>NC_136499.1:99234749-99374749 GCF_053919585.1 Euprymna scolopes | reverse complement strand
AATTATCTAAACTATGAGCATTGATAAGGGCCTTTCTCTTCCCTGCAACTTCTTTCCCACAGAAAAGACGTTACAAGTCTGTCTCTGATCTATCATAATTTTCATGAACTCCAATCTATGCCCCCCCTTGCCAAACTTTCACAAAAAAACACTCAACTAGCTATAACCACTATCAACAATCCACCCCACTATCTGTCTATGCCTAAATCTAAACACAAACTCCATGAACAAAGCTTCTTTCCTAGAAATGTCCGCATGTGGAACACTGTTCCACTGTCCTGCTTCTCACCGATTACAATATGGTAGTTTCCAAGTCCAATGTAAACAACTTCTTGTTGAGCCGCCCCCTTAAATAATACAAATTCTACTCAATCTACACCATTAACGATTACTACACTAGCACCTTGGATTCATTTGTTTTCATCCTTGAGTGGCCTTCGGGCCTTGATAAATGGCGACTCTTGTAAAAAAAAAAATCAAACATTTCATTTAAAAAAATACGTTTGTTAGAAAGTTTAAGTAAAACACCTTTATTAGCAGGAAAACGGTTACAAAATAATTCTAAAATAAGTGAATCAAATAAACTTTGATTATTTTTATTTATTATTTTTCAGCGCAAAGCGGTCTTTAATTTCTTTGTTTCATTTAAACAATTATATTTTCTTTTATAATTAATTTTCGACTAACACCTTTTTTTCAATGAACACAAAGAGTTCTCTCCCTTGTCCCATATTTTGAAACAATCTCAATGATTTCTTCAACTGTTTGTTTTGACAACAAAAATCGCAACGAATTATTCATGATGCGCTTAAACATATTTTTAATAAAATAATTTTAAAATAAATGAAAAAATATGAAATAGATTTAATAAGTGAGGAATATATTACTATACAGAAAACAAAAAATATATATATATTCACGTGTATGTACTCTGTAAATTGTTTCTTTTCAAATAATAAAAACACGCCAATGTACGGGGGATAACTCTAAGTGACTATTCCGCCATTGTTTGGAGATTTAAATAAAAACGCGCGGTTTTACGTTCACTTCTCCAGTTGGTTGACGAAGGTAATGACGTCATTAGTAAAACGCCAACCGATTTTGAACCGGAATTTTTAATTTCGTTATGTAAAACTACTTTTTAGGAGAAGTTTTTATTGCGTTCATCCAAGATTAGACGTGTTTTTGACGCAGTCGACGCATGATCATCGGTGCATTGTTAAAGTTGCTAAAAACATAGGGACTTTAAAATTTTACTGGTGCTTCTTCATAATGTTTTGTCTTTTTTTTTTTCTTTTTTTTCACGAAAATAATTTAGAAATAACATCGGGAATTATGGGAACGTTCTTAATTAAAATACAAAAAGAAGCAAAAATAAATTTCAACTTATGCTAAATCCTATTTAAATCATCCAAATTATTTAACGTGAGATAAAATTCAGTATTACTTCCAATCAATTTATTTCGGCAAATATTAAAGGTCGCGCCCAGAGCAGAATGTGAGAAAAAAAAATCATATATATTAAACAAGCATTAAAAATGGTCTGATGTTGTTCTTTTTTTATAGGTTAATTTAAAGGAGAAATCATTTCCACTTAAAATCAACTTAGTATAATTACCACCAGTAAAATGAAGAGAGAAAAAAATCTATAACAAAAATTTTGAGAAAGGTGTATACACCGAAAGTTTCAGAAAATAAGAAAAAATATGATCTTAATCATTTAATAAAATATTTTATAATATTTTTTGATTTTCTAAAATTTTGAAATTAACCTCTCTCTCTCTCTATCTATCTATATATATATATATACATATGAGAAGGAGAGTATTTCTTCGAAACTCCGCGAATTAAGGACTATCCACTTATCTTGTGCTTCCTTTTTTAAAATTAAATATGTTTTTAACTCTTTTTCAAGATGTCTTTTAACATGTTTTATTAATCATTTGTTCACATATATATATATATATATATATATATATATATATATATATATATATATATATATAAAGCTGAACGTCTGTGTGTGTGTCTGGTCACGAATAGGCTCCTATATGGTTTGACTATTATAGAAAACTGATCACATATAATGATAGAAGATGTATAGAGACACAGGAATGGGTATGTTTGATCTGGCATAATGATGATTCATTAAAAGTGTGGAATCTGCGTACACGCCTGGTCCATAAAGTATGGAAATAAGAAATTTTAAAATTAAAAAAAAAAAACGTTTACAAATGTTTTTGATGTAGATGTACATAATAATACTTTGATAAGTATGTTTTAACTTAAATAGGGATGGTATAATAAAATTGTGGTGTGTTCCTTCGCGCCTGACCTCCATAGAGTGGAAATAGGCAGAAACTTTAATAAAGACTTTGTACGAGCCTTTTTCAAGTCTCACACAAAACACACATTCATATTTCAAGCTGTCATATACATACGCGCACACAAACATACGCGCCCACGTCCACGCATGTACACTTATTCACGTTCGCGTACATACACTCACATTCACGTATATATACACACATGCGAACACGCACATGGACGACGTCACTTCCACTTTCTAAGGAAATACACATGCGCAAGATACACTCTGGAAGCGAGTATAAAACATGGAGACAAACTGTTTCTAACTCTCTTTAGGACCAACTCTCCACGAGAGAGGTTGGGCTAACAAGCCGCCGCCGTTTCGGTGCGCGCGCACGCGTACCTCATGCCCACTTCCTACTATGTATGGGGCACGAGCTAAAGACTGTATGTATACATTCTCACTCTTTCTCTCTCCATCTACTACTGGCCACTAAGAACACCTTCGCGTAGCTGACTACTAACTGATGACAACTCTAATATCCTCTTCTTTGTCTACACGCTGGACTACCATTCTCAATTTTCCTACAACATTTATTTCTCTTCCCACGCGCGAACAAACAATAGTGACCCGAACTTGAGATGAAAACACATTTCCTATTCTTGCTACAACACCAGTCCTGTAACGAACATGGGTTACATACGCGCGGACATGTTATAACTAAAACGTTCATTTCTTTCAACAGCAAATAAACGACATTTATCTTATCCATTAATTGAGTCTTTGTTTCCTTCAATTCCCATTCGTTTCATTATTCTTTTGTAACGGGATTGGGGTATTTATATATCCTAGTCCCCTACAACTTTTCATATCTATCTGCGTAAGTATACTTTGATAATTATGTTTCAGTTTGAAGAAATATGGTATAATAAAATTATGGGGTGTTCGTTCGCGCCTGACCTCCAAAGAATGGAAGTATGTCACAAAGTTTAACAAAGTTTTTTAATATAGATCCACAGAATATTGTGATAAGTGTTTCAGTGTGAACAGGTATGGTATAATAAATTATGGGTTTTATCTATTGTATTTTTACTTTCATCATATTTTGCTTTGGTTCTGATAGCCCTAAATTCGAAGGTATCAACCCTTCCTTTTCATAACCTATCATACTTTCATAAATCAGAGTCCATTTTCTGTAGGCTGTTTTTGAACCCAGTCAACGACGGGTACTTTTGCTAGTATATATATCAAAATATAAAATCAAAAAAAAACTTTATATTTAAACAAAAAGTCAAACCACGTATTTGATTGTTTTTATATATAAAAAAAAAAAAATTTAATCTAAAAACGTTCCCTGGTTTTTCCTTAACGTTTGATTACTTATTTTTAACCAAAACAAGGAACCAATTTTAACCTGACCTCGTTTACTGCAAACTTCGAGTCAGGAGTCTCGGTTTTCTAATTGACTAATTTGAGTGTCCGGCGTTGCCCGGGTGTTTGGAGGTGTGTGTTGAGCAAAAAAAATAAAAAAAAATAATAATAAAAAAGGGTAGTAGGCAGGCAGGCTCGAACCCATACGGCAAAGGAAGAAAAGAATGTGAAAAAAAAAAAAAAAAAAAAAAACAATGACGTGTTTGCTGTTGCGCCTATCGCCAAACTGGCAGTGACGTAGATTTAAATTAAGGTTGGACAATCGAAAAGAGGGAATGACTTTCGAAAATATCGGCGAAAAAAGCGACCCCTCCCTGTAGAAAACCGTCCAATTGAGGGTAAAGAAATTAATGTTTTTGGTCAATTTTTCAATATTTGTCACCCGAAGGGTCGAGTTTCAAATGGATACCAATTTCATGAAAATTCGTCACTTCTGTTGAAAGTTGTAGGCAGACAAACATACATACATATATTCATACATATAAACAAACAGATGAGATTTATATTATAGATGATGCAGCTGTTTTCTGGCATATCAACCTTTTTTGTGGTATTTAATGTCGAATCCAGTGATCTTTGGTAAAAGCTTTTATGATTCAACTTAATATCCTCAAATATTCACTCATACTGCAGCAGATGTAAGTTTTGTAAATGATTCGCTTGTATATTCATCATTTGTTTTGTGGATATTTTGGAAACAGCTCATAAATTATCGATTCTATTTGACCTATAGATGGCACCTTGACACGTACTACAACTCCAATCAAAATGGATCTGGGAGTAATTGTCAAAATAAATTTAATCAAAGTTTTTGATAAATTTTAAAACATTTCTCTTCATAAATGTATGATTTTAAGGAGAGTAAAAAGTGGATCTTGGGTTTATTGTTGGCAGCCTCATAATTTTTGTTTCCTGATGTTTCTGACAAAGAGGGAAGAATTGTTGTTTTCTGGCTCGAAAGACTATCCATCTGACATTTGTTGGCCGATTTTTCTGGGTTGGTATCTATCCATCTCACATTTGCTGGCTGATTTTTTTACCTTGAAATAGCATCCCTCCCCCGTATATTAAGTAGCCTCACGTCTTGTCTGAGGAATTTCTATAAAAAAATTTTTTTTATTAAATTAGAAAGACTTCATTGTAGTGTCATCACTAGTGCTGTGACAACAGCATATTATTTTCATTGTTTTCACTCTCGAGTGTGTATCCCTTGATATCTTATATGCTTTTATATAGAGTGATGTGGTTCTTGGTTGATTAACTGTGTCGGATATATACTCGAGAGTCTGTTGTCATAACCCTAGTCATCATGCTGCTGAAGAAAAATAATGCTATTTTGGAGTAGAGATGGAACTAGAGAGATTTAGACGTTTTTGATTATAGTCAAGATTGTCTGCTCTTTTTGACTTCCGGTTTTCTCTGTCCATTTGGCTGGATAATTAGAGGGAGACAATCATTAATAAGTAAGGGCCCATGCCTTGTTTATCATGTCTGCAGAGCAGAAACCGGAAGTTAAAAGGAGCAGACAATCTTTACTATAACCTATTTTTTTTTTTTTTTTTTTGTTACAAATGAGTCATCACTTGATAAGGTCTTACAAGACGAAGATTGAACACTGAAAAATTCTGCTTTACAAATTATCTTTATTTACTTTTGATTTTTTACTCTTCGCATCTTAATTGTGGGAAGTGATGGTGATGAACAACACAGACTAAAGACCTGGGTGTTTCAAGTTCAAATCCAGTTCGTTCCATAAAATCACTTTCACTTAGGATGTTAGCAACCTTCATGTGCTCCCTCTCGTAAATACCCAATGTCTTTCTTGAAAGAATTTTGACTGAAAAAATTATTGAGGACATTAATGACAACAATAGAATCTTCGGATTCATATGATATGACCATGATGGTGATGATGATGATGATGATGATGATGATATGATGATGATGATGGTAAGGATGATGATGATATGATGGTGACAATGATGATGATGACGATGATAATGATGATATGACGATCATGATGAGGATAACAGTTTGCAAGAAGAATGAATGCACAAGTCAACCATATCTTACTAAATTTCTATGACTCTCACCCTTTCTTACTGTATCTTATCTGACCTCCCCCCTCTACCTAATCTTTCACTATTATTTTAACAGCATCTATAATTCTCACTTCTTATGGAGGTGATGGTGGCTAAGTAGTTAGTGACATGGACTGAAAACCTGGAGGTTTCAAATTCGAATCCAGTTCGTACCAAAGAAACTCTTTCATCAAGCTTACATCTGATCTTGTGTCTAACCTTCCGTTGTGGAGGTAAATACGAGGGGCATTCCAGAAGTAATGCCACCTATTTTTTTTATTCCACCTGAATGGATCAAAAAGGATTTCAAATTGCATTGTTATGATGACTAAACTTATGCATTCATGGCCTGAAATTTTTATCTCTCTGTTGCAGATATTGACAGTGTAAGACTGAGAAAGCAACCTCTTGTCATGGCTGTGCGCCAGAAGCAGAGATTCAGCATTGAATTCTTTGCAAAAGTGCATTTAGAATGCTGGTGACTATGTAGAAAAGTAAATTCTGCAGCACAAAGAGGTTGCTCGTTTTAATGGTACTACTTTAGTTTTCATAAATCTTTAACTTTTTGAGTAAAAGAAAAAAAAATTTTTTTTTTAAATAGGAGGCTTTACTTTTAGAACGACCATCATAATTTAAATTTATAAGGTGCGTCTACCATGCTAGTTATTAACACAGTTAACAAAGGAAAAAATAAAATGATTATAAACAAAAGGCAACACCAGCAAAAAGAATAATGCAATTAACCCATAGCACGTTATCGTTTTGTCAGAAACGACTGGATAGAAGTCATGGGTCGCCCAGTTGTTAAAGTACTTGGTGAAATTCAGTTGTAAGTGACACTTTTTTTGGAAACTGAATGTTCAATCCTCAGTGTGGGTGACACTCTAAACACATTCATTTATTTATTGCGGACTATTATTCTCATCTTTATTAGTTGGACGTTTCGGCCAACTATTCCTCTGGCCTTCGTCAGGTTGTAACCGCGACGGATAGGAACTTTGAATCTCCTAACTGCATTCTCAGCAATCACTGCCATCCGTAGCTGTTGTCGTCTCACCACGTTTGAGAATAATAGTCTGCAATAAATTAATATAAATGATACTCATCTCAATAATGAATTCCAATTAAAATAATAAATATACCATTCGGTACGAACCCGACCATTTAAGGTCAGATAATAAATAAAACGTGCATTTATAAGATAAAAAAATCCAACCTTGATCGCCCTTTGGGGCCCGTGGTGCAGTTGATAGAGACGTTGAATCTCTACGGTTCCAGATGATGATTGTCTGAAGATAGCAGTTTCAATCCTACCCAAAGCCGGCCAGAGGCTTACTTGGCCAAAAACGAGGTGAGACGACAACAACTAAATTAATATAAATAATAATGAATTCCAATTAAAAAATAATATATACTCCAAATACAATTGCAAATTATTTAAAACTGCTACACAGTCTTAGCTATTCTTGTAGATGATTACATGAAGGGTTTTATTCAGAATTCTGTGCCAATTCACGAGTTTCAGAAAGAGGAACCTGAAGAAGGTTGGAACCTACATCTGCTGAAAGATTGCAAAAATAATGCTCAAGATAACTACTGTTAAGTAGTTTGAAGAATCCAAATAATAATGTCTTTGCAAATTCAATTTTTTCTTGATGCAAACAATCTAATCATTGGATGACTCAATGGATCACTTTTATTTTTTTTTTTAAATATATATAAATATGAAGAAGTAATCAATAAAAATATTTATTTCTTAGAAAGGATTAAGCGAATTTTATTTTGGAAAATGAGAATAAAAATAAAAAATTTGAAAAAAAAAAAAAAAAAAATGGAAGAATAAAGAAAATACACAAAATGAGTTCAAATTTGTTACATTTAAAAATTTAAGTTAATTCAAACAAAAATAATTTTTTATTATTTAAAAAAGAATTGAGGGGAAAAGGAGGGAATGTATTTGAAGATAAAAAAAAATTAAGAGAGAAAAATGTAAGCAATAGATTTCTTTGATACAGAGACGCATTCGAAAATTTATGTTTTTTCTGTTGCTAAGAAATCTACATGAATAAAAACATTTTTTTAAGACTTCAATTTGCATAAAAATTTCTTTCTATTAGTTTAAAGGATCTCAAATTATTTCTGAACAAAGTAAAAAAAAAAAAAAAATTAAATTATCCAGTAATCAAAATGGCCGACCTCTTTATTATACCATGATTTGTTATAGTTTTTATATATTTATTTATATATAATTTTTTATATTAAAAGAGCTTAAAAGCACTTTTCAGGGCTTATGCATTAGAAATGAATAGTTCCAAAATATGCATTTTAAATAAAGACACTCTTACATGCTAATGTGTCACATAGATTAGTGAAATAAATCCAAAAATTACGAAAAATGGAGTAGAAAAATAATGACAAGAAAACAATAACATTTATTGAATTATGCAGTTTTATTGGTTTCTTCTATTGCAATCGATTCCGTATGACAAACGGACTTATCCCCCTTGTTTCCACGATTTCAAATTAGAAGATGGCGGATCGAGAATATACGATAAAAATTTCGTTAAGAAAAAGTTCCAACAGATCTACTCGATTTTTTTGTAAATTTGGAGAATTTTAATAATTTCGACATGGTACATCAGTACCAATGTTTTTACTTAAAATGCAATTTTCGATATCCAATTATTATGCACAAGCACCTTAAATTATTTTGTATTAAAAAAAATGTCAGCCATAAAATATCCAACTTATGTATCATATGGTCATTTATCTTTATTTTTTTTCTGTTTAACTGATTTTTCAAACTCAAGTTTTCCCACCGATTCAAACAATTTAACCAAAGTTCAACACACCTCAACAGGTGTGTTTGTTTCAAATTTGTTTAAAAAAAAAAAAAAAATGAAATAAAAAATATAGATAATCAAGAAAAATTGGAGCTGGCGATTAGAAAATAATTTGGTGACTGAGCATGATTAGATTGGATATATCAAAAAATAAATTTATAAAATGCATTTAAAAACACAATCACCTAAATATGTGTCAAATTGAAATTAGTAAAAGTTACAAAAATTATGAAAAATTAGCAAATAGAAGATCTGTTAGAACTATTTTTATTTATTTATTTATTTTTACACAAAAAATATACATTTTTTTTTTTTTTTATCAATCTACCATTTTCTAATTTGAAACAGCAAAAGTCGAGTGAAAACAAGGGAGATAAGTCAGTTTGTCATATGGACTATGAAATATGGCCACAATCAACTAAACCGATAAACTGTATTATTCGATAATTTTTTTTTTTTTCTTTTGATTATTTTTATAATTTTTGGAATTTTTACTAGTGTTTGATATGATGCGCAATAGTGATTTTACTTAAAATGTTTTTTTAGTTTAATTATAATGCACACGTACCAGTAAGTCTTCATTACTAGCTAGATCAAAATCAAGCATTATTGTTTATTTGTGATGCTAGACAAGTTAAAAAAAAAAATTAAATGGAATTTTCAAATACATTCACATTTGTATTGAGGAACCGAAAGTTTAATTTTCTATTTTATGTTGGAAAGGGGAGGAGGAGTACAACACATATCACACCCACCAAAATAAATTGTTAAAAAAATAACTCTTTCAAATTGTTTTTGGTTAAGCACCAAGCATTCAGTTCATAACATAGACTTGCTTATTTGGAGGAGGGGAGGTAAGGAAAGGTATGTTAGCTACGTACGTTAAACACAAATTGATGCCACAAGAGTTGATACTTAGCCGAGGACTTATCTTCTATATTCTAAAAACATAGATTTTATTTTCAGATACGTATAATGTTTGCATAGAAAGGTGTGTGTGTGTGTGTGTGTGTGTGTGTGTGTGTGTGTGTGAAGGGGGAAATCCAGTTACCCAAAAGAGGTACTCTGGATCGGGACAAAAGTAACACTTCCTTCAGTCTAAGACCTCTCCTCTACGACTAAAGGACAGAAAAGATGAAACATTATCAGGATACACAAACGTGATTAAATAAATTCTTAGACATATGTAAGAAAATTTACTTGACTAACACTTTACTGCAGTTACATGGTATCACCAATCATCGAAAGTGTCTTTGAATGGGATCAACAGAAAAATTAATTGATGCTAGTCAGAAACACTTCTAATTGGTGATACTGTGAAAGTGCACTGAGGTGTTACAGCTAACATTTCATTTATTATTAATATAGCGCTATCCAATAGGATATTCAACCTTTATTTGTTCAAGATCTGCTGTCTAGATTCGGTTCTGGTATGACTTAGGATTATTTATTTTTTTTGTATATTGTTGTGGATGACCCTTTCTCGGGTTGAGGACCGTCGTTTCAAGATATCATCTGCTGCTTCTCACTTTAATGCAAAGCTCTTTGTAAATAGGAAAATAGAGCACTGTGGAGGTGGTGATTAATCTTTTGATAATGGTTCAGTGGTAAAAGCTGCCAACTATCAACTAGATGGTTGAAGGATCGATCCCTGGCTTGAGAGGACTAGTCACACTGAAGAGCTATAATACAGCAAAACAGTCTATGGATGACGTTCTCTCTCTCATATACACACACACAAGACAATATTTTTAAATACATCTATATATTAATTCAATAGCGCGTGTCACTTAGATTTATTTCCTTCCGAGTGATTGTTGTTTAATTGTTCCGACTTTTTACTTCTTGTGATAAATAATTTTATCAACATTTCTTCATAAGTTTTGGTTTCAGTTTCGATTCAAGCTGATGCACCCAAGTCATATGGATATATTTTTTGTTTTTGAAATCACAACTTTATAATTTATAAGAATCGATAGAAAAGTGACTATAATAATGATATATACAAAATCTGCATAAATTAAAATATATTTCAGCGTATTTTACGACCGGGCTACGCCAGGCATCCTTGCTAGCTTAAATAAATACTTTGGCAATTTTAACAAGAGCTAAAAAAATATCAGGGTGTCTCCATTTACGCTGACCATCCACAGAATACAAACATCAATATATTATATATGAAAGTCTGCTGTGGAATTTCCACAGGTCTTGCTAGTATTAATAATTATTTTAAAACCTCCACACATGTATTTTGAACTCACATTCTCATCAGAACGATAAATAATAATTACTGCGAATCAATGAATTTGAACACAATCACAAAGTTATCCTTGACTTTGTAGGCCGAGTATTCAGCTCCCAGACTAACAGGAATTAGCACAAGTAAGGAAATTAAGCTCTACTAATACAAATATATATAAACCAATAATACATCAGAATATTATACTTTGCTAAAATTGACAAATTATCCATATTCCTCTAAAGGTTAAACTTTTTCTTAAAGGGGGGTTTAGAGCGATATTTTGAAATAAATATAAAGAGTATACATGTGTATGTGTGTGCATGCGCACATTTTTCGGAGGAATAAAAACAGCGCTCAATGTTTCTAAGAGCATAAGATACTTATTTATGATTCTATACAGAGAAAATTCATTTAACCATTGATACTGGCGGTTTCAGGAGAAATGGTAAATCTGGCCCACTGTTTAGGAAAATTGCATCTACAAACTCATTAATCTGAATCTTATTCAAGTTACTTTGGATTTTTCGGTCATAAAATGTTTCCCTATTACTAGTCATCCACACAGGACTATATCGTTATAAAAAAAAAAAAAAAAAAAAAAAACTATAGAGAAGAAGTACATAATTATATTGCCAATAACATTGTACAACAATAACAAATAAAAATTTCTTCATCTAAATCAGATTTTTGATATGTCAGCTTAAATGCTATTAGTGTCCAACTTTTCAAGTCTCACAAGATAATGCCATATGTTAGATGGATGAAAATATTTTTTTTTTATTTAAATACAATTTATTACTGAAGGGGATACCTGGATTTCATCCATCTGATCCTTGACGAATATATATAGACGAAACCTGGGTATCTCCAGTTGTATATCTGCCCAAAATGAAGTCTGATGTATACTCAGTACAAATATATAAGTGATCTTGTCCGTGTACAGAACAGTCTCTACCAAACTACTGTCAATTTTTGGTCTACAGACTTGAAATGATATATATGGGATTCGAACCTGTGGAACAAATTAGATTTAGTTTTTAATAAAATAGCTGCTTAAGAGGTCAAAATTGAAAAAAATTGGAATTTGGCAGGCGTAAGTTGACTTAAAGTGTTTCTCTATGCATTTGCAAATATACATTCACACCTTAAACTGAGATAGTTTTCAGCTTTGATATGTAGGTGGATGGTAACAAATAACGCTGAAGAACTAAATGTTTTGATTTCGATTGTAGTTGATGGTACCCCAAATCATATTTTTATTAACTTTTGAAATCACTACTATATATTAGGTACAATATAATAATCAACATGGAATTGACTATATAATAATAAATGCGCAATCTACAGGAATTAAAATATATTTAAGCATATTTTACAACCAGGCAGCCTACTAGTATGTATAATATATATATATTAGTGTTGGGACGATTAATCGGAATTGAAAAAAAAAATCAAAACTTTTTGTGCTATTGGAATCGGAAAAAAAATTGTGCCTATTTTCCGATGCCAAAAACGATTCTTTTAATTGGCTTTTTTATTTGATTTTCTATAAAGAAAAAATATACAAAAAAAATGAATATATATTAATTTTGAACTATTAGCAAAACTAAAATCGATAGATCATCCCTCACAAGTATATCCTTACGTTTGAGAAAAGATCTGTACATTTAACATGTGTTTTTTTTACGGTAATCGTGAAAAATAACAACTTTATAGTTAAATATTTAGAGATTTATAAAGAATCGGAAATTGTATCGGAATCGGGAATTGGATCAGAATCGGAAAAATATTGGAATCATCCCATCCCTAATATATATATATATTTATACAACTGTTTCTGTGAATATTGATTATCAGTTTAAAACAAAAATACTTCCACCAATCACCACCAGCCTAGATCAGTCCTGACCAACATATATGGTACAGAAGGATATTATTTAGAAAAAAAAAAGGGGGAGGAGAGGGTCCTTTTTTTACCAACTGATTACATAACACTATTCAGTTCTCAGTTGATGAAGTTGTAATAAGTTGGAGGCAAGAAGGAGCTTGGAATCAGGTAGATGGGATTCCGCTATTGTCGGCCGTGCCAGATAAGTTATGAGGACATAACAGAATAAGGATATTATTTAAATAAAAAAAATAAAATAAACAAAACATAATACGATAAATTCGATAGTAATTTTTATTTATTATAATTGTCCCCTCTTCTAATTATGCCTTCATCAAAATTTGGGGATAAAAAAAAAAAAAAATACATTTATATAATGTAAGTATTTAAATTAATCTAGAAATTAAATATAATCTGCACTAAAATAAAAAGTGCAAATTTATGGAAGAACAAAAAAAAAAAAAAAAAAAAAAAAAAAAAACGAAAACAAAACAAAAATGTTCAGCAAATATCCAGTTTGTTGTATTTTTATCGCCTGGCCTTAAGTAAAATACTGTCAAATTTTATTCACTACTAAAGAACCCCAATATCAGATTTCCCATAATACAATTCTCTCTAAAGTCGTTCAGGGATAGCATCAAGTTAATTATTCAAATTAAGGGTCTTAGTTTAACCTAAAAAAAAAAAAAAAAAAAAAAAAAAAAAAAAAATCAGAAATGAACTTATTAAAATAATTGTTTTTTTTTTTTATGTTAATTGTATAATTATGATGATGGGTTATCTATATAAAAGTGAATTTATGTGTTTCCGCCCCATGTCAATAATCATGTATGCAAATTTATTTTCATGAGCAAAGAAAAAGGAGATATAATCATGACTAATAACAAAGAAAAAGAATAATTATATATGAAATTTTTTTATTTTTTTATGAGCAAAGCATGATCATAAAAACGAAAAGAATTTCTTTCACTTTTAACCCTTTATGACCTGGTTGAACTAATTTGTTCAATCATAAAATAAATTAATATAACGGCAAAAATAAAGTGGGAATTGATTCAAACATGCTTTGTACATATTAGTTCAGTATCTGGGCAGATGCCAAATACCTCCAGATTACAACTGTCCATTGCTTACATTCAATATGCCACCATTTTTCTCAGAGAGTGGAGGATTTCGTTTGCTGCCGTAAACACATTTTTTAGGCACTCTGAATAATAAAGGCAAGTTTATGAAATGCAAAAATTCTCAGTGGTAATTTAACTATTGAATTTCAATATTTTTCCAGTTTGAAGACAATCATAGTATCATTACCTATTAAACTAACTAAAATTAACAATAAATATTTTTTTTAATCATCTACATCATAATTCAGGCCAAAAAGGGTTAATAGACACAGAAAATATTCTGTTACCTTTTTATTATTAAAATAGGAATTAATCTACAGGCACACAGATGCTGTTTCACCGATTGTGAGTGGCTTACGTTATTTTTATTTTTTATTTTTTTCTTAGTCAAACTTTACTCATATTTGAGATTTAACTGATATTCATTATTTTTTTTAATCATTTTAATTTTTACAGTAACAGTTATCCTGCATGAAACTACAGTAAGAAATCAATTGTTGATTAAAACTAAATTTCTACTCTCCCGGAATATGCCAAGTACTCTTGCTAGGTTTTAAAAAAATGTAGCGACTGATGATTATTAAACCGAAAATCATGCAGGTTTTCATCTAGTTTTCCTATTTTTGTATTGAACTAATGACTTATTTATATTGAACACACTATGTTCAGTAACTTAATTGATACTTCAATGCCGTCAGTAATATCTATTCTAATTTGTTTTATAGATATGACAAATAAATAAGCTGAATGGTTATACAAGTACAACCATTCCAGGAGATTTGGGATTGAAATACGATTGCATTTGTGTAGCCATTCAACATATTCCTTTATTATCATGATAATGCTTCATATATCGAGCACTATTCAAATACTAAATTTGCAAAATATTATTTTTGAACGGTTCATTGTTTTATTTGCATACAAGTGAAGCATGCATGGTTCCCCGTGAGTGCACAGTAAATGAGGCATAAAAAAAAGAAAAGAAATTGACTAAATTCAGAACTCATGAATTTAAATGAGGTTATTAAGAGTGCTCATTAAAAAAATAGCTAGAAATTTATATATATACATATATATATATATATTAAAGTACCACTGTTAGTAGAAATATGCAAGAGGGAATTCTCATAAGTGGGATATGTCTTCTGTAGGTCCGACATAAATTATTGTTTTCTTTTTTGCTTGCATTTTATTATTTTGGTTATATATAATTATTTTTAAAAACAGTAATCTACGGACACGTGTTTCGGAGCCCTACTCCTCTTCAGCATAGCTTGACTGTTGTTGGGATTCAAATGCGTGTCCGTAGATTACGGTTTTTAAAAATAAATAAATAAAAAAGTATGTCCAAATAAAAAATGAGTGACTTTCTAAGAAAAACACCAGATCTGCGAGGCAGAGACGTTAACCTTAATATCGTTTAAGAAAAAAAAAAAAAAAAAAAAAAAAAAAAAAAAAAAAATCAACACAAAAACTAATATATATATATATATATATATTACACATACTAGCAGAAAGGGGGGGGGCGGTTTGCCCAGGCATAAAATATACTTAAATATGGCATTTTAATTTGTCCAGATTTCGTGTGTGTGTGTGTGTGTATATAAATATATATATATATATATATATATATATATATTAGTCGTGATTTCAAATGTATAAAAACAAGTATTTGGGTACCATCAGTTAGAATCGAAACCGAAAGCAAAACTGTAACATTCAAAGCTGGTGACGTTACCACTGTACCAATGTTAAGCGCATATAAACTGATTAAAAGTTAAAAATAAAGCAAGATGAATGCATAAAATGTATAACGATTTTTTTTTCAATTTTGATTCATTTTTACCCCTTAAAAACTATTTTAACTGGCTAAAGACCAATAAAAGAAACGTCTGTAAAAAAATCCGATCATTTGACGCTCCTATCGCCGCTCTGCAACTTTTAGTTTCGGAGGAGATAGAGTTTGAAAATATGGAGACAGACAAACATATAGCCTTTTATATATATTTATCAATTTCAAAACAATCATTGTTCAGACAATTCCATAATATAAACCTGAATTACAACAGCAGACCACTGTACATTTAAAGGGCTCAATCTGTTTACATAGAGCCTTGCAATAATCTTTTCATTAGTCATATATATATATAGTATTATTAAAAATATATTTATGATAATTAGGCTATGCAGAAATGTTTGTTTTAATCTCTTGGAATAAAACAACTAAACTCTATTCAGGTATTGAGCACTCTTAACCATTCTAACCCAGCTAATATATTGACCCTAGCAACATAGCTAAAAAGACAACACACCGATATTTCAACCCTCTGATAATACATTATCAAGTAATTTTGTCTTTTTGGATAATTATTGCTTAATTGGGTCAGTAGGTCAGGGTTCAAAGGGTTAAAGTAAATACTGAAAAAATATTTCCTGTGTAAATACACACATTAAATACTGGAAATTTATTTCCGATATGTGGTGCATAACAATGCTATGTTTGAGTAGGAAGAATTTTTCATTTAAAAATGCTGAGGTTAGAGGTCGAACGAGTTTGAGGATTTCAAATTAAAAACCAGTTAATCATTAATCACCAAATCTCAGGGCATCTCCAAGATTTTTTTTTTTTTTTTTTATTGATTACACATACACACATTATATAAATATATATGTATAATATTTATATATTATTTTAATTCCATAAGATTTATTTTACAAAAAAGTTTTTTTTAAATAAAAAAAAAAAATTAAAAAAAAAAAAAGAGAGAACAATTTTTTTTACTCTTCATCTTTAAAAAGAAAGAAAAATCAATGTTGGTTGTTAAAACAAAAAACTCATCACAAACAAATTTGATTGAAAAACAAATGTTTTTAACTTGACAAATTTACAATTAGTATTAAATTTTGGAGTTTTGTGTAAAGATGAAATGGCAGCTGTCTCCTATCGTAAGTAAAACTTACGTTTCGGAATTTTTGAGATGAGGATTGATAATTTTTATTATTCAGACTAGTGTTCTCATCATTGGATCTTATTCTCCCAACACCTTCTACGCATGGCTGATGGAACAAGAAGAGCAAGCAAGCTGTGTGGATCAAAGGAAAGGTTTCATATAGATTTCCAAGTTCGACAAGACACACAAGAAAATCAGGTTACAGTAGCAAAAGTGTTGCAAAAACAGCATCCAAGATGAGAACAGTAAACAAAATAATCCAAATAATAACACCTGTATATCATTATTATAAGGCTTTGTCACTTTAATATTGAGCACTGTGATTGTGAAGACTGCAAACAATTTTTTTTTCTATGAAATGCATTATATATATATATATATATATATATATATCCCCACACCCTCATCCCAAAATCCTCTTATGTGAGAAAGATTTTTATTTAATTTCATATAAGCCAGTTCAGATATGTAAAAGTCAAGGAGGAAGAAAAGAGAAACTTGTGAATTTGGAAGCAAAGATAGAAATGAAGAAGTTAACCTTTTTTTCTCTCCCTCTGGGTCTCTCCAATGTAAATATAATTCTTATTTACTTACCTCCTTACAAGGCCAGAATTAGACACAAGATCATTTTTTTTTAACGTGAAGGGATAAAAAACAAAAAAAACAAAACAGTTTTTCAGAAAGGGGCATATTGGACTGAAACAAAAAATTAAAATTGTCCCAATATAGAAAGACTCTTCCTTCAGACTGTGGACAGAAAAAAAAAAAAACCCTGAAGACTAGTACAGGAACAGATACTATAACTATACTACACTGCTAGATAAAAAGCCAAGAATTTTACCATAATTATTTTTAAGTACTTTTACAAATCTGAAAAAGGGCTATATCATACGTTACATATATGGAATAAAGACCAATTTATACAAGAAGACTGTCCTGTCATTATTGAAATCATACTGTTGAATCATTTTTATCTCCCGTTTCTGCACATATAATAAAGCATACATATATGCAGATAAACATATTCGCCCAACCAAAAAAAAACAAAAAAAAATTAAAAAAAAAAAATATTTATATATTAAAAAGAAAGGAGAGGAGAAGGAGGAAGAAATGTGGAAGAGCAAAAATGTTTTTGCTCCATTTGTTAATTTTTCTTTTTTTTTTTTATTATTTTAATTTTTTAGTAAAAAAATTAAAGTTTGCTTTCAGATTGTTTCATGAAAACTCAGGAGTCAAGATGTAGAAAGCTTTTGGAGATCAGAATTTTTTTTTTCAAAAGGGTTTGGAAATGCGGCATGGTGCTATCCATCCCAAAAGGTCCTGGAATTAAAAAATAAAATAAATAATAATTAAAAAAATGGTTAAATATTATTAGAAAAAAAAAAAAAAATAAATAAATATAAATACCAAAAGCATAAACAAAATTAAAATAAAATAAATTTCAAACAAGAAAACGTTAAATAAATCAAAATTAAGATGCAATCAATAAATCTGCTTGTTTAGAATATTTTTTTATACATTGAACACACACACTTTTTTATAGAGTGAATATACACACTTTTTTTTTATACAGTGAATACACACATTTTTTTATACAGTGAATACACACATTTTTTTATACAGTGAATACACACATTTTTTTATACAGTGATCGCCCAAAATAAGGCACATCACCATTGAAACATATGCAGCTACTGCATTAGGGATTTTATTTACATGAGGGAAGCCTAAGTGGGGGAGTAAGACAAAAAGATATTTGTCCACATTACATTTAAATTTATATGTGATACTGCCAGGAAAAAAGGGAGCAAGGAGGGAATTCCAAAAGCAAGCGATTTAAGGAAAGATGCTATTACAGTAGAAAATCCTCTGGCACCTAAGTACCTCTTGAGTGAAAGAGCAAAATTCTGCTACTAGTTGGGTGGCAACATTACATACCGGCATGGGATGAGGTAGTAACGCTACACACCTGCAAAATTTTTTTAACTTTATCCTTTATTTCATTGTTTTCATTCTGTTAGGCTTGATCAAGTAAAAATGTTAAATTTATTTTTTATTTTTTGTTATTCATAGTTCATATCATTTGTAGTAAGAGTTGAACCTTACATCTCCAAAACTAGAACCGACTTTTTAACCAACATCGTTATCTTTTATAATATTAGCCCAATTTTAGGAGTTCTGGAAGCCTTAAACCTAATATTATATATTATACTAGCAGGCCGTCCGGCGTTGCCCTGTCATAAATTACACATGACTATATATATATATATTATATATATATATATATATATATATATATATACACACACACCCACTCTGGCTGATATTGAAACCAAAACCTAAAGACAGTGAGTCAAGTACGATAACCATTCGGCCAGCTTAACATTAGCTTTAAAAGGTGTTTTCAAGCTTACAAATTTGTAACATAATGAACCTGTTGTGTGAACCATTCACGCATGTGCATTTGTGGAACAGTTAGCAAAAAAAAAAAAAAAAAAAAAAAAAATCGCCCCCCCCCCCCCCCCCCACGTATCAATTTTTCAATTGTGACCCCTTAGTAACCCATTTTTCTGGGTGAAAACCAGCTAAATATGTTTAAGCCAAGGCATTTCGAAGCTAAATGTTTCGTCAGAGGAGAAGAAAAAAAAGCCAGCATTATACAAAAAGTAAGGGTAAAAAGACAACATTGACTTTAAAAGCATTAAGATTAGAATTAAAAAGATTTGGGATGGAAACTTTGTAAAAAAAAAAAAAAAATTTAAATGCTCTAAAATTAAATAAAAATTTTCTGAACTTTTAAATTTTATTTAAAGATTAGAAATTTTTTTTTTTATTTCTTCTTTCTTGCTTTTCTCTCATATCTCCAGCATATTATCCCCCCCCCCCGGCCAACTTCAAAGACTATATATATATATATATATATATATATATAAAAAAGATTTTTTTGTTTTTATGTAAATTTGACTTGAAGTTTAAGAAGCCAATACAACAAAGAATTTTTGTTTATGAGAAAGATGAAAAATGAAGATGACTCCATATTGTCGAAACTTCAATTTTAGATATAAAAAGTTTTGACAATATAACGTCATCTTCAAGCATAGAAACAGTTTATGCTTTTGCTTTTCCTTCCTCATGGCATGGTGTCACTAGAAAAACAAAATTCGTATGATATTCAGTGATTTTTTTTTTTTTTTTTTTTCAAACATTCTCACCATGAGGATTGTGATAATACACACATTTTTACCTATTACTTGCAATTTTTGTTTGAATTGAGACAGAATTCCATGTTCAACTAGAAGGTTATCAAGTTCAAAATTATGTACTTAAATAAGGTTTAACATTATATCGCTCAATTCTTTGTCAACTTGCATGAAAACAATAGTCCAAATAATACAAAAAGAGTTTGGTTATTCTTCATCATTGTCACAAAATTCAAAAATTGAAATATTAAATTTCAAGTAAAACCCAATGATATCTACTGAATTGTCATGTGACAGTAATGAACATATCCAAAAATTGCAAAAAAAAAAAAACAAAAAAAAACAAAAACAAAAAACTATAAAAGATAGAAAATTAATATTTTTAATAGTTTTTGAAGATATTAGCAATTTTAGGTTTAAATATTAGCAGGGGAGGTAATTCACTTTTGAAAACTGTCAAAAACTTTTCAATGGCGGAAATAACTTTTGTATAAATAATGAAATGTTTTCTGTAATATTCCCAAAATATTACACTAATTAAAGCATGACTGTTAGGTAGATAACATTACTTATTGCTGAAATTGACAATAAATAAATAAATTAAAAAAAAAAATAGTAGTTATTGTTTTTTAATGAAAAACTCAATTTTTCAGCTGTTGAATTTCACTAAAATAATGAAGAAATACCAAGAATTTGTATTATCTTATGACTGAGAAATTTGATTTCGACTTTTTTTTTTTTTTTGATCAATAAATGTTCATTCATATTTTTATCTTAAAAGAAAAAAAAAAACTTAAATGAAAAATTGTTAAAAAATAAATTTTTACCATTTCAAGACTTCTCAAGCTTTGCATTGTAGTGGCTGGGTGGAAACTCATTGAAGATTCCTGGAATGCTGTTTCCGAAATAGATCTTGCTATTTTTGGACAATGACTGATATTTAACCAATTCCAAGTAGTCTTTGGTTAATTTAAGCTAAAAAGAAAAATAAGTCATTTTATTAAATGAATTCTTGAAAAGAGTTTAAGTTTCCAAATTGGGTAAATTGAAGTTATAATTTTTTATTTATTTTTATTTTAATGCATTCTAGATAGATACCCCCCCCCCAAAAAAAAAAGAAGTTCTACATCTTTCTTAAAGATCATATAAACAAGGGCAGGGTTAGAAACAAATTTAATACTTTTAGAGAAAAAAAAAAAATTCATATCTTGGCCAATAATTGACGTAAAGTGCATCTTTTAGAGGATCTGTTGTTGAATACTGCTTACTTAGCATGTGACCTTTAAGATGTTCTCCAAGAAACGCCTGATCCTAAAAATCAGCTTGTTTGTGGTATCGCAAGAAATATAGTTAGTGGTGGTGAGTGGGACAGATGTTGAGATCTGTGAAGGCATGGAAGTCCGTAAACAGGCACTTATGCCCTCCGCACCCTCCCTGGAGGTGTGATATGGAACAGAGTCCGGCTTGATTTATCAACCATCTATGTGTTATTTAATTCCAAATAAAATTATTAAATGGAATAGTTAAGATAATTATTTTACATCCCTAAAAAACATTGCTCTTAAAAGACATTACTGCTCAGCATTGGTAATCGTCTTTGTTCAACACGACTGACCCTCAGACGCCATTTAGTATCTAGCTTGGAAAAAAATAAAAATAAAAAAAGGAGAAATAAAGTTTTGATTTCAGAACAAGATTGAATAACAGAGTTGGGGATGAACTTATAGATACTAGGTCATTAAATGACCAGCTAGTTGATTGAATTGGACCTCAAATACCTTCTGTCTAGACGGAGTAAAGGCCAAAGTAAAATGCTGCAAGTCACATGACCATTTATACAAGCAGGCCATGGACTGCTCAGCCACCAGCATTTTATCCTAAGGCATCATATGCCACCACTAATGGCTTATAGGTGGCCCCATTTTTTTTAATGTGTTTGGGGTGTTATCAAGACAAATTTTTCATCGTTTAATTATTTGATTCAACTTTAAAATTCATTGCTAGCTGGCGTTGAACTTTCTTCATATAAGTTTTCATTTGATTGAAACATGTTCTTAAAACAAGAAAAGATTTATTCCGCCAGATACTGAAAGTTTAAAACGGAGAGGGGGAAAAAGGATAATGGTTTTAAGCGCATAGCATAATTATTAACATTTTGTTAGACCATTTGAAATGCTTGCCGTCTTATTAACACTTCTATCATGACTTGTCTCCTTCTGGAATCGGAGAATGGAGAGTCAACAATGAAGCGGGATTCACACTAGGCAAGTTGAACCAGTTTTCTCCGAAGGAATAATTCTTGAGGGAATATCAAATTCACAAACAGTCCCCAGTCACTTGCATATCCGTGTCAAGAGAGGACAAGTTAGGTTTTTGCATTTCTTGCAGGGAGATTTTGATGTCTTCCTACATACAGAGTCTAGTATTTCCAACTGATCACTTATCTGGCACTGACCAGGCTCAATATTGCTTAACTTCAGCGAGCTAATAATAACTGATGTATCAACGTGATATGCCATATAGCAGAACATATGACATCATGTCTGTTTGCTTCATTGACATCCATTTCTCGCAATTCAGCAGAGTGAATAATTTTGTGGCCCCTTATCTGAAGTTTTTTTTCAGTATAGGTGGCAGGGTTGTAAAATGGGAGGAGATAATGTCCAGTTCTGACGATTAAGATTCCAAATCTCCCAGCTTTAATTTACAGAATTTGATTCATGAAGTTTGCTAAGTTCAGAATTATTTATCAGGAATGGCCGAATGCTATTCTTGTGTAGATTAACATGCTAGCTTATAGCACTTCAGTTTGATAAATCGCATACAAGTGTGCGAGACAGGATGCATACGATAAAGCCACTATGAGGCATTCTGAGCTTGTTAGTCATAGAAAAACAAAACCAGCTACGCAAAAACTTTTTGGAAAAAGAACAAAAGATTTAAAAATACAAACTTTATTTGATTGCGCTTCTTTTTCGGCTTTATAAAATTCTGCATCTGCAATGCTTTTTTCTTTATTCATATGAGTTTGAGCTGAAAGAACAACAAAACAACAAAATGAGGCTGTGTTTCAGAATTTTTAAGATGCGGATCAATAATTTGTATTATTCAGAACACTTTTCACATCTCAGACGTCATCCTGTTTGTAACATTACACACGTGTTAACATGTAGACATCGTCACAAGGAAAAGAATTTGACTCAACTTTTTTTTTTTTTTTTTTTGTAAAAAGTTGAAACAGACATTTATTTACAGGTACTTCCAGACTTGTTCAAAAGTCTTCTCATATTCCAAGGTGTTTAACAAAACTTCATGTTGAACACATAGTATTCATGTCTTTTCCTGTCGCTCTCGGCCAACAGATGTCACACGTCTATGTCAGTTACTAACCTTGCATCTCCAGAGTCGGAAGGACCCTGGTGAAGTTTAGGTAAAGAAAATGGTATTATTGCAAAATTTATACAAGCAAAGGATTTATAGCATTTAAAAAATTACAGCAAAAACATTTACATGTATTTTAAGAGGATTATTTTTGCTATTTCATTTAATTTGTTCAAATGAAGCTTCTAAAATTGAAAAAAATTAGAATATGTGTATAATATTCTTAACAAAATAAAAAACAGGATTACCAAACAATCTTGCTTTAGTATAATTGAATGAAAAACGGGAAAGGAGGAAAAGAATGGTTGGGTAGAGAAGAGAATTAAAGTATGTAGGGGGAGGTGAGAAAAAGGTACAGAAGGGGAAGGAGACAGGGCAAGGAGCAAGGTGCCAGAACAAGACAGGGCAAGGAGCAAGGTGCCAGAACAAGACAGGGCAAGGAGCAAGGTGCCAGAACAAGACAGGGCAAGGAGCAAGGTGCCAGAACAAGACAGGGCAAGGAGCAAGGTGCCAGAACAAGACAGGGCAAGGAGCAAGGTGCCAGAACAAGACAGGGCAAGGAGCAAGGTGCCAGAACAAGACAGGGCAAGGAGCAAGGTGCCAGAACAAGACAGGGCAAGGAGCAAAGTGCCAGAACAAGACAGGGCAAGGAGCAAAGTGCCAGAACAAGACAGGGCAAGGAGCAAAGTGCCAGAACAAGACAGGGCAAGGAGCAAAGTGCCAGAACAAGACAGGGCAAGGAGCAAAGTGCCAGAACAAGACAGGGCAAGGAGCAAAGTGCCAGAACAAGACAGGGCAAGGAGCAAAGTGCCAGAACAAGACAGGGCAAGGAGCAAAGTGCCAGAACAAGACAGGGCAAGGAGCAAAGTGCCAGAACAAGACAGGGCAAGGAGCAAAGTGCCAGAACAAGACAGGGCAAGGAGCAAAGTGCCAGAACAAGACAGGGCAAGGAGCAAAGTGCCAGAACAAGACAGGGCAAGGAGCAAAGTGCCAGAACAAGACAGGGCAAGGAGCAAAGTGCCAGAACAAGACAGGGCAAGGAGCAAAGTGCCAGAACAAGACAGGGCAAGGAGCAAAGTGCCAGAACAAGACAGGGCAAGGAGCAAAGTGCCAGAACAAGACAGGGCAAGGAGCAAAGTGCCAGAACAAGACAGGGCAAGGAGCAAAGTGCCAGAACAAGACAGGGCAAGGAGCAAAGTGCCAGAACAAGACAGGGCAAGGAGCAAAGTGCCAGAACAAGACAGGGCAAGGAGCAAAGTGCCAGAACAAGACAGGGCAAGGAGCAAAGTGCCAGAACAAGACAGGGCAAGGAGCAAAGTGCCAGAACAAGACAGGGCAAGGAGCAAAGTGCCAGAACAAGACAGGGCAAGGAGCAAAGTGCCAGAACAAGACAGGGCAAGGAGCAAAGTGCCAGAACAAGACAGGGCAAGGAGCAAAGTGCCAGAACAAGACAGGGCAAGGAGCAAAGTGCCAGAACAAGACAGGGCAAGGAGCAAAGTGCCAGAACAAGACAGGGCAAGGAGCAAAGTGCCAGAACAAGACAGGGCAAGGAGCAAAGTGCCAGAACAAGACAGGGCAAGGAGCAAAGTGCCAGAACAAGACAGGGCAAGGAGCAAAGTGCCAGAACAAGACAGGGCAAGGAGCAAAGTGCCAGAACAAGACAGGGCAAGGAGCAAAGTGCCAGAACAAGACAGGGCAAGGAGCAAAGTGCCAGAACAAGACAGGGCAAGGAGCAAAGTGCCAGAACAAGACAGGGCAAGGAGCAAAGTGCCAGAACAAGACAGGGCAAGGAGCAAAGTGCCAGAACAAGACAGGGCAAGGAGCAAAGTGCCAGAACAAGACAGGGCAAGGAGCAAAGTGCCAGAACAAGACAGGGCAAGGAGCAAAGTGCCAGAACAAGACAGGGCAAGGAGCAAAGTGCCAGAACAAGACAGGGCAAGGAGCAAAGTGCCAGAACAAGACAGGGCAAGGAGCAAAGTGCCAGAACAAGACAGGGCAAGGAGCAAAGTGCCAGAACAAGACAGGGCAAGGAGCAAAGTGCCAGAACAAGACAGGGCAAGGAGCAAAGTGCCAGAACAAGACAGGGCAAGGAGCAAAGTGCCAGAACAAGACAGGGCAAGGAGCAAAGTGCCAGAACAAGACAGGGCAAGGAGCAAAGTGCCAGAACAAGACAGGGCAAGGAGCAAAGTGCCAGAACAAGACAGGGCAAGGAGCAAAGTGCCAGAACAAGACAGGGCAAGGAGCAAAGTGCCAGAACAAGACAGGGCAAGGAGCAAAGTGCCAGAACAAGACAGGGCAAGGAGCAAAGTGCCAGAACAAGACAGGGCAAGGAGCAAAGTGCCAGAACAAGACAGGGCAAGGAGCAAGGTGCCAGAACAAGACAGGGCAAGGAGCAAGGTGCCAAAACAAGACAGGGCAAGGAGCAAGGTGCCAAAACAAGACAGGGCAAGGAGCAAAGTGCCAGAACAAGACAGGGCAAGGAGCAAAGTGCCAGAACAAGACAGGGCAAGGAGCAAAGTGCCAGAACAAGACAGGGCAAGGAGCAAAGTGCCAGAACAAGACAGGGCAAGGAGCAAAGTGCCAGAACAAGACAGGGCAAGGAGGGAGGTGCCAGAAGAAGACAGGGCAAGGAGGGAGGTGCCAGAACAAGACAGGGCAAGGAGGGAGGTGCCAGAACAAGACAGGGCAAGGAGGGAGGTGCCAGAAGAAGACAGGGCAAGGAGGGAGGTGCCAGAAGGAGGAGGGAGGTGCCAGAAGGAGGAGGGAGGTGCCAGAAGGAGGAGGGAGGTGCCAGAAGGAGGAGGGAGGTGCCAGAAGGAGGAGGGATGGGCGAGAAGGAGGAGGAAGGGGCAAGAAAAAGGAAAAGAAAAAAAGGTGCAAAAAAACTGTGGTAAAAAAGGAAGAATAAAAAGCAGGAAGACGAGATGGGTGGGGAGTGGGGGCATAAGTCAAGGCCAAAATGGTTTTCGCAGAAATAATCCCTAAAATACAGGTGAAAAAGGACTGGACAATATTAAAGCAACCCATATCAAAAAGTTTTGTGCACATTCTGTGTTTGTCCATTATAGCAGCATTATTGCATTATTTTATTCGTCTGTTTCAAATTTGGCAATGCAAGGCAGTTGTTTCTTTCCTGCTATTGTAACGTTATATTGCTTCATTTTGAGGCTGACCATCAAGGTGCTATTTTTTCAAAGACGAAGGAATGAAGACTTCTTGTATGGACAAACAGGTGGTCATCTTGTTAGCTGAAACATGAATATTTTGTAGAAATAAAATACAAACATATTCACCTTCAATTTCAGCAATTTTTTTCTCAGATTCCTTTTCCATTATTTTTTGCTCCCAGGTAATTTTAGCAACCATCTGAGCTTTTTCGGCCTCTGAAGAATAAAAAAATAAAACAACTTATAGAAATGAACATTTAAAAAATTGTATAATTAGAACTATAACAAGATTACTTCATGAAAAATGTGTTCGGTCAAGTTTTCTGAATTTTAGGAAAAAATGTGTTGATGGAATGTGAACATAATATTCTAAGATTTGAAAAATAAAAGTGATTTCTGGGTTAGTTTTTGTATGCAAAGAAGCAAACAATTGTTTGGATAAAAAAAATAAAATTGAACAGCTAAGAAATAGGAAAACACCCTGGCAAATTTTAGGACTATATAATGAAGACATTTTCACTACTGGTACTTATTAGGGGGAAGACATGGAAGCTTCCATGATACATGAAAGAGTGGGGGGAAAAAAAAGAAGTCTAACATCAAATAAAGTGAGCTATAAAAATGCCTTTTCAAGTCTTCAATAGTAAATCAGAGGTTTGAAGAAATCTATGGAAATAACACCGGTTCCAGTAGAGAGGTGAGGGGGGGGGGAGCTAATTATGTTACAGAAAGATTATATGAGGTGCCTTCAATAAGTTTCCAGACTTTTTCGTATGGGGACTTTTATTGATAGTACACACACAAAACTAATCCCCTTTGAAGTAATCTCCTCCGGCTGCAATACACTTGTTGTACCGTTCCAACAACTTCTGGAAGACCCATGGATGTCTTCTTGTGTGAGCGTGTCAATGACCCTTGTCACAACTTCTTTCATCTCACTTGTTTCATAACTACATCCTCTAAGGTTTCCTTAAGCTTAGGGAATAACCAAAAGTCACAGGGAACAAGGTATGAACTATGGGGAGGGTGAGGAACTGTCTTGATGCCCATCTTGGTCAAATAGTCTGTGACAAGAATGGAGTTGTAGACTGGTGCATTGTCCTGGTGAAAATGCCACTGACCTGATTTGAAGAGTGTTGGCCTCTTCCGATAAAATCTCTTCCTGAACTTAAAACCTCAACATAACATTCTTGTCTGTTGAGTGGAAGCCCAGTGCATGTAGAAGATGCCCGAGCTGACAAAAAACGGGATCATCATAAGTTGCTGGGTGAATTTGCTCTGTCTGGCCTTCTTGGGTCTGGGAGAGCCAACATGCTTCCACTAGGAACGGTCTCAGAGTCATAGCAGTAGATCCGGCTTTCATCGCAGGTTACCAGAATTAATCAGCTCGACCATCTCCTTTCTGTTATGAAGTCTTTCTTTCTGATCTTCTCTGAGCACCTTTGGGACAAACTTTGTGCAAATCTTCCGCATCTTCAGTTCCTCACAAATAATTGTGTGTACAGTTCCCACACTGACATCAAATTGTACACTTGTCTCTATAGACATGACAGTCCTTATCTATGAAATTCTTTATTTGGTCATTCAACTCTGGTGTTCTCACTTCCTTATTCCTCCCACGCCTTTCATTATCCCTCACAGACTCTCTGCCTTCCTTCAATCTCTTCTACCACTACAAAAAAAAAAAAAACACATGCTCGATTCATACAAGATGGTCCAAAAGCAGTTTGAAGAATTCCATGCATTTCTGCAGCATTTTTTCCAAGTTTAACACAGAATTTTATTGCATATCCTTCTTCTAAAGTTGTTGCATAGGGGTACATATTGGGTACATAACGGGACATGTATAACAGGGTACATATAATACACAACTGACGATGGTGATAACAATTCTGATGAGAAGACATTTATATATTACATCATGACGACGCGAGACAACAGTTACAAACATGGTTCCTTTATTCTTCAATCGACCGATCAGGGATGTCAGGAATTCAAACTTTGATTTACATGGTCTATTTTCCTCCCTTTGCTTCTAAGGGGCTCTCTTCTCCAACTGTGTGTGATCTGCTCTGAATATCTGATCATCATCAACTTTTGACTGACAAACTTCGAACCCTTGATTCCTATAGAGAAATCTGTTTTGTTTATGACGTCAGAAGTGTGCTTACAAACGTGACTATATCACGTTTTCTCCAACACACTTTTGGCAAACAAATAATCTTCAATTCTAAGTCTAACTTATTTTTAAACAATATATTTTAACTCGCATTGTGCATTCATTTAATTGACATATTTAATATCCAGATTTCTAAAAGAATGGAAAAAAATTAAAAAAAAAAGATAGAGAGAGAGAGACAGAGAGAGAGAGAGAGAGACAGACAGAGAGAACAATACTCACCAATAATGGCTTTTTTCCTTTCGGTCTCAGCTTCCTTTTCAACGACTTTCTGACGAGCTTGGAATATGAGCAATTTTGTCTTTTCTGCTTCCCTAAAAAGTGGAAATTTAGAACAGACATTTTAGTTCATGTACAGAAAGCAATACGTTCATGTTGTGTAAACGTGTAAAAACTTCTTTTGTAACTCCAGCACTGCAAAAAAGACTTGACGATTTATACAAACTATATAAACAGACAAAACTATAAAACAATCACATTTGATGACAGCAAGGAACTACAATGAAAATCTAATATACAAATGACTGTCTGTGTCTCCATATTTTCAAACTATCTCCTCTGAAACTAAAAGTCACAGAGTGGCGCTAGGGGCCTCAAATGACTGGATTTTTTACGGGCCGTCCTTTTATGGGTCTTTAGCCGGTTAAAATTGTTTTTAAGGGGTTAAAAATGGGTCAAAATTAAAAATCGTTTAACATTTTGTACATTTATCTTATTTTTAATCGGTTCATATGCGTGTCATGTTAGTACAGTGGTAACATCACCAGCTTTGAATGCTACAGTTTTGCTTTCGGTTCTAGCTGATGGCACCTAAATACTTTTTGTTCTTACTTTTGAAATCATGACTGTAATAATATTTCTGAAATCTGGACAAATTAAAATATCATATTTAAAGCTTATATTTTACACCTGGGCAAAGCCTACTATACCCCCCCCCCCCCCGCTAATAAGTTATAAAATCAAGTTAACTAATAAAGTATATTTTCAATCAAGAATTAAAGGAAATCATAGTTAAGTGATAGAAGAGAGTAATTTTTTTTCTTTTTTACAAGCAGTCACCACTTATTATGGCCAAAGGTCATTCAAGGATGAAGGTTAATGAATGTAAGGTGGTAGTGTAGTAATTGTTAATAATTGCGTAGAATTTGATTATTTATGGGGGCGGCTCAACAAGAACTTGTTTACATTGGATTTGAAGGCTACCATGTTGTATTCAACTGGAAAGCAGGCCAGTGGGACAGTGTTTCACAGGTCGGCAGTTCTGGGAAAGAAGCTTTGTTTATGGAATCTGTGTTTAGATTTAAGCACAGACAAAGAGTGGGAAAAATTGTATATATATTGGTTGTAGCTAGTCAAGTGTTTTTGTGAAAGTTTGGCAAGAGGAAACCATAGATTGGAGTTCAATTGAGATAAATAGAAAAAAGTAAATTGATAGAAAAAATTTAAAAAAAAAAAAAAAAAAGGGAAATGAGAAAATAAAATCAAAATAAAAATTGCAAAGAAACTAAATTTTCTTTTTTTTTTTTAACTTGACATTACTCTGTCTATTTTCTCACTAGAAAATAGATTTGTCATTAATCAATGGTTTCAACAAACAAAAGAAACACCAATTTAAAGTTGATTATTTTCTAATGAAATTAGAAAAGGGAATTCATTTGCTAAAATGTACAAGATAAAACAGAAAAGACGTCAGCTTACATGGCCTCGTAGTTACGCCGGATACTTTCAGGAATTTTAGGCTTTGTTACTCTCACTGCTTGTACCATAAGTCCATACGCAAGACTGTTTAAATCTTCTTGCAATGCTTTCTTCAAATTCTCATCAATTTGATCTAAAACATAAAAAAGTTTTAATAAAAAAAAGTAGCAAAAAACATTTTTGAAGCATAGTTTTATACTTTAAAAAGGGTCACTCTTATTGACGACAAATTATTTTAAAAAGAAAATTAGTCAAAAGCAAATTATTTTGCTTTACCTTAAACAATTTTGTCCTATTTACATTAAGAAAGTTTAATATTTAATGAGAAATAAGCAGTTAAGTTACATTTGAAAACAGCTGAAAATCAATCAAGCATCTTAAGTTGTCATAATTATCAGTTTTAAGCAAAGTAGCCATACTGTTTAATTGTGGGAAGTAAGATTCATTATGTAGACAAATGGCTAAAGAAAATGGTCATTTTGCTAAAAATCAATGTTTATATACTTTTATATTTTATTACATTTTTTTTTAATTACATTTTCACCCCAAAACAAGGCATGTTACTTTGATGTAGGGGGCTACTATCAGGGACCCAAGTTGCAGGAGTACTATGTAGGGAGTTTAGCGGCAAGATGTCTGCTCACATCACACTTGAACTTCTGCATGCCAGTACAGTTGGGGGAAGCAGGAAACTGGAAGAGAATTCCAAAGTCTGGCAGTTCTGGGAAAGAAGCTATTAGAGCAGAAAACCTTCCTACATCTAGGGATCTCTGTGTAGGGGTGGGATTTCGCTGCTTGTTGGGCTTGTCAGGGGTATTTTCATGTAGAGGGCATAAGAGTTTTTAGTTCATAAACTTTTTGTAGCTCTCTCTTTAACGCTAGTTCTGTCTAACAATACAAAGCAATACTTAGCAACTTAAAAGGAATATTTAATATATATATATTTTTTTTTTACTTAACATTCTTTTATATCTCCTTGGGCAACGCCGAGCAACAGGTCCAGCTAGTTATATATATTTTACATCTATTTTTCTTGCTCTGTCCAATGCTAATTCTGTCTAACAATATAAAGCCACCAGACACAAAGGCATAGACACATGCTCTAAATATTCTATTTTAGTCATTCTTTTGGGTACCGCTTTCTTATTCATACTTTCTTCTAGTTGTTCTTTTATTTTTTTCAACCCGAAACATTTTTGGACGCTTGCGTTAGATATTCTGACTTCTGGATGGTGCTGGATTATCTGCTGGAGCAAGGAAATAAAAGCTGGCGTTGCAGTATATTACAAAGTACAATGTTATTGAAATGGACGTTTTCAATGATAGAGGAATATTATTGAAATGAGATAGATATTTGAAACAATATTTACAGGGTTCTGTGATAAAATAGGACTACAAAAACAATAATTTATCCAAACAATAAGACTGACCTGGTTATGTGACATGACTAACAAAGAAATGTGTTCACAAAACCCAAACCAGTCAGAGAGAAGAACTAAAGAAGATGTAGAAACTAAGAGGACATAGTAGACTCTGAGGGAAGATGAAAATAAAGATCTGTGAATCATAACTTGCTGTTATGGTGTTGCTTTCGGGAGAAAAACATCTGTTCCAGAACTTTAAGCAAAAAATCCATTGCCAGACAACAGCGGCTATGAAAAAGGTATGTCCTCTATTCATTTAAGTCTAACTGATATATACTCAGTGTCATTGTTGGTTTAAAATTATTAGACTGGGATAGTATTCAGGAAAGCTGGAGAAAACTTACAAGATTATATAGGTTACTAACATTCACAGCATTCTCTGTGAAATAATAAAAATGTGTACTCCAGCTCCCATCCCCGAACCGCATATTACCATCTTTTTATATTCTTGAACAAAGCAAATAGCCTCTGCTTTTACTGGATGTCCAATGTGAATTCAGACCCTGCAATATTATTGAAAAACCAATAATAACATATCATTGGATTCCTCATAATATTTTAGTTTCTGATCTTGGTATAGGTTTTTGTTTTTCAATTTAATCAGTGATAAGTGGATATTATTGACCCTAGGTTGAATTGGAGGAAGATTTGAATACCATCAGGACATTCCTTGAAAACTTTAAACTTATTAAAAACTAATTTGAATATTCTGTTAACATATATTGATTTCTATAATGGCTAATCAAACAAACAGTTGACCTTATATATATAAAGTTATAAAATATATATGGTGATTAAGCTACACTGAATATTCTGCGTTTCATCCACTCTAGGACTCTTCAGGCTTAACTTATAACTTACTAACTAGTTCTATCTACGTATTGAGCACTTTTGAAGTAAATACTTAAAGTTTACACATAAATTTATACTTTCGTATATTAATTTTATGTGAGTAAATTAAGTATATATATACACTAGCAGGGAGACCCGATGTCATTTACAACTTCTCCGTAATCATGAAAAACATTCTTCCTTCATTTTGGAACATCCTGTAAATATTTGACACGTGAATTCTTGACCTTTAAGGGGTCAGTATTATTCCAGCTAGTAGGAAAACAAAATTTTAAAAGTGGAAAAACCCGATGCCAATATTGATGAATTACAAGCTAAAGAGTAACAAGAACAATGTTTTGATATTGTTAAACTGAAGATCAACAAACGTTCCATCCTCCCATACTTTTATCATCAAAATTGGTGATATTGCACATTTTTTTTTTTTTTTTTTTTTTTTTTAAATCAAATCGATCGATGGCTTGCTCTAGTTAGTGTCCCCCTTTCCCTTCGCAGTGTACTGAACAAAGGTTCACGTACCTTCCCCTCAGTGACCTAGTTCACAATACATTGTACTCCAAGATTAAACTGTGGAGAACCTACTATAGATTTTATAAAATTATCTGTAAACAATGGTTTAACTTAAAATTTAAAATGCAAAAGTCAAGTATCATGATTTAATTGTGCTCTAAACAGAAACATTCATTTTGAATGCGCCCCTGTCTCATCAAAGAACCAACTGTTGATTTTATGGAATTATTTTTAGGTAATCACTTGAAGGTACAACACACAAAAGTCAAGTATCATGGTTTAATTGTGTCCTAAAAAGAAACATTCTGAACATGCACCTGTCTTATAAAAGAATCTGTACAATTGATTTTATAGGCTAGGCTTTTCTGCTTGTACGGTGATAAAACCTCTCAAATGCACTTGTATAAAAGTGTTAACTTTGGTTATAATTGGTCTTTATTAATTGGATTTTTTTTTTGATTATTGACATTTATCAGATGCATTAAAATGATACAACACCCATGTAAGGACACTCTTAGACACATCAGGTACCTTTGTATGAAATTGAAAAGAAAAACAAGTGAAGCATGCATGGTCCCCCGCGAGTGCACAGTGAATGATGCATAAAAAAAAAAAAATGACTATGTTCAGCATTTAACCCCCCCTCCCCCATTTAGCCCCAAAAGTTCCCAGGGGAGGTCAAATCCTCGTGAAAATGAACAAATAGTGCAGTTTTAGGCCTTAACATATGTAAATTTGAGTTTTGAACCATGAAAAAAAAAAAAAAAAGAAATGACTAAGTACATCATTTATTCATTCAAAATAGAAATCTCAAGGTTTTGGTTTCAATTTCCGATAATGGCATTTGCTGGGAATTTATTATTTAGTGCTAATGCAATATTTCATATGGCATAATCACATTGACACACTGAGTCCCGTCAGATCACTGAAGTTAAGCAACGTTGAGTCTGATCATTACTAAAATGGGTAACCGATTTGGGAATTCCAGGCGCTGTATGTAGGACGTCGACACCACCCTGCAAAAGCTTGCAAAAACCTAACGTCGTCATCTCCCCTAATGGGGATATAGATGTGACTGGGGACCACTTGTGAATTTCATACTCCTATGGAACTTCCTTCTTCAAAGGAAGCCGGTTAAACCCAAATAGGGTTAGTGCCGTTTCACACACACACACACACAATGCAATGTTTTCCATTTTGAAAAAAAAAAAAAATATATATATATATTTGTTAAGAAGAAATGTAAAAAAATGCCCCGTATATTACAAGTACATTGTTCTTTCATAAACATTAATATTGAATGTTTACAAAAAAAAGAAATTATAAAGATGAACAGTAATCTATTTAGAATTAGTATCACTAAACAGAACAGTTACCTCCGTTCCAAATACTCACCAAATAAGTCAATATAAACTTCCTGTAGATTATGCACACTGCAAAACTGGTTCAGCTCATGGTGAATTTTATTATAAATAAGCGTTTTGTCATAGTCAGCCGTGTAATTCTTTACAATATCATGGACTGAAAAAATAAAAAATAAATAAAATATAAAGAATTTTAAAGATCAAAAAATAAAAGCAAAATCACATCTCTTATATGCTGCTGTCACTACCTAAATACCTTTGCAACAAAGTAAACAAATCCTTGTCAAATGGGTTGCACATAACATACAGCAATAGAAAAAAATAAGTAGTAGAAGCAACTATAGAGCTTGCCAGTCTATCTCTTTGTAGGAGTAGTTGCAACAGTTTCCGTACTAATGAAAACATTTATTACCACTTTATGGTTTTAATAATTTGGAGAGGTTTTATTTTTTCTTTCCTCTAAAGTGATATTAAATTGCTCACACCTACCTACTCTGGAATCGTAGACAGATCTTCAACATCCCAGTAATTATAGAAGCAACTGGATTCATAAAAAAATTTTTAAAGAAACTATCTGGCCAGTGAATCAAAGTATTGCACCAAAATATTTGAAATTCTTCATGGTTTCAAGCTTTTCTCCATTGGCACCATTTGTCATCAGTTTTGTTTTATTTGCACCGATTTCTATGCCGTAAGCTGTTGAAGATCTGTCTAGTTGCCTGACCAGGTTCTCCTGTTTTTGTTCTGAGCTTGCGAGTCCATCTATATCATCAGCAAAATGCAGGTTTGTGATTGTTCTGCCACTGGTGGTCTTCAAGTACAATATTTTCCTTGAAGACTACCAGGGACCAGTCAGTATCAGAACAATCACAAACCTTGTTTATTCAAATAAAATGTGAAAAAAAGAGAAAGAGAAAAAAAAAAGAGAAAGAGAAAGAGAAAAAAAAGAGAAAGAGAAAGAGAAAGAGAAAAAAAAAGAGAAAGAGAAAAAAAAGAAAAAAGAGAAAGAGAAAAAAAAGAAAAAAGAGAAAGAGAAAAAAAAGAAAAAAAAGAGAAAAAAAAGAAAAAAGAGAAAGAGAAAAAAAAGAAAAAAGAGAAAGAGAAAAAAAAGAAAAAAGAGAAAGAGAAAAAAAAGAAAAAAGAGAAAGAGAAAAAAAAAAGAAAAAAGAGAAAGAGAAAAAAAAAAGAAAAAAGAGAAAGAGAAAAAAAAAGAAAAAAGAGAAAGAGAAAAAAAAGAAAAAAAAGAGAAAGAGAAAAAAGAAAAAAAAGAGAAAGAGAAAAAAGAAAAAAAAGAGAAAGAGAAAAAAGAAAAAAAAGAGAAAGAGAAAAAAGAAAAAAAAGAGAAAGAGAAAAAAGAAAGAAAAAAGAAAAAAAGAAAAGAGAAAGAAAAAAAAGAAAAAAAGAGAAAGAGAAAAATAGAGAAAAAAATAGAGAAAAAAAAGAGAAAAAAAAAGAAAGAAAAAAAGAGAGAAAAAGAGAAAGAAAAAGAGAAAAAAAAGAGAAAAAAAAGAGAAAAAGAAAAAAAAGAGAAAAAAGAGAAGAAAGAAAAAAAAGAAAAGAGTAAAAAGAGAAAAAAAAAGAGAAAAAAGAAAAGAGAAAAGAAAAAGAGATAAAGAGAAAAAAGAGGAAAAAATAGGAAAAAGAGAAGAAAAAGAGAAAGAAAAGAGGAAAAAAAAGAAAAAAAAAACTGCAATTATTTATTTTTATAATTTAAAGTAATTTTTTTTCAGTTGTGTCAATATTCAGTAAAGAAATTCGACTGACGAACACCAGCTAAACATAAATTGCATCCAAATTTGCATGATTCGAATACTAGAACATTTGACACTGCTATATATATATATATATATATATATATATATAAACAAACTTGCCTCCTCCCTTGAGGCTCTCATTCACAAATATCCGTGGGCTTAGAACTAACTTAGCTGATATTGAAGCATTTCTCTTAACAAATACCCCGGATATCTTAGCACTAAGACTAACCTACACTCCTCCATTCCCTCTAACCACTTTAACATGCCTGGATATCTCCCACTCTGCCGTAAGGACTCTGACAGACATATGCACGGACTTGGAGTTTACATTCGTAATACCCTTCCCTTGACTAGAGAAACAAACCTAGAAACAGATGATCAAGCCTTTATGTGCTTTAGACTAAACGTGCAACACAGTATTAGCTACTATTATTTTCTCTACCGCTCTCCCTCGACTCAGGACTGCTCCATAATAAACAAAGTATCTGACAGCATAGACACGGCACTGTCCCTCGACACTAGCGCACAAATACATGTGTTTGGTGACTTTAATGTCCACCACAAAAACTGGCTTGGATTCTCTACTCACACAGATGCAGCGGGCAGCACAACCCATAGCTTCGCTATATCTCACTCCCTATCACAAATTGTTACGTTTCCAACCCGTTTCCCTGACCAGGAAGAACAACACGCATCACTTCTAGATCTGTTTTTGACCACAGTTCCCGATGACTGCATAACGAAGGCCCACAGCCCACAGCCCACTCGGGAACGCTGATCATGCAGTGATAATGGTTGAAATCGCCCTAAACTCTAGACCCAAAACTGAAGAGCCAGTGCTCAAAACAACGAGATATTATAATAAGGCTGACTGGGAAGCCATCAGGGAACTAATTAGAGATGCTCCATGGAAAAATATTTTCTCTCTCCCTGCTGAACAATGTGCAAACGAGACCACTGACTGGTTCAAAACTGCAATCGAAGCGCATGTTCCCATGCGGAAATTTTATAGTAAGCCCCACTCTCCCCAATGGTTTACGTCGACTTGTGCAACTGCCATTACTCAAAAGCAGCATGCATACCGTAGGTTTAACCGACATAAGTCCAGTTCAAACAGACTGAAGTATATAGAAGCTAGAAATAACGTTAAGAAAGAAATAGCGACAGCTAAGAGAGAATTTACGGAAACCACTAAAAAGCGCATCGAAGCACAAAAACTAGGAACTCGAGACTTCTGGAAAATCTACAACAGTGTAGTAAATAATGGGCAATCAACAATTCCCCCACTAACCAACAATCACGAGGTTGTCTCCTCAGCAACCGACAAGGCTAACATGCTTGCCAGTCGGTTTGCCTCAAACTCCACACTGGACCCTTCCAACCACCCCCTACCTGACTTTCCTATGCGGACAGACGCCACACTAGACGATCTGAAAACCACCCCTGCTCAGGTGCATGCTATCATAAAAAACCTTGACACCTCAAAAGCATGTGGACCCGATCTTATCCCAGCTGTGCTATTAAAAAAGTGCTCAGCCGAAGTAGCTCCAGTTCTCTCCAAACTCTACAACAAATGTCTTAATGAAGCTTGCTTTCCGGGCTGTTGGAAAACTGCTTCTGTTGTACCAGTATTCAAGAATTCTGGCGAAAGGACAGACCCATCAAATTATCGCCCCATTAGCTTCCTCCCACTTTTTGCCAAAATATTTGAGACCATAATTAACCATGCTCTAGTCCATCATCTTACAGATGCTAAACTACTGACTGACAAACAATATGGATTTAGACAAGCCCGTTCCACAGCAGACATCCTCACTGTGATCTCTGAACGTATATACCATTCACTGGACAAAGCGGGGGAAGGCAGAGCGGTAGCTCTAGATATATCTAAGGCTTTTGACAGGGTATGGCATGAGGGTCTCCTCAGTAAAATCAGATCATACGGTATCACTGGTAGAATACTTAACATAATTAAATCCTTCTTAGATAAGAGAAAAATCCAGGTAGTCCTCGACGGTCGCACATCTAAACAATATGATATAAATGCGGGAGTGCCCCAGGGTTCTATCCTTGGACCTCTATTGTTCCTGATATTCATAAATGACCTCCCCGACAACATTGCCTCTGAGATGGGTATATATGCTGATGACACTACACTCTATGGCAGACACGACGGGAAGACGAATGAACACATTTCTAAAGAAATGGCAGAAACACTAGAGGAAGACCTCCAATCTGTAGTGGAATGGGGACAAAAGTGGTTGGTCGCGTTCAATGCTGCCAAGACTAAACTAGTTTCATTCAATAATTACAAGAAACCCTCTCTACCACCCATAGCAATGGCCAACGACTCTTTATCTGAGAGTCCATCTTCCAAACGTTCACAGGAAACATGAATTGGAACAATTACATTGAAGGCATTGCCAGGGCCGCTGCAAGAAAGGTAGGCTCTCTCTACCGTGCTAGAAAACTACTAACACCCAAAAGTATCCTGTACCTCTATAAGGCCACCATTCGCCCATGTATGGAGTATTGCTGCCACATCTGGGCTGGTGCATCTGCTACTAGTCTCTCGCTCCTTGACAAGGTTCAAAAGAGAGTCGCAAACCTGATAGGCCCTGAACTGGCATCTAAGCTTCAGCCTCTGTCCCATCGACGAAATGTTGCATCCCTCTGCCTTTTCTACAAGTATTTTAGTGGTGAATGCTCTGACGAACTGCAATCACTTGTGCCCCCACGACGCGAGCACCCTCGACAAACCCGACAGGCTACTAGATCCCACCCCCACACTGTAGAGGTCCCTAGATGTAAAAGATCTTTTTATTCCAATAGTTTCTTCCCCAGAACCGCAAGACTTTGGAATTCCATTCCAGGTCCCTGCTTCCCCAACAGTACTGACGTGCAGAAGTTCAAGTGTAACGTGAACCGACACCTTGCTGCCCAAATCCCTACATAGTACCCCAGTAGTTGTTGCCCCTGATAGTAGCCCCCTACACCAAAGTGGCAATTTGCCTTGTTTGGGGTGAAAATGTAATAAAAAAAAAAAAAAAAATATATATATATATACATACACATATATATTTATTATATACATATATATTGGGTAAATGTAAAGTCTTTCTGGAACATTCCTTTACTGTAGAGGTCTCAAGATGCCAGAATGATTTTCTGCACTAATAGCTTCTTCCCTTGGACTGTCTTCAGAATCACTCCCCTTCCCATCGATTCTCCCAACGTGCAAACATTTAAATGTAATCTGAACAAACATCTTGCTGACTAATTTCTCTAACCTGCTCCTCTTTAAATCTGGCTCCTAACACAGTACACTCATATGCTTCGGTGGCTATTTGCTTTGTTTGGGACAGAACAAAAGAAAAAAAATCTAACTCACCAGCTGCAATATCCAATTTATTGACAACTTCTATGCGGTCAAAATATATCATGACACCACCGCTGAAAAAGAGAATAGAAAAGCATGAAAACGAGTAAAACAAAATTGTAAGCCATCTACAGGAGAAGGTAATGCTTGGAAGAGAAATGTAGATATCATCTACAAGATGTTTGTAAAGTCTCAATTTCCTTCTATTCATTTAACATCATTTTTCCTTCATGCAGAGGTAAGACATTTGTTGCAGAGGTAAGACATTTGTTGATATTATGTAAGCTTATGCTCAAATTCTCACAGTTCAACCGTCTCCAGATTTCAAACTATATGGTCTTGTCTAAACACTTGCTTCCGAGTTTTCTTTGGCCAATCTTAACTTCTGACCTCTGACCTTCTTCAGCTGTATCCCCGAGTTCGACAAGAAACACCTGAACAAAGTCGGAGGTTACATCATCTAAAACATTGTCAGAAAAACATTCAAGATGAGAATAGTAGTGTCAATAATCAATCCTCATCTCAAAAATTCAGAAACAAAACATTTTAAAATTTTGGAGACAAAGATTGATTATCTGAACTACTGTTCTCATCTTGCGTGTTATTCTCACAATATTCTTCTGGCCAGCAATTTCAAGCAAACAATAGATAGAGATTACTAAATTCTCTTCCCATTTCTATTCTTGTTACCATATCACTAATAATGGTGTTGGAGGTAAATGTTTTTCTGGACTAACATTATCCACCTGATAATCCAAGGTGTAGGTCCTTGACTAACATCCAAGGAGGTCATTTTATCAGTAAGTGCAAAATACCAGGGCAGCTGCATTGCCATTTGGTGAATGGGGTCTGGGACATGCAGTATCTTCTGGTGGGGCTTTTTGATGTCATAATAGGGGGAACTGCTACAACTTTTCCTTTTCATTCGTCTACAAAAATCTTCCTTCTTCACTTTCTCCTTCATTTGCTTCCCTTCGGCCGTGCTCTAAACAACTCAAGGGGGGAAAAAAAAAGAAAAAAAAAAAAAAAAAAGAAAAGGGAAACTCCCAAACCACAAGGTCTCCTTCCCTAACATCAGGGGTTTACGTTCCAACTTTCCAAAAGGTTGAAATACAATTACAGGAGACCAAACCAGACCTGTTGCTCTTGTGTGAAAATGACATTAACTCAAATGCTTCTTTAGCCGATTTCTCCATCAAAGACTATTCTAACTTCACATCCAAGACCCATTTTTCACCATACAAGTTCTTTTACACAAGAGATGTTGTGAGCCTGCCTCTGCGCTATCGTTATTTTCATGGCAAGTGCTTGTCTGAGCTTCAATCTATGGTTCGCCCTGCAAAACTTTCATAAAACACTTGTCTAGCTACAACCACTATCAACAATTTGCCCCACTCTAACTGTGCCTAAATCTAAATGCAAACTACATGAACAGAGTTTTCTTCTAGAACTGCCTCTCTGTGGAACTGTCCTGCTGGTTTGTATTCCAGCTAACTACAACATGGTCATCTTCAAGTCCAATGTAAACAAGTTATTGTTGGGCTGTCCCCTTAAATAATCAAATGCTACCTAATTTTCACCACTAACAAATACTACGCTGTTGTCTCAGTGACCACCATACTCTCACCAGGTCCTGATATTGGTAACTCCCTTAAAAAAAAAAAAAAAATAAAATAAAAAATTCTACCCAGTCATTCCACCCAGTCATTCCATTTAAAATTCTGGACAGATTCCAAAGTTAGACAAAAAGATTCCTGAATTCGACAAGATATTCGACATAGACCAAACCACTGTGAGATCCAAGATGAGAACAGTAATTTGAATAATCTAATACAAAAAACATTATCAAGATGAATTGTTTGGCAGTACGTTTGTATTGTAGTTTTCTTGAAGCATTGCATATAGTATATAAGACAGATTTAGGGTTTACAATGTTGTGACACTGCAAAAGCATGAATATCGGGTGCACTGAAAGAATAGATGAAAAACAAGGTGATCAAGTGACATCAAATGACAATATGTAATCATTTTTTTTTTCTGTTTCATCTTTAATCAATGATGTCAAAACTTTACTTATCTATCTACATCTATAAAAGTGAAATTGTCTCTGTGTGTGTGTGTGTGTGTGCGTGTACATTTCCCTACTAAACTACTTTGTCAATTTTCAGTCTACAAACTCGAGATTAGACAGAAGGGGTATTGAGATTTGGGAAATTCTTTTTAATCGGCTTTTGGCCAGAAATTTGGCTGCCAAGGGATCAAAGTTCAATGATTTTACCTTTGAAAACTCTACCAAACACCTCTGCCAATTTTGGGTCTAAACACTTGAAATTTAAAATGTATATAGATCAAACTTTTTAATTTGATTCGAGTCCAAAACAATTAATGTTAAGGGGTCAAAATTGGGGTCAAAGGTAAAAAAATTTGACCTGTGGTCTACCAAATTACTCAGCCAATTTTAGGTCTAAACATTTGAAATTTTACATAAAGTGTATTCAAACATGCAGCAAGCTTTTTAATCAGTTTTTAGGTGAAAATTTGGCTGCCAAGACGTCAAAGTTGAAAGAGTTGACCTTGCATACTCTATCAAACTTCTCCATCAATTTCAGGTATAAACACTTGAAATTTTAGATGTAGGTTACCTGAACAGGAGTCAAACTTCAATATATATATATTAGTGTTGGGTCGATTAATCAGAATTTTTAAAAAATCGGAAATTTTGGGGGTATTGGAATCAGTATCGGAGAAAAAATTTGTGCCTATTTTGCGATGCCAACACGAATTCTTTTATATTTTTTTTTTTTATTTGATTTTGTTTAAAGAAAATATTCTACCGCTGATAGTAATAATAAAGTAGTGAATATCTGTTGATTTTAATCTTTTAGTAAAACTGAAATCGATTGATCATCCCTCACAAGTGTATCTGTACGTTTAAGAACATATCTGCCCATTTCACATTTATTTTTACGGTAATCGTGAAAAGTAACAACTTTATAGTTAAATATGAAAGAATCGGAAATTTAATACGGAATCGGTAAAAATACTGGAATCATCCCATCCCTGGTATTTTGGGGGAGGGGGGGGTCATTGGATTTTTATCTGTCAACCGTTTCATGACTGCATATGCCTGAATCATTCACATGACAGCTTATGTTAAGAATAAATAGGTTCGAAAACACTTTTTGAAGATCGTGTCAAGCTAGCCTAATGATTACCGTACTTGACTGTTTTTAGGTTTCGATCTCAACTAGAGTATTTTTTTTCTATTTTTACTTACAAAAAGTGAACTGTTTAGAAAAAACATACACATGCACAGATCTCAGTTTCTTTCAATTTTTGCTTCATTCTTTTTTTTTTTTTTTTTTTTTTTTTTTAAAAAAGAAATTACATGTTTTATACCGGGTAACGCCGGGAATATCTGCTTATATCTGAGTATCTAAACCTCTTTACAAAATATATCCATTTCAAAGTACTTTTGGAAAAAAACAAAAACAAAAAAAAAAAAAAACAGATGAAGTTATATCAGTAAAACTTTGTCTAGTGATTGAAGATAAAACAGAAAATTATTTTATTTTTTTATTTATTTATTTATTTTTTTTTTAACACTTCGTTTTACACTTACCCCTTCCAAAACCTAAAATTTATAAAATAAATAATTTTGTTTACCTTGTACCGCACGGCACATTTTTCACCTCATCAGTTTGTAAAGTTGTCTAGAGAAAAGAAAAACATGATATTTACAAACCATCAATATTAAAAAAAAAAAAAAATAAAATTGATATTCTTTTGGTTTTTAATATTTTTTTTATTTGTTTTATTTCCTTAGATTCCTCTTAAATAGTCTTTCATAGGAGGGAGGGATGGGGAAAGAAGTCCTCCAAAAATACATCTGCATCATCTCAAAAACAGAAATAAATTGCATTAAATATGGTTATATAAAACACTCGATGTCAGTATTTTAACAGTGTTCAATCATCTAAAGCAGAGTTTGTACATAGTTTCACTGTCCATTTCCACAATACAATGCAATTTCAGAACAATGTACTTTATGTATTTTAATGATACTTTATTAATACTTAAAAAAACTAATTTAATAGTATTTAATTTTGCTTTGCTCGGGCCCTATGTACTGTTCATAATTTATGTGCATATATATTAAAAAATTTGACTCATGTCCAGGTAATTTTCATCTAAAATTTAGAGCCAAATTTGGCGGAGGAGTTTGGTAAAGTCTGCAAAGGTCAACTCTTAACTGTGACCTCTTGGCAGACAAATTTTCGCTGAAAAACTGATTAAAAAGCTTGCTGTATGTCTGAATACCCTTTATGTAAAATTTCAAATGTTTAGACCCAAAATTGGCTGAATAGTTAGCTAGAAACTGCAAAGGTCAAATCTTTTGAACTGACCTCTTGGCAGCCAAATTTTCAACCAAAAACTTGCTTGCCCTATGTTTGAATACACTTTATGTAAAATTTCAAATGTTTAGACCAAAAGTTGGCCGAGTAATTTGGTAGAGACCGCAGAGCTCAAATTTTTTTTTTTTTAACTTTGACCACAGTTTTGATCCCTTAACATTTGCTTTGGGCTCAAATCAAATTAAAAAGTTTGATCCATGTCCAAGTAACCTACATCTAAAATTTCAAGTGTTTAGACCCAAAATTGGCAGAGGTGTTGAGTTTTCAAAGGTAAAAATCATTGAACTTTGACCCCTTGGCAGCCAAATTTCTGGCCAAAAACCGATTAAAAAGAATTTCCCAAATCTCAATACCCCTTCTGTCTAATCACGAGTTTGTAGACTGAAAATTGACAAAGTAGTTTGGTAGGGAAATGTACATACACATAATTTCACTTTTATAGATATTTTGACACATTTTACTGAACATAATACAGTTTTCAAGGCCTTTTCCATATTTTAAAGGATTCTTCAAGGTAATAATAGAAATAAGGCCTTTTCAAGACAAAAGTAAAAATTCAAGGGGTTTTAAACCTGTGCAAACCCTGTGAAGTAAGTTGGTCATACAGTTGCATTTCCTTTCTTCAATTTTTTTTTTTTTGTTCATGCTGGGAATAGGGCATCCTACCGGATACCAGACATTCACCTACTATCTCATACATCCCAACAAAGAGATCTTTAAGATTTTAACTGTCCATTTAAGTGCAATTGTTAGAATTTCTCTTGCACTTGGTTCACCAAGTATATTTGCCAGATAGTTTTTACCCCCCCCCCACTTTTTTTTTTTTTTTCAAGAGTCCAGTTCATTGTTTTGACTCTCGAGTATATATCCAACATAGTTAATCAACCGAGAACCACATCTCTCGATATAAAAGCATATAAGATATCAAAGGATACACACTCAAGAGTCAAAACAATGAAAAGAATATGCTGTTGTCCTAGCCCTACTAATAACTGGAATAAGAGTTCTTATTAAGACTCCAGTTTCTTTTCATGTCATACATAACACCTTAGTATTTCATTATCTTTCCTTCCTCAGCTCTGTTGAACCCAGCATCATTGAGAATGCTAACTTCTAATAAGGTTGCTTCTCTCTCCTTGTCACTAATCGCTTCATTTTCTAGGATGTAAGAATTGCACAGTCATGGTGGACAGTGTATGACTTATTTCCAACTGTTCTTTATGGTACATGTTCCCACGTATTTGCTGCTACATTTGATATTCAACTTTTTTTACGGATTGCCGAATGGAGATATTTACACACTTCTAACTGTATATGCAAGTGTGTGAAAAAAGCAGAACACAACTAAAAATAACTGAGTGTGCACAAGTGTGGGAGGAGGACGGGGGGGGGGTCATTCTTTGATGAAAGAAAAGTCATCTAACTCCCCTATCCCCTTCATGACAAAATTAACATTTTCAGTTTTCAGAGAACTGTCATAAAAAGGAGAAAAGGAAGGCAAAGTAAGATGAAGAGAGTGAGAGAGAAAAGCAGGAAAAGGAAAAAAAGATAAACGGAGAGAGAGAGAGAAATGAAGAGAGAGAAAAAGAAAATCCAGCCAAGTAACTACAAAATAAGAAAATAAGGTTCTAGCAATTTGGCAAAAATCATTTTTTTCTTAAAATTGAATTGCTCTATAAAAGCAGATGGCTGAAATCTGAAATGTTTGATAAATGGATCTCCATATGGGCTCAATAAATAAATGTTTATTTCTGAAAATTATAATTATTTAACAATGTAATAGAATCAAAAAAGAAAAAACAAAAATCTAAAAGTAAATAAAAATTGAAAAGTAAAAATAATTTGATCCAAATTATTAATAAAAAAAAAAAAAAAATGACTGTGCATGATTTTCTTACCTGGACCGATCGAAATGACGTAATAAAAGGTAGCATAAAATGGTATCCGGGATCACTTGTGGCAGTCAGCAAAGCACCTCCCTAAAAAAATGAAAAATAAATCAATAAGAAATAAAAATAAAAGAAACATTACACACATCATCGATTTAACATCCATTTTACATGCCGGCATGTGTTGGATGGCTATTAGAAATTGATTTCCAAACTAACCTATCTCTGGCCAGGTCACTTATTCCTCTTTCTCTCAAGTCCTTCCTCATGTTTTACTTAACCTACTACTATTGATTTAACTCATCTGCATATTCTAACCCAAAAGTTCTCATCAATTCTTTCAATGTGACCAAACCAACAAAGTCTACTTTTCTGCACACATTTTTCTATATTGTCCAAATTACATTTTCTGAGGTCATAAGAATAAAGTTTGTCTTTAAGACCTTCACATTACACATCCATCGTATCATTATATAATTTATCTTCATGTAAAGCATTCATCAAACCTTACTCGGCAGGTTTCACTTCCATACATCATCAAACTGTATACACAAGCTTAATAGATGCTCTCCTTGTTCGAAAGTGGTAATTCTCTGCTGGTTAGTAATGACATAAATTACCTGAACTTACCCCATCCACTCCTATATCTTACTATCACACTGGCATTTGCTTTATCCTAAAAAATATTTAGTTTTGAACAGAAGTAAACTAAAGAATACATGCAAGCAAAAAAAAAAAAAAAAAAAAAAAATGGTTTTGTAACGTACTCGCTGGTTCCACTATTAAATGACTAAGCCAGGACACTTATGCATATTGACGATCCACGTGCCAAGATAATGTCGCGTCAGCATTTTAAGGCATGGCATAAGGATGATGTCACGGGATGAAAGGCATATATAGGTATTAAGATCAGAAGGAAAAGAGGAAGAGAAGAAAAAGGTAAAGACGTGTGGCAATTTGAAAGGTGCGCTCGACAAGCATGCAAGTTTGCTGTCTCCTTTTACCCCTTCGAAAGCAAGCTGGACGACCCATGAGTTCTAGAGAAAATTACAACACGTCAGTTGATTGTAGCTTAAACACAGAACTGCTAACGAGAAAGAGTGAGCAGACTTGTTGTGTTGAAAATATGTGTTGGCAACTAAAACCGGACGACGTAACTTTTTGTTCTTTCACCTAAAAAAGTTGCATCATATTTTTTTTTGTAAGTTACGTGTTCGTCATATTTAAAAGTAATAACAGCGTTATATGTAGACATTTGTAAAATTCATAAATAGATTTGGATTATTCAAATTACTGTTCTCATCTTGAGCGTTATTTTCACAACATTCTGGTCGATGTAACTTCAGATCTTCAGGCGTACGTTGTTGATCTTGGGACTCTTTCTGTGGAAACGTGAAATTAAAGAGGAGGATAAGAAAAAGGAAAAGACGCGTAGCAATTTGAATGGTACACTCGACAAGTATGCGAGTCTCCTCCTCCTAGTTTTACGAAAGTGAGATGGCTGACCGATGAGTCCTAGAGAGATTTACGGCAACACCACAGCTAATTGTAGCTAAAAACAAAGGACTATTATGTGACAAGAAAGAGAAAGAAAGAACCAAACATGCTTATGTTGAAAATACATGTTAGCAACTTGTGTGATTGTGTGTGTGATGAAAATGACTTTTTTTTCATCTAAAAATTTTTGTCCGTTTTATTTTGTTTGCGACTGCCATACAATGTTTGGTTCATTTTTCGAAGTAATAACAATGTTACATTGTAAGGTCTTACAAAATGTTGATATTTAAATCATATAAATACTTGGAGTTTGTTTTTAACTTTTAAATTTATAAGTAGCTAACGGTTAGAGGTGTACGCTCTTTTTAAACCAATTTCTTTTTTTAAATAGTATTTTGAAACTTAAATTAGTTCATCACATTTTTTTATCTATTTTAAATGAATTGATTATTTTCTCAAATTTTACAAATCTCATGTACTATATTCATTAAATTATCTTATTAAAGAAGAGAGATGAAAACATACTCACTCTGTAATATACGCCAACATGACCTAGAAAAAAAAAAAAAAAAAAAAAAAGAAGACAATATATTAAAATATAGTTTTTAAAAAATTACATGAATCCAAATAATGGATGTTTCAAAACAGTAATGTTTCTTTTAATCCTTAAATAAAAAAAATTTTTAAAAAGTTTTAATTGATATTTTTATGTCAATTGAAGCTTGATGTATTATTCAATTAAGCTAGATACCATTATGTTCACTTTTATAAGATTTTTCATTCTCATCCTAATCTTTTTTTAAGTAGTTTTATTCAAAAATTTTATCAATTTGCTCAATTTTATCATTGCACTGCACATCTTGTTCGATGTTATTATGCAAGTGGAAGCACTCCTACTGTGGTCATGCTACAATTAAAATGCAAAAATAATCCACTATATAACTGATCCAGAACTTTCTTCCTTCATTTTTGGACATCCTGTAAATATTTGATATGCAAACTTTGAAGGGGTCAAGTATTATTCCAGCTAGTAGTAAATGAAAGGAAATTTTGTACAGATTACAATTATGTTTTCAAGTCCATTAAACTAATTAGGATAATTAAATTTCATTTTTACTGTGAAAATTATTAGGTGAGTTTCTACCACTATTTCGTATAATTGTTTTATTTTTAAGTCATTGTCAAGACTTCAAGACACATTGCAGACATTTTTTCTTGTCCCATGTAACACTTGACACTACATGTTTTCTGAAGAGAATAAACACAACACCAAAAATTTATCAAGGTAGATAGAAGACTAAATTGCCTTTGGTAACATTTATTTGCTATATATTTGTTTTTTTTGGCCACTTTTTCATACCTCTGTGAATTGTAAAACAAACCCCATAAAAGTTATTCTTTTACTTAATTGGATAAGTGGTTCATGTGTTTTAACTTATTTAAAAGCATGGTCAGTCATTCTTTTTCAAAGATTTTTTTTTTCTTAAATACTTTTCTTTTCCATAACTAAAATCTTACACTTTCTAAATAATAAAAATAAAATGAATACTTTATGTTTGTAAGTTAGTTGACGAACATTTTGTTTACAGACTTTTTGTGTGCACGTCTCGGCACACAAAAAGTCTCATGTTTATATGTGGTTGTCATTACTTCTAGCAATTCGTGCATAAAAAGTTTTTATCTAATTCTTTTCAAATTTTAGGACAAAAGAAATTAATATATTCGCTAATAAATAGTGTTTGAAAACAGTTTCTATCTTTACTCATCTTTGTATTACAAAGTGTTAACTTTGAGATGTTTTATTTGTGACTCAAAAACCAAGAAAACAAAAACATGTTCATTGTCGGTTATTCTTTTTCAAATATTTTTTTTAAATTTTTTTTTTTTTAAATATTCTTTTCCCGTCTATAATTAAAAACTTGTTTTCTAAATAATAACAAAAATAAAATGAATACATTATGTTTGTAAGTTAGTTGACGAACATTTGTTTACAGATTTTTTGTGTGTCACGACGCACAATAATTCTCATATTTATATGCGTGTCACTATTTCTATTGACTCGTGCATAAAAAGTTTTTATCCAATTCTTTTCAAATTTTAGGACAAAAGAAATTAATACATTCACTATTAAATAGCGTTTGAACACAATTTCTATCTTTACTTATCTTTGTACTACAAAGTGTTAACTTTGAGATATTCTAACTTTGGATTGGAAAGACATACGTGTTGTTCAAATTTTCATAGCAAAGACAATTTTTCCCCCTGATTAGCTAAAACAACGATGGGTACAACTTTTTTGCTTTGAGTGTTTGTGAACACACCCCGACTGCTTATTTGCAAAAAGTGACCTACCGCCAGCGGGCATGCTATGCGGACAGGTTTTGTCATTAATAATCGGATTTAAATAGCAATTTCTTCAAACATACAAATCATAACAAAAATATTTAAATACCATTTAAGTAAATTTTATTGTAAATCCAGTTATAGAAGTTTTATTTTGATGGAGGTAGGAGAGTGTCAAATTAAGTAGTAGTGTGCGCCTTGTCCAGCGCTGAACGTTATGGTGTCTGGTATTGCTTAAAAAAGAAAGAAAAAAAAAAGATAGTTTCTGGCATTGGAAAATAGGCACAAATTTTTCCGATTCCGATATCTTAAATAATTATGATTTTTTCAATTCCTGATTCCCATAAATCGTCCCAACACTAAAAAAAAACAAAACGTACAAAATACTCACCTTCATCGATGCGATGGATGGAAGAATTGAAGATCATAACTGCCACAGCAAATATGACTCCAATCGTCACAAATGCTGCATGGATCGCCATATTGGAAGGTCACCTGCAATAAATGTAAAAATAAACACATTTTAGGAGTCTTCATTTTAAAACGATTCACATCAAGTTACTAGAACGCAATAGAATGCCGAGTCATAATGGATCAACACGAACTGAAAGAAATTAAGATATATAATGGTGGAACGAGCTATTCAGATTTCACCTTTTTATTAATACAACACATAAATGCATTTTTTTTTATATACTCTTATTGCATTAGATTATATTCTTACTTGCGTTAGTGCAGTCTGATGGACGTTCTGTATATGATATATTTTAGGAACGTTTCCAATAGACTTGAAATTAATCTTTTTTTAAATTGAATTTTCAAATTCATTGTACTTAAAAAAAAAAAAAAAAAAAAAAAAAAAAAAAAAAGAAACAAAAAAAAGAAACAAATGAAGCATGCATGATCGAGGACACAGTGAACGAGGCATTAAAAAAAAAAAAAAAATGACTAAGTTCAGAATTTGCCCCTTCCCTCCCATTTAGCCTCAAAAGTCCCCAAGGTCTTAACATATTTAAATCTGAGTTCAGTATCATGCAAAACTGCTAAATAGACATACACAGAAAATTTTGAACAAATATGGTAAAATAATCCCAAAAATGGAGTGTTTTTATTAGCCCTAAAAGAGCCCCTGGGGCATACCCAAGAGTTATCGCGAAGTATAGACAAACAAAATTATATAGAAATCAGTTACAACTTTTCAGAAAGTTTTATACAAATCTAAGGCATCAATTTTTTGTAATCAGCAAAAAAGTGTCAATTTTAGCCATTTTAACCCGAAAGGCACCTCTATGGGAGCAACCGGAGTTTTCCCAGAAAATCCGTTCCATTACTTTTTTACTCATATCATGTTTAATGTTTGTGCAAAATTTCAAAAAATTCCAAGGCATAGTTATTGAGAAAAGTGCGGATAGACGAACAAACAAGGGTGAATTTACAGGTCCACCCTCCTTTTGTCGGGGGACCAATAAAAAAATTAAAATATTAATAATGACTATATTAATCAGTTTAAAGAACAAATAGAAAAAAAAAATAATAATAATTGTGTAATTCATGTGTAGAGGAGAAACATGTATGTTTGAAATACCAATAAAAAACACAATAAAGTAAAATATATTCAGGTTAAGAATATAAAAAATGAAGGCAGACGTTTAGGAAATTGATCCCCACCTCTAAATTTCATGATTTACACTTTTTTAGCTTTTTTTTTTTTTTTTTTTTATTGTTAATCTCATCGATTACAAACTTAAACTTTCAGACTAAAAAAAAAAAAAAAAAAATTTATGACTTATCGTCAGGGATCAGTTTTCAATTCTAAAGTTCTACTAAATTGAACACATACTTTGTGATCATCAACGAGAAAAATACTGCAGCTCTCACTTGACTGGTAATTATTCTTGTCTAAAAAGGAATTGATTTTTATCTCATATCCCATGTGAACATTTTTTTTTTTCTTTTGTTGAATTCTTTAAATTATTTGTTGTTTTTTTTTGAATAAGTTACTTTGGTAACAATTATTTGTTGTGAACTTGAAAAAACTACTTGTCTGGCCCAAATATAAATGTCATATTGGTAATGTTCTATTTTAGTGTCGGAAAAAACGTATGACTATAAGTATTTAAAATAACGCATTTAAACCAAGTTAATGCAAACTAAACAGAAATATTATTTGTATCAAATGCTAAAAGTTAGATCAGTTGAATTGTCAGATGTTTTTACTCATAACCCAAACAACATGTTTTTCTTATATACATTTAAACTTTATATTCAATTTTGTTTGAATTTAATATTTTTGGAAATTTTTTTTTTCTGACGCTAAAATAGAACATTACTGTGATATACTCAAAACATGTAAAAATCGTCATCAAGTTGGAAAGAAAGTAAAAATTTACCCTAAACCCCTTTTTTAAACGGGAATAATCACCGATCATGTGAGAGTTGCAATATTTTTCTCAGTGATGGTCACAAAGTAAGTGTTTAATTTAATAGAACGTTATAATTGAAAACTGATCCCTGACATTTTTTTGTTTTAAAAAATTTTTTTTTTTAATCTGAAAATTAAATTCGTAATCGATGAGATTAATGTGTAAATTGTGGAATTTAGAGAGGGGGAGGGTCAACTTCCTAAACGTTCACGAAAAAAGAAAGGCTCGTCTGAGTCAAGTATAAATGTTAGATTGTTATTTGGATTTACTTTACATGTTGGATACTGACAAAATCTCAACCAATAGGCAAGTTTAGCATAAATTTCTTCACTAAAAGTATTTGTTATCGTTGAATAGAAATTCTGTCAAGATAAAATTTTAAAAAGATACATGGACACATTACGATAAGTGTTTAAGTTCCGACAAATTGGATTAAATTACTTTAGTTACTTTATTGAAGAATTTATTCCACTTACCACTTTGTATTTAAATAGACACAGATTTTCTAAAACAAAAATTAACATGATATCTATCACTGATTGGCTCGAAAAATTGCGAAACTTTTTTTTTTTTTTTTTAAATCAAAATGGAAATCACTAATCAGATTTAAATATGCAAGGTTAACCAAACAAAAGTGCACCCCCAAAGTCCAACCTTATGAGTAATGGCAACGTGGTTGTATTAGAAATATCCAGTTGATAATCCAGATATACTGCAAAATTTGTTATACTCTAGTTTATTGTTTAAGTGAAAATTTTCAGAAATTAAGGAGCACTTCCTGGGGCCTAACACTTGATCTCTAGATGAGAAACAAAAATCCAAGAATTCCATTTCTCCTTTGCCTTTTAAACATCGAGTTAGCAAAGAAATGAACATTAATTTTCCTTTTCCCAGTCAAGTATGTTTTAGTATATCTGTCTATTTAGTCTTACTGGATGCCAGAACAAGAATTCATCTAGTCTGGTGGAACACCCAGCTTAGTGTGGTTACCAGAAGCAACAACACTAAGATACATCATTCATTGTATAAGCCAAGGGTTTACATGAAGGGGGAAGTATCCTCGATGTCATGTTGTCCTGACAAACCCCTGTACAGAGAGACCTTAGTCTCTCAAAGATAGTGCCTAATAGATCATGCTCAAGTTTGTTTTGTTTTCGTTATCATTTTAATTCAGTCAAAGTTCTCAGAAAGCAAGGTGTTCCTTCCTGGAGTTAGCACTTGGATCGCTATACGAAATACATAGATATCCGTGTGTTCCATTAAAGTTCTTTACTCTTGAAACATTCAGTTACTAAAGCAATATCTGAATCTCCCTGTGACAAGTGAGTACGTGACAGACATGGGGAACAACAAATCTATGCAGTCACACATGAAACCGGTGTTCTTTTACGTTCTGGATGAAATCTGACTTTGTAGACAATCGTACAACTTTGCTGCTCTGAGTGTTGAGGACAAAAAACCTGCAATTCTGCCAGTATAATTATTAATAACCGAGTACATTAAAAGTATATGGAGGAGGTGTAAAAAAAAAAAAAAAAAAAAAAAATACAAAAGTCTGTCAAATTTGTAATGTACAAACCACAAATGATGCAAGAACTTCTCTTATTGTATGGGGAAGGGGGTGCTTTGAATCATTCATGTGGAAGTAACAAATGTCGAGATCAAAGAGAGAATAAAATTTGACAAAATCATGAACAGAGAGCAAATGAGAAAAATTTTGGTAGTAAAGGAATTGACTAGTAAGAACGCCAAACAATAAACAGGAATCTTAAAATGATTACTGAAGACAAAACTGATAGAACAGAGCATGCACAAATGAAATGAAACGATAGGGGAGGGCAAACCACAAACAGAACGATAGACGGAGGCAAATCACATATGAAATTAGATAAACACACAGAATGAACATGATTTGATTAATATAACCTCAAACTTTCATATTGATGAAGCCATGAGTTTCCTAACAAGACAGACATTACAGGTTAGTTATGGCGCTAACAATTGCAGCTGATCACAGTTCTGCTAAGCCAGTCTGCAAGTGTATTGGAACGAATTCATAAAACAATTTTATTTATGGAAATCACTCTAGACAAAATATGAAGCCGCTTGATGTAAGGAGCTAGCAACAATGAAAGATGGTTTTCAAAAAGACAGGAGATGCCTACTGACCTTGATCTTGATCTTGTTTTTCTCTGATCTATTGATCTTGAAAAGATCAAGGTCAATAGGTCAGAGAAAAACAGAGCTAGCAACAATGAAATGAAAAACAGAGCTAGCAACAATGAAAGATGGTTTTCAAAAAGACAGGAGATGCCTATTGACCTTGATCTTGATCTTGTTTTTCTCTGACCTATTGATCTTGAAAAGATCAAGGTCAATAGGTCAGAGAAAAACAGAAGGAAGAAAGTTCCACAAGCTTGCAGTTCTTGGAAAGAAGTTACTAGAAGAGGAAGTTGTATTACTATGAGGTAGCAAAACAGTGAATTGATGGAGACCACTAGACCAATGTGTCAAATGAGCTAGAACAAAAAAAAAAAAAAAAAAAAAAAAAAAAAAAAAAAAAAAAAAAAAAAAAAAAACGGCATGAGGGGGGGGGGGATAGATAAGACAATTCTAAGAATACATGCCGGAATAGTATTTATAAAAATAAAAAAAAAAATAAAGACCGAGATGAACAACATCCCTTATAGAAAACAAGTTCTCGCATAACAATTTTAGAAACAGGAAAAAGTTTATGAAAGATATTTTGCTTATGACCGACCATCCTCTTTTTTTGGCAAGATGTGGGGATTAAGGAGTGTTAATAAAGCCGGCATGAGCAACAGGGATTTCTGAATGGCACACCTAAATTTTTAAGGAAGTCAATGTGCAAAAAAAAAAAAAATAAATAAAAAATAAGTAAAAAATAAATAAATCGGTTAAAGAATAAGTCTTAAAAGCTTTATGGAATTGATTTTGTACTTGTAAAAAAAGGGCGTTCACAGATTTCAGTTCTTATGGATTCTTAAAGGATCAAGAGTTAGTTCAGGAAATTACCTAAGCAGTTTACAAATAAAAAAATTGTGGAAGCACCCCCTCTCCCCATACCGTTTCACCCCGAATGTAGTAATTAAAAATTTTTTTTTTTTAATTTCATTAAATTGGTACATATATTTGAAGTTTTAATGGGGATCTACTAGCTCCCAAGGATCGCATTAGCATTTTGGCACTTCTATGTTCTTCTCTGGAAGCATATGCTCCCATAGCTCCCTCAAGGGAGCACTTAGTGAGTCAGGGTCACTTCTATTATCATTCCTGGAAAAGTTTACATGCATCGAGTTTCTATGTTGCGAGCCTGTCTCTGCTTTATCATTATTTTCATGGCAAATGGTCATCTGAGCTCCAATCTATGGTCACTTCTGGCCTGACTTTCATGAAAAACACTAGTCTAGCTGAAAACACTATCAATTTCCCACATTCTTTATCTGTACCTAAACCTAAACGTAGATTCCATGAACAAAGCTTTCTTAGAACTGCATGCCTGTGGAACTGTTCCGTTTTCCTGCTTTCTAACTGACTACAATGTCTTCAAGTCCAACATGAACAAGTTGTTGATGAGCTGTCCCCAAAAAAGTAATCCAATTTATCAAATTTACACTACGATACTTTCCCCATTGACTACTGTACACTCATTAACCCTTATCCTCGAGTGGTCTCCGGGCCTTGATAAGTGGTGACTTTGGAGAAAAAAAAAAAAAAAAAAAAACAGAAGTCAGAAAGAGTGGACAATATTGACTATAACCCATTGTCAGTTATTCTCTTTCTCATATGTATATTTACCTGTCCCGACATAGATAAAATACTTTTACCCACAAACAGAACAGCTTTGCACCACTTTTGCACCTATTAAGATTAAAATAAAAATATGAAATCTTATTCATTTATTCTGGACTATTATCCTTATCTTTCAGCTGTTGAGGATAATAGTCCGCAATAAATAATACTCATCTTAAACATTCCAATTAATTAAACAAGATAAATCCTATGTCTGGAATCCTCACTCTAATTTGATCAAATTCATTATATGATTTTGATTCTAGAAAATTTAAAGCTTAAGAGATCTTAAGAGGGAATTGAATTCAGGGAATCTTGCTTAATTGGCGTCCAATGACAATGGATCAAATTCTATGCAAATCTGAAATATTTAAATTTTAAAATGGGAAGTTGTGCTCACCCCCCCCCATCTCCGTCAAATCCCTTTAAAATATTTCAAAGAAACTGAAATTTGAGAAATATTTATTAATTGATGTTTAATACCTATTGTTAAAATTTCACAAAAATTGTAGGCTACTGAATTTTTATGAAATCTTTCCAGACAGAAGCATCTTTTTACATAAAACTAAATTTAACTAAATATGGCTCCAACTTAAACCCCTTACGCCTAGCAGCCGCATTTCAAAATTAATAATGATCAGTTAATAAGTTTCGGAGTGAACATTGTGCAAACAAATATATAAACAGATATATACATACTAAAAGTTTTATCAAAATTATTATTTTTTTTTTGGCATCCTAACAACTTGGCCTGAGGAATCTAAGCCTAAATAAAGCTGTAGCCGAAACATGTTTGAACATATGTAGCCAAAAATGTTAGTATAAATAAAAATTTATACTAGTATACACTTTTGAAAATGAAGGAAAGAAAAACAATGCTTCACCAGTATTCACATTCGCTATTTATCTAGTTACGTTAGATTATCAAAAATATTCAACTCTAAGAGAATAATATTATAGTGAACAAACGTATACAATACTGATCCCCAAAGGAGGAGGTAATGACAGAGAGAATGATACCATGACAACAGAAAAGATAGTACACTACTCACTCCTTCCCCATCAAAATCAAAAGAGATGATACCTAGGAGCTCTAGACAGTAATGCCTATAGTTTCATTGACAATAGAACAGATTAAATTATCCCCTCTCCCTCTTAAAGGATACTGTAATACCATAGAGGATTAACCCTCACCCCAGCTATATATATCTATAATATAAAGCTGTCTGTGTGTGTGTGTGTGTGTGTGTGTGTGTGTGTGTGTGTGTGTGTGTGTGGTCACGAATATGGTTGACTATTTTAAAAAACTGATTACATATTGATTATAGAAGATGTATCGAGACACAGAAATGGGTATGTTTGATCCTGCAAAACGGTGGTTCATTAAAATTGTGAGGTCCTGGTCCACAAAGTATGGAAATAAAAAATTTAAAATTAAATAAAAAAAAAACAAAAAAAAAACGTTTACAAGTGTTTTTGATATAGATGTACATAAGAATACTTTGATAAGTATGTTTTAACTTAAATAGGGATGGTATAATAATATTGTGGGGTCTGCGTTCGTGCCTGGCCTCCATAGAATGGAAATAGGCACAAACTTTAATAAAGACTTTTCATATCTCTCTGCGTAAGTATACTTTGATAATTATGTTTCAGTTTGAAGAAATATGGTATAATAAAATTATGGGGTGTTTGTTCGCACCTGACCTCCATAGAATGGAAATATGTCACAAAGTTTAACAAGGTTTTTTAATATAGATCCACAGATTATTTTGATAAGTGTTTCAGTGTGAACATGTATGGTATAATAAATTATAGGGTTTATCTATTTTATTTTTACTTTCATCATATTTTGCTTTGGTTTTGATACCCCCAAATTCGAAGCTATCTCTTTACAACCCTTTCTTTTCATAACCTATCATACTTTCATAAATCAGAGTCCATTTTCTGTAGGCTGTTTTTGAACCCAGTCAACGACGGGTACTTTTGCTAGTATATATAAGGCAAATGCGGCGTGCACATTTTTGTATGTCCAAGAAAGGCTTTTCTCACCGGGCTTCTCGGAGGAGAGGGGGGTACTAGGTCTTAGAACTGTTTATATACCCCCTAGATCATAATATCTATGATTTGCAAAGGGACGTCGCGTCTAGATTTATTTTGATTGACTTTCATAAAATTCATGCTATTTCGTTGTGTCGCGTGTTTATTTATACCAAAAAGCCAAAGATGAACGAAGTGAAACTAAATTGAAATGGTGTGTGTTCCTTGGTTTTCGTGCCGGGAACTTCCAGAAAGCAAATCAGCTTTGATCAATGCAGTGAAAATTGTCATATCTGACAATTGCTTTTTATTTGGACACCCCCATTTTTTATGGGGAGCTGGTCCCCCCCCCCCCCCGAACATCTCTGGGAAACAAAACCAAAAGAACTGCCTCGCAGCTAAACTTAACTGCGGGATTGATGTTTGACTTCATTAAATTTACACACCTGTCAATTCCCTTTTAATCGTTAAATTTCATCAATTCTCATTCGCCTACCTTCATAGTGTCGAGTTAAGTCATCAAGCTTTTTTTTTTTTTTTTTGCCTCAAGCATTTGGGTTTGAGCCTACCTCCCTAAACCTTTTTTCTTAAAACACCCAGGCAACGCCGGACTGTTCGTATTGCATCACGTTCGTTTTTGTCCATCACATTCAGTGTTTTTTTTTTTGTTTTCCCGATTTTTAAAAAAAAAGTTTTGACATTATTTTTTTTTTTTATAATATTTAAACAGGGTTCTGCTTGGTTTTGATTTATCCCTTCCCCATCACATCTAAACACCCAGGAAACGCCGGATACCCCAACTGGTAAGAACATAAGAGATTATTCCAGGGAAGCTGATCATATGACAACAAAACCAATACTATCGTACGCACTCATATTAAAAGATAATCCAATAATAGATTAAATGAGTTTTTTTTCGTTTTTGATTCATTTAAAAATGCCTGGTGAAAAAACATTCATTGTAAAATTCAAATAAGAAATTTGAAAATGTTGAAGCGTCAGAAAAAAAAAAAAAAAAAATGATAGAATCATTTTATTTACTTTTTTTTAGTTGTTGTAAGTCCAATATTTCGCTAAAAATAGCTTCATCAGGGTAGGGAGTTCGGTTTGTGACCTCTGCCCCCCCCACCTTTCTTCATTTTGGTGTTATGAAGCTATTTTTAGCAAAATATTGGACTTACAAAAAAATAAATAAATAAAATGATTTCATTATTTCTGACACTTTAAATTTCTCATTTAAATTTTATTCAAAATAAGTGTCTTCTAAAAGTGTGTGACCATATTTTTACTTTTTATTATTCATTATGTTTACTTGGCCTTTCGGCTAAGATGAAATATATATATTGCCTGTCTAGCCGCACTGATGAGCTGTGAAACAGCAAAACAGTACTGTATGTGGATGACTGCGCTACAAAACATACTGTCAAGAATTGTATAAGTCAACTGAATTAAAGGAATAAATTATAAGATGGTCAACATCATGAATTTTGGAATATAAATTTTTGTCATTTATTCTCTCTCTCGTATATATAAAATATATATGGCGATTAAGCTACACTGAATATTCCGCGTTTCATCCACTCTAGGACTCCTCAGGCTTATACGCATAAGCCTGAGGAGTCCTAGAGTTAATGAAACGCGGAATATTCAGTGTAGCTTAATCGCCATATATATTTTATAAATTACTAACTAGCTCTACCTACGTATTGAGCACTTTTGAAGTAAATACTTAAAGTTTACGCATAAATCTATACTTCCGTATATTAATTTTATGTGAGTAAATTAAGTTTATATATATATATATATATATATATATATATATACATATACACACACACACATCTACATGTACATAAATTCATTCATAAAAACGATTAAAGTTCTATTAAGTTGGGTTAACTCCATGGTGTGAATGTGGCATTGTGGTGAATAAGGCCAGGTAAAATTAATCTCAAAGTATCACAGACAATTAGAAATACCTTCACCTCCAACCACCAAAGTCAACAGGGTTTCATGCTTAAGTTTAGTGGAGATTATGTTAATTCCTATTATTTTAATGTACTCCTTATAGTAATATTGTATTGACATGATATTCAATAAAATGTGTTAATAGTGTCAAAGTTTGAAACATTGGTTAACACTTGGCTTCGAAGGAAACTCCTTAAAATGTAGAATTGAGGAGTTAAGTTTTTTCTTTCATTCTTTACTGACTGTCGATACTTCAGCTGCCTGCAAATCACCTGAAAGCCCTTCAGTGCCTTATGTCCTCACCTCTCTCAGATGCGAAGAGGCATAGGTCTGTATTCAACATCCGTGTGAAAGAGGATTAGAGATGCCAGACTTGATGTGTCATCAACACGTCGAGAGACTGGCTTTGCAAAGTTCAAACTTTGACAGAGGAATCGCATGGATCCCCATTTGGATGGATATTGCTTTTCTTGCCCTTATTCTCGACCATTTAGTCAAAAGGTCATTGTAGGCTGAGAGACGAATTGAAATTCTTCAGAAAATGCTAAGAAGCTCAAAAAAAACAAAACAAAAAAAAAAAAAAAACAACACTTTTTCACAGAAGAGACGTTGCGACCCCGTCGCTGCTTTAATGTTATTTTCAGGCAAGTGCTCATCTGAGCTCCAATCTATGGTCCTCCTCCCCCCTACTTTCATGAAAAACACTCATCTATCTGAAACCACTATAGATAATTTCCCCTATTCTTTATCTGTCTTAGATCTGCATGCCTGTGGAACTCTCTGCTTTCCAACTGACTACAGCATGATCATCTTCCAATGTGAACAAGTTCTTGATGAGCTGTCCACTTCATAATCCAATTTACCAAATTTGTACTACTAACAATTACTACAATATTGTCCCATTGACACTCATTAGTCCTTATCCTCGAATGGCTTCTGATCCTTGATAAGTGGTGACTCCTTTGTAATCCAATCTTCTAGAAAAGAATTCGATAGGGGATTAATGAAGAGAGCTGTAGACTATACATTCATCTGGCGATTAGGGTGGTCGAAGAGAGAATCTGCTCTGAACGTTGGGTGCTAGGTAAGAACTTTGAGTTCTCTGATCTGGCGATTGGCCTGGAACGCATTAGCTCTTATACAGTACAGTTCCAGAATGGAGGACTTGCTTAAGTATCTCTCACTGTGACATACTAAGCAAAAATAACTGAACACAATTTCTTCAAATGGTGCAAACTCTGGTAGTTCTGAGGGTAAGTTAGCAAGATGATAACTTGTGTCAATCCCAAGCACCTCTGCTGCTAAATGTATCCTCTGTAATCAACAATGTCAGGCTGTAGCACGAATGATGGTTGCAGCTGAGAGAAGATAGAGTTTTTGCTGATCAGGATCTTATTGCACTCTTTAAGCACCAGCTGGAGGTCAAGATCAGATGTAATAGAAAAAAGATTATATTCCATTTGTATTAAAAAAGGTGGATACAAGTAGTGAGTTTGCATGAAAAGGAGTCAAGTATGAATACGTCTTTCCTGCCTAAGCAGGACACATACTATTCTTGATTCTGTTTGACCCCAAGCCTCTAAGTTTAGCAAGAAATGATAGTGGTCTAGTGATTAATGACACGGACTGACAACCTGGGTGTTTCAAGTTCGTACCACAAAAATCACTTTCACTTAGGACATTGGCAACCTTCCCGTGATCCCTTCTGTAAGTATCTGATGTCTTTCTAGTAAGAATTAGAAAAATATCGGGAAAACCAATGCCAATGATAGAATCTTTGCATTCATACATTATGATGACCAGCAAGTTTAGTCTTTCAGCTAGAGTGAATAAGTAACTCTGGTTATAGAAATCGTCCAAGATGCCCACTCCCCACTTTTGTTGTCTGCTTCCCCTAAGTTGTATTAATCTTGGTAAGATGTCAACATCCTTCAACTTTATCCCCAGTTTTCTTTTTTCTACCATTCAGATCCCACTACCATTTAGAGAACAACTTTAAATGTAACATAAAATTTATCTTCCATTTGTGGAGGATAATTTCTATTGCTTTAGGACAGTTACACTAACTAGTAGTTGTGTGTTGAGCAAAAAAAAAAAAAAATAAATAAATAAAAAAAATAGCGGTATTAAGCAGGCAGGTTCAAACCCACGACGCGAAGGCAGAAAAGAAAATGAAAGAAAATCTGACGTCTTACCGCTATGCCATGATGCGACCGGAAAATCAAATTTAACATAGTCAATCTAAAAGCAAAAGATGACTTGCAAGAATGGTGTTGCTTTTAAACCTGCCACGAAAGCAAATTAGACAAAAGGTTGTTTTTAATGTGGGGGGGGGGGATCAGCTCCCTCAAAATGGGGGCACTCTGGCAGTATCCAAATAAATAGTAATTGTGTCAGTATGAAAGGTTTTCCCTACATTGACCAAGGATCAATTACAGAACAGATACTATCCGGCCAGAAGGCCAGGTGGTTGCGTTTCAATAGTTTCACTTTATTTATACGAAAAAGGCAAACAGCAGATGACCGCATGGTGGGAACTTGTTCACAAAAAAAAAAAAAAAAAAAAAAAAAAAAAAAAAAAAGATAGAGACGATGTCGATTTGCGAATCTGGGAAGTATGCAAAAACTTCTTGTGAAATCTAACCGACGCGAGAACCCCCAGCCAAAAAGCCTTTTGTGAACATGCACAGACGGTTGCGCCCATTTTGCCCTTTATATAATAAACTAGCAGAGAGGTGGGCGACCTGGCATTGCGCAAGTGTTTGGAAGTGTAAAAAAAAAAAAAAAAAAAAAAAAAAAAAAAAGTGTTAGTAGGGAGGGAAGGCTTGAACCTGTGACGAACTTGAAGGCAGAAAAGTGAAAGAAAATGTGACATTTTACCACTAGGCTATGACGCGAGAGGAAGTGAAAAGCATTTAAATTTAGCAATCAAAAAATCAACGCAGAGAAAGTGAAAGCTAAGTAAAGGAGTTCACGTAGATGAAGAAACGAAATCACGAACTTATGTTTAGATGTAAGCCAGTTAAGTTTTCAGCTTTCCACCGTATTTGTATTTGGGAAACCAGCTGCCCCACAAGAGGTGGAACTCTGGCAGTGTCTTAATGAATAGCACTTGTCTGATATGAAGAGTATTCGTCAGTGATCATTGCCTTCAAGATGTGCTGACCACGAAGGCCAGTGAATCGCTTTGTTTCGATTCAGTTTCATTTTATTTATACGAGAAAGACAAACAAACACTGGAAACCAGGTTTTAAAAAACTCATTCAAAATAAATGTAGATACGACGTCCCTTTGCAAATCGTAGATGTTATGATCTAGGGAGTATATAAGAAGTTCTAAAACATAGTACCCCCCCCCCAAAAAAAAAAGCCCGGCGAAAAAAGCCTTTGCTGGACATACAAAAACATACACGATCGTTTTGTCATATGAATAGTACATGTTTTTCAAGGAAGGGCGTACTTTTATTTTTTTGCTTAATACACAAGTATATCAAAGAGTTTTTCTGTTAATTTATTTTGAAACTAAAGATGTTGCAAACCATCAAGGGAAGTCACAAACCAATGGAAATAAAGTTACATGAAATCCTTTGGATACCTTCTTTTATACTAACAACACCAGAAACCATAACTTTCAGTGCTGGACAAGACACACACTTGACACTCAGTCTTTAAATCAGTAACAAGTACATTTATTTTACCTCCATCAAAGTAAAACGTATACAATTTGATTCACAATACAATTTACTTTAAAATGGTTTTTAATATTTAAATCTGACTTGAAACATACCAGCATAGCATGCCGCTGGTGGTAGATCACTTTTTGCAAATAAGCGGTCAAGATGTGTTCACATAAATACGCAAAGTGGAAGTTGTACTCTGACGTTTCTAATTTTTTTTTTTTTTTTTTTTTTTTTTTAGCTAATCAGAGAAAATAATTGTTTTTGCTATGGAATTTGAACACAACACTTACGTCTTTCCAGTCAAAAATTAAAACATTTCAAAGTTGATGCTTTGTAGTACAAAAGAAGATAGAAACTGTGTTCAAACGCTATCTAATAGTGAATATATTAATTTCTTTTGTCCTAAAACGTGAAAAGAATTAGATAAAAACTTCTGCACGAGTCGATAGAAATAGACACGCATATAAATATGAGAATTGTTGCGCGTCGTGACGCGTACAACAAAATCTGTAAACAGTGTTCGTCGACTAACTTATGAACATAAAAAAAAGTATACATTTTATTTTTGTTATTTAGAAAACATAAGTTTTTAATTATGGACATGAAAAGAATATTTTTTTAAAAAAATGAATTATTTGAAAAAGAATAACCGACAATGTTGTGTTTTGTTGTTGTTATTGTTGGTTTTTGAGTTGCAAATAAAACATCAAAGTTAATGCCTTGTAGTACAAAGTAAAGATAGAAACTGTGTTCAAATGCTATTTAATAGCAAATATATTAATTTCTTTTGTCCTAAAATTTGAAAAGAATTGGATAAAAACTTCTTATGCACGAGTCAATAGAAATAGTGACAAACGCATATAAATATAAGAATTTTTGTGCATCGTGACACACACAAAAAAATCTGTAAACAAAGTGTTCGTCAACTAACATACGAACATAAAGTATTCATTTTATTTTTGTTATTTAGAAAACATAAGTTTTTAATTATGGAAAGGAAAAGAATATTTTTTTAAAAAATTCTTTGAAAAAGAATGATCAACAATGAGTTTTAAAAGTTTTAAATGAGTTAAAACACACAAACCACTTATCTAGTTAAGTAAAAGAATAACTTTTTATTGGGTTTGTTTTACAATCCATAGAGATATGAAAAAGTGGTAAAAAAACAAATAAATGTTAACAAAGGAAAGTTACTCTTCTACCTACCCCAATAAATTTTTGGTGTTGTAAATGTTTCTGTTTAAAAAAAACAAGTAGTGTTGAGCGTCACATGAGAACAAGAAAAAGTGGTTGCAATGTCTCTTGAAGTGTAGGCAATAATTTAAAAATAAAAAATGATACAAAACAGTGGTAGAAACTGACCTAATAATTGTCACAGGTACTTGAAACCATTAAAATGAAATTTTATTATTCTAATTAGCTTAATATACTTGAAAAAAAATTGTAATCTGTACAAAATTTCCTTTCATTTGATATGCTACAAGCCATACTTTGTTAATAATTTTGTTGAATCTGTCATGGTGGCCATCTTGGATTTTTCACAGTGAAATAATAAATTATAATGTCCATCAGAATAATATTTCTCATGATGATAAAGCCTTACCTCTCTGGTTTTCAGCTGTTTTTTTATGATGCTTCTACTTAAAACCGTTAAAATGAAACTTAATTATGCTAATTAAGTTAATGTACTTTAAAACATAATTCCGATCTGTACAAAATTTCCTTTAATTTGATATGCTACAAGCCATATTTTGTTAATTTCTTTGAATCGTGTCATGGCGCCATCTTGGATTTCCCGGTCGCCATCTTGGATTTTTCATGATATGATACTGGCAAATGATAATGTCAATCAGAATAATATATGATGATAAAACCTTACTTACCATTTTTCTTAGCTGTTTTTATGTTTCTACTTAAGGCTGTTAAAATCAAACTGAAATATGCTAATTAGTTTGTAAGTTACCAAGTGAAATGAACCTTCATAGTATTATGATAATATGTTCAAAATTTCATCATATCTTAAAAAGGTCTGAAGATAAAGCTTTTTTAAGATGGGCTAGTCTGTAAATTGTGCAAATTTTCTACCATTTTCAGATGCATTTAAATAGGGCTTACTTTAGGGAAAATGTCCAGTGAACCACATATTTGAATGGTCATAACTCCAGTTTTAATGGGCAGATTTAAAAAAAAAATTTCTTTGTTTTTATGCTCTTTTCAATAATACTGGATTAGAGTTTATTCGATCTAAAGAAAAAAAATGGTGTGGTATTGCTATTTATAGAACCTTCAAATCAAGAACAAACCACCGGAAAAAAAAGGAACAGTGGAAGAAGGTATGTTTCCCTTTATCCTTGTCATGCAGATGAAGTTCTGTAAAATACTAAGTCTTGCATGTCATCTCCTTTAACCAGGATCTACAGACAGACTGGATATCGCATGTGAATTTGTATCCCCATAAAACTTCTACTTTCCGTTAAAAGTGGAATATCCGACACTGGGTGAATGTTTTTTTTTGTTTTTTTTTTTATTTTATAAGGCCTGAAAGCTACTCCAGGATAAGGGTTAATGGGTGAACGGTAGTCATCAGGACAGCAGCATAGTAATCATTAGCAGCGGAAATTTGGTTGAATTTGACTATTTAAGGAAATGCCTCAGCAAGAACTTGTTTACATTGGACTTGAGACAACCATATTGTAGTCAGCTAGAAAGCTGGCCAGCAAAACAGAGTTCCACAGGCGGGCCGTTTTAGGAAAGAAGCTTAGTTCATGGAATCCTTACCTATAAGAAATTCTATTCAATGGGTACTTCCATTATTCATTGTTAAGAATTTATCCATATTTATACTTATATTCCATATCCTTTTTAAATAAAATACTTTTTTAAACAAGGATTAAAAAAAAAAAAAAAAAACGTGAACTCCTTTTTGACTGTTCAAATAAAGGGAGACAAATCTAATTTTTTTTTTCGCGATTATCTTACGGTGACTTATAAACGCCATAATATCTCTTTTTATTGCATGCTGTTAACCAAAATTAGTATTTTGGGGCCTCTATAGTAAAAAAAAAAAAAAAAAAAAAAAAAAAGCACACATTCACTTACAAGTTTTTGCCGTTAAACGAAAAACCTAGTCGACCGATTTTTTAAAAAATTCTCTTACACAAAATTTTGATTATATTTTATTTCTACTTTAGAGTGAATTTATTTATTTTTAATTTCTAAAAAAACATTGAATGAAATAGAAGAAATTCCGGTATTTACTTGACGATATAAGCAAAACATTCATTAAAAAAAAAAAAAAAGAAAAAAAGTTTTCCACTTTGGATTTTACAGGTCCAAAAAAACCCTTTTTTTTGTTTTGTTTTAAATTAGAATATTTAATTTATTGACCTTTTATCTTCAATTTGTGATATAAAAAACTTTGATGAGTAAATTAATTATTTAAATTTTAATAGACATTTCAAAATGGGGGAGGGGGGGTTTAAAAAAAAAACAAAAAAAAACGTTTGTGTAAAATATTATATTTGGTTTATTGGAAAGAGCATAAAATTTCACATTGACCCAAAAAATATCGTAAAAATTGAACCAATTGAAAAAAAATTAACTCGTAAAATCCAATTGATTTCATCACGTAAAAAAAAAAAAAAGGCTGGTTGAACGCACACCGGCATTTTGTAAACACTGTTTAAAAAAAAAAGAAATATTTTTTAAACAACTTTAATAGTTTATTTTGGAAGTATATTCCATACAGAAAATAAACAACCCACTTTAAAATAAGAAATTACGAGTTTTTAAAATTTTATTCGCAGTTTTCTGTTAGGGGTGTAAAAAATTCCCCCAAAATTCTGATACACCTACCCAAGCTCCCGATGTTGATAACGGCTTTCGAGGTTGGGGGTGTTTATTCCGAAAGCCGTTCTTTAATATGGAAAGCTTGATGCTTTCATAAAAAAAAAAAAAAAAAAAAAAAAAAAAAAAAAAGTGACAAATTTACGTAATTTTTGGAATATGGCTTATTTGTTACCATGAAGATTTCTTTTTTTTTTTAAACCACCGAATATTATATGTAAGCCTATGTCATAGTACCTATTTACTATGCCTCCCCACGGGACAGAGTTAGACACCAGGGTCGTTTTTTAACGTGGAGAAAAGGTACAAAAATAAAAATTGTCTCAGTCGTGAAGGATTTCTCCTCCACCGAAAGAGAGCAAGAAATGGAAGTGCAGCAATAACAGATACACTTTCACAGTAACATATATTGAGCGACTTTCTAACAGTATTTTGTCTAGTTTTTGGGTTTGTATTACTGTACACAGATTCGAAAAAGTTTTCAAAAAACAAATATATGTTATCAAAAGCAAGATAAGTTAGTTTTCTACCAAACTGGATATATTTTTCGTGTTTTTATTCAATGTAACATGTTTATTCAGCTTGAAAACCATACAGTGTTTACCGATGTATTGGAAAATTCAAAATGGCGTCTCACTCCCTCTTTAACACGGTAAGTTTGGGAAAAGGTGTTATAAATAAAAAACTAGAGAAAATACTATTAAAAACCCACCGAATATATGTCAACCTATGTCACGGTAACATATATTGAGCGAGCTTTTAAAAGTATTTTATCCAGTTTTTTATTTATAACACCTTTTCCCAAACTTACCGTGTTAAAGCGAGTCAGACGCCATTTTGAATTTTCCAATACATCGTAAACACTGTATAGTTTTCGAGCTGAATAAACATATTACATTGAATAAAAACACGAAAAATTATATCCAGTTTGGTAGAAAAGTAATTTATCTTACCTTTGATAACATTTATTTGTTATATATTTGTTTTTTGACAACTTTTTCGAATCTATGTGTACAGTAAATACAAATCCATTTAAAGTACCTTCTGATAGAGTAATTCATTAAATTACACTCGTTTAGTTTTATTACGATGGAGCCGTACTGATAACTTGCCGTCTTATCCGGAGTCGTCCGGGAATCCTTATTTTACTTAGCTTTTAAACTAACCTATGCTAGGTTTCTTTGTTTTTGCTTATTGCGGGAGGGGGTAGAAACTTCGTAAATACGATTTTAGAGTGAAATGTTAGTATACGATATCGTTTGATTATTAATTAGTAATTGAATCAGATTGTTATAAAATAATAATTTGGAATAAAATTCACTCAAATTTCCAGTTTTCCGGATTTTTTTTTTTTTTTTTTTTTTTTTTTTTTTACTAACATAAGGAAGAAGGGGAGAGCAAACAAACGTTTTCTTATGTAAACAAAAATCACAAATCACTGGTTGTCCAACTTGCTTATTCTGAAAGCCGTTCTTAATATAGGGAGGTTGAAAATAAGAAAATGCCTTTCGGAAAACGCACCAAACATCCTTATGTCAAGAACGGCTTTCGGAATAAATATACTGGACAACTAGTGCACATTGACCTTCTTTAATTTTGTTCTAACTTAAGATTCGTCACTTCCAGTTGTTTTAAAGTAAATAAACGCTTTAAAATAGGTAAAAAACACAAAAACTTATCCATGTACCTTTCGTAACATGTCACACACATATTACGAAGGGTAAAGTTACTCTATGGATAAGTGGTTAATAAATAAATAACTTTATTAACCACGTTTTTATTTTATTATCTATACTGCAAAATGCTTACCAAGTTTAAGGCAATGTTATTTTAATTTCTATTTATAAAATTATTAGATTATAAATAACTTCCGGAACTTTTAATAAAGATTCGCTAAACATTTTAAAGACAGTTTAAATGCGTTCAAATTTCAAAGAGTAACGAAATAAGGTAAATTTTTACGATGTGCCACTGCCCCACTGCCCCACCCCCAGCGTATTATAAACACCCCAACCTCCCCATGTTAAGAACGGCTTTCGGAAACCTCGAAGGCCGTTCTTACATGGGTGGTTGTGGGGGGGGGTTATACTACGCTGGGGCAGGGCGGAAAAAATAGCTGAAATAACTCAATCTTTTTCAACTATTTACAAAATATTAAACTGGCTGAGTTGTTTAGATTTAATTTCGCAATTAAAATTGGTACTAGTGCACTTATTGATCCGTGCTGAAATAACGTTATTATTTAAAAAGCTGTTCTTAACATGGAGAGGGGGAGGATGTTTTGTAACTATTCTATACTTTAACCTTACAATTGAATAAAAAACAACAAAAAAACAAAACTTTAATTAAACTTGGAAGTAGCGCGGGTCAGTAAGTGCACTAGCGCCTTAAAATTCCCTATTATATTTGCGATTTCAAATAATTATAAAATAGATGGATAATATGTGCGCGTGTGTGTGTAAGTCACATAGTGACGAGAAACGTATACACACTGATCACACGATTTTATTAACATGAGAAAAATTAGAGATACGTGACATGCAGGTTTCAACACGAAACATCAGCCTTGGTCAGGAGTCGGCAACTGCTTTTTCTTCCTTCTTCGGCACAAGCAAATGCCGGGGGAGGAAAACGAACGAAAAAAATAGATATTAAAAAAACAAATCTAAATTAAAGTCTATCCATGTCGTTTTGAAACAGAAAATAGAAGTTAAAATTCAAATTATCAGAACGGTTAAAAAATAGGGGTAAAATAGTGATGGGGTAAAAAAAAACAAAAATAAAAACAATAATTACCAACCTGAAAAGAAAGTGCGTGAAACAGATCATGTGCCAAGGAACCGGAAGTGGAATTATTTGTTTGGCAACGTTCAGAGCTAGTTACTTATTCCATGAAACACGTGGTCAATCGTTCTTTGGAAGTTTTTTCTTCTACACTCCCGATTCAGACGAAAAACAAACAAATAAATAATTTCTTTTGATACGATAAAGGTGTATGTTTAAAAATTAAGGTTTTATTTTAATTTAAGAGTCATAATACACGAACGTCCTCCCCCTTTTAACTGAAATGAAACCACCAGAACTTACTTTCGAATCTGGAAGGTTTACGCCCGGCAAACACATGTTAGATACTTTATTGATTATCTAATAATAATTAAGGCTATCTTTACGATTATTGTTTCCACTTCCCTTCCTTCCGGTTACTCGTTTATTTTTAATTGATTTTTATGGTACTTTCGTTTATTAAATTGTTAAGTGAAAGTCCCGAATAGGTAAAAGAGCCACCCTACCCTCTCCAACGGCTTTATACATCATCATCATCATCATCATCATCATGATCAATTGTTGTTATTATTATTATTATTATTATTATTATTATTATTATCAATAATAATAATAATAAACAAACAAACAAACAAACAAACAAAAAAACACTATCATATTCTAAAAATGATCAAGTAGTTTTATTTTATAAATAAAATCATTTTAAAGCTACTTTTAGTTTTCCAATGTCCCCTCGCCCCCCCCATGTTAAGAATAGCTTGCTAAAATATCGCAAAGTTTGAATTATTAAGAGTTATTTCCTTTTTCCTTCAGTCCTTATTTCCTTTTTCCTTCAGTCCTTAAGATGGCGCCGTAAGATAGTCACTCGTCGAGAAGCCATAAATTGAATCTTTTTATTTTAAAATAAAATTTTCTTGTCAATTTACATAATTTTTGTAATACGCTATTTTCTTTCTGCCACGGGTACGTACATACGGTAAATATCCAGATCCGCTACTACAGAACACCGACCACTCTAATTTGTTTTTTTTACAGGTAATTGAGGTCGCTGACAATGAATCTGATAGTTAAACTTGTGGCAAATTTACTGTTTGCATGGTATTAACCCCCGAACCCACGAATAACTTTCCTTCATGTTGCAGCTTCCGTTTACGCTACGCGCGTGCGCTGCAGCATGAACGGAACGACGGCTTGCTTCACCTAGCAAACTGCCTTCTCATATGGCGTACCAATCAAAAAATTACGGACTGACATTTTTTTTAATGACTTACAGTTAAAGAAAAGTACAACAAATTGGGGGACTTTTTTTTTTTTTTTTTTTTGTCTCACGTAGTTTTTAATGTGGTTTACAAAAACATAAGCACCAAACATCTTTATGTTTTTCATTCTTTTTTTTTTTCGGGAGGGGGATTCAATTATAGAACTTATGTGGCTTAATAGGTGCTTTTGCCGTTTAGTTAAACGTTTTTCCGTAAGTAACGCACCGACATTTACCAATTAGAACACCATTTAACATTTTCCGAAGATTTTACGGTTTACATTGGGGGCGCGAGCGGGGGGGGATGTGATGTTGGGGCGCGCGTGCCCCAACATCACATCCCCCCCCCCGCTCGCGCCCCCAATGTAAACCGTAAAATCTTCGGAAAATGTTAAATGGTGTTCTAATTGGTAAATGTCGGTGCGTTACTTTTTGAAAATTTGAAAATTCTATGTTCCAGGTAAAAAAAAAAAAAAACAGATAAATTAACCCCCCCCCTACTCCAACTTGGAGTGCTTTTGTTTTATTTCTTTTTCAGCTAATTTTAAATTTTCCACCCAAAAAGTGCTATAATGTATTTTCGAAAATTAGAAAATTCTATGTCTTGGAAAAAAAAATCCCCTCCCCCAACGTAGTTTGCTTGGTGAAGCCGTCGTTTATGCTACAGCGTGCATGCACATAGCATACACAGAAGCTGCAAAATGGTGGAAAGTAGTTCGTGGGTTCAGGGGTAAATACCATGCAAACGGTAAATTTGCCCCGAGTTTGACTATCAGATTCATTGTCAGCGACCTCAATTACCTATAAAAAAACAAATTAGAGTGGTCGGTGTTCTGTAGTAGCGTATCTGGATATTTACCCATCAGACATATTTTTCTTTATTTTGGTTTGTTAATATAGGGTCAATTCTGGACAAGCACCAAATAATCTTCCACTCTATAATAAAGACAGATGTGCATTTATACAAAGTTAGGTATATATATATATATATATATATATATATATATATATATATATATATATATATATATATATATATATATATATATATATATATATATATATATATATATATATATATGTATATATGTATATATATATATATATATATGTATATATGTATATATATATATATATATATGTATATATGTATATATATATATATATATATGTATATATGTATATATATATATATATATATGTATATATATATGTATATATGTATATATATATGTATATATATATATATATGTATATATATGTATATATATATGTATATATATATATATATATGTATATATATATGTATATATATATATATATATATATGTATATATATATGTATATATATATATATGTATATATATATGTATATATATATATATATATATATACATATGTATATATATATGTATATATATATATATATATATATATATATATATATAGAGAGAGAGAGAGAGAGAGAGGACTATCCACTTATCTTGTGCTTCCTTTTTTAAAATTAAATATGTTTTTAACTCTTTTTCAAGATGTCTTTTAATATATTTTATTAATCATTTGTTCATATATATATATATATATATATATATATATATATATATATATATATATATATATACAGTGATGATCATATTTATTGGCACGGTAAAATAAAAGTTAAATTTTGTCTAATAAATTCTAAAAAAGGGATTAAATTAAAGAAAATAACAAAGTATATTATGTATTTTTAACTGGCCTTTCCGATGCAGCAATCGGATTTTAGAAAAAATAAATAACAAAGGAACAACAAACATAATTGCAAAAAAACCCTTGTTCAAAATTATTGGCACGGCTTTGTTTTTCTTTTAGTATCAGTATAATATCAATCAATTTCCGGTTTACGTGCTTTCTGAACTTTTTTATAGCCATATTATGCTTGTTTAACGCTAATTCAGTGAATAATTTTTTTCAGATAATTTTTAGATAGCGATTTATTTAAACTATTATAAGTGACTAAATTATAATTTTCAATCGCCATGGTTAAAACTAAGGAACACAGCGAAGACGTCAGGAAGCTTGTTGTAGCATGCCATACCAATGGGGAGGGCTATGATAAGATTTCAAAGAAGCTAAACCTTCCCAAATCCACTGTTAGAGTCATAATAAACAAGTTCAAATCGCAAGGCCACGTTATGAGTTTAGAGGGTAGAGGGAGAAAAAGGATTCTTTCCCCAAGAGATGAACGGAAAATTGTTCGACAAGTAAAACAAAACCCAAGGATCTCTGTTGGGGAGATTGTTGATGAACAGAGCACCTCTGGAGTGAATGTATCTCGACATACAGTTGGTAGAGTTTTGAAGAGAGCTGGTTTAAAAGCATGTCGTCCGAGAAAGACTCCCTTATTGCACCCTATGCACCTGAAAGCAAGGCTAGCCTTTGCAAAACGTCATATTGATAAAGATGTTGCATTCTGGAAACGTGTTCTATGGACTGACGAAACGAAAATAGAGTTATTTGGCCATAATAAAGTGTCTTATATTTACAGAAAATCTGGCGAAGCTTTCCTGCCTAAGAACACCATACCCACAGTGAAGCACGGTGGAGGCAGTTTGATGTTTTGGGGATCCTTTGCTGCCTCTGGACCAGGGCGACTTGTTAAGGTCACAGGTAGCATAAAAAAGGAAGATTATGTTAAAATATTGGATGAAAACCTGAAAGACTCTGCTAAAGAGCTCTCACTTGGTCGTCGTTGGTGGTTCATGCAAGATAATGACCCAAAGCATTCGGCTAAACTGACTAAGAAATGGCTTGAGGACAATCATATTAATGTTTTGGAGTTGCCATCACAAAGCCCAGACCTTAATCCAATTGAAAATTTATGGAGAACATTAAAATTGAGGGTAATGCAAAGGAAGACTAAGAATCTTATTCAATTGGAGGATTATTGTCAGGAAGAGTGGGCTAAAATTACTACTGAAGAGTGCAACAACTTCGTTGTAAACTATGAAAAGCGACTGAGGAAGGTAATCAAGGCCAAAGGCTATACAATTGATTATTAAATAAATCGTGCCAATAATTTTGAACAAGGGTTTTTTGCAATTATGTTTGTTGTTCCTTTGTTATTTATTTTTTCTAAAATCCGATTGCTGCATCGGAAAGGCTAGTTAAAAATACATAATATACTTTGTTATTTTCTTTAATTTAATCCCTTTTTTAGAATTTATTAGACAAAATTTAACTTTTATTTTACCGTGCCAATAAATATGATCATCACTGTATATATATATAAAATAAAATAAAAGTATTTATATCTCGGCAGTAGAATGAAAAACATATCTTATTTTTCTTTTATTAATATTATTGGAATTCTTTCCTTTTTTCCTTGTACACATTTTTTTCCATGGATTTCTGCTTTTGGATTATTATGGACCATCTTCTTCCAATTACAGGAATTTTTGGATTTTGTGCAAATGGAAATTCAATTAACTTTCTTGAAATTATATACTTGGATTTTACCGTCACTGGATTATTTATCTTCCACCAGACTATCCATTCATGTGTAATCACCTTTTTCTTCACCCTATTCCCTCTGCTTCACTTTTTTTGTTTTCAAGTAAGCTCTTTGACTTACTTGTTATTTCATCAAATACTTTTGCATGCAAAATCCGATCCCACATTTTGCTAATTCCTACCCTCTGATGAGAAGGAAAGTATTTCTTCGAAACTCCGCAGATTAAGTACTATCCACTTATCTAGTGTTTCCTTTTCAGATTAAATATGTTTTTAACTCATTTCAAAGTGTTTTTTAACATGTTTTATTAACTGTTTGCTCGTATATATATATATATATATATATATATATATATATATATATATATATATATATATATATATATATATACTACACCGATGAAGACTGAAGAATCGGTCGAAAATATGTATTTGTAAAAAAAGTTTTTAATTTTTTCATAATATTATTTAGCATTCCTGCACGCCACCAATAGAAAATGAATAAAGAAAAGTTTAAGCTTTTATACTTTTCGTATTCTTTTTTTATACATTTCCATTTATATATATATATATATATATATATATATATATATATATATATATATATATATATATGTATGCATAGGACTCACTTATGAACTAATTAAATTAATTGATCATTATGGATTGATTCTTGCTGGACATACCCAGAGCGACCATGATTCTGAATAAAAATAGATGTTGTTGACCCTGCCAATGTTTTTATTTTCCATATGATTGTGGATGATCTCTCTAAATGGTCTTAAATTTTTCCCATGCAACAATCAGATACTCAATCAACTGTAATAGTACTCAGATATGAATATGGTTTGACCAGGGCTTTAGTTTCAGACAATGAATCAAAACTTACGTCAGAGAAAAAGAGGTGTTCAAGACGTGTTCATAGAAAAAGAGGTGTTCAAGACGTGTTCATAGAAAAAGAGGTGTTCAAGACGTGTTCAGAGAAAAAGACGTGTTCAAGACGTGTTCAGAGAAAAAGACGTGTTCAGAGAAAGAGAGGTGTTCAAGACGTGTTCAGAGAAAAAGAGGTGTTCAAGATGTGTTCAGAGAAAAAGAGGTGTTCGAGACGTGTTCAGAAAAAGAGAGGTTATCGAGACATGTTCAGAGAAAGAGAGATGTTTGAGATGTGTTCAGAGAAAGAGAGGTGTTTGAGACTTGTTCAGAGAAAGAGAGGTGTTTCAGACATGTTTGGAGAAAGAGAGGTGATCAAGATGTGTTCAGAGAAAGAGAGGTGTTTGAGATATGTTTGGAGAAAGAGAGGTGTTTGAGACATGTTTGGAGAAAGAGAGGTGTTCAAGACGTGACGAGAGAAGCATATGTTCGAGATGTGTGGGTGGCATTGGAGCAAAGATGAAAAGTCACACACGGTCGGAAAAGGAGAAATGGACTGTTTAAATATGGAGAAAAAAATGCGTTGTTGGAAATACCAGATATAAAGGCTTTTGTGAAAAACTGAAAAACGAGTTTCTTCTTTTCCTCTGTTTCTTTGATATAACAACTACGTTACACATCCAAATCCTAGCAAAACAAAATTATTTTCAGTTGGCATGGTTTGAAGTCAATTTCTTAAAGCCGTTCAAAACATGTCAGAATGTAAAACGGAAATTAAACTAATGATTGTTGTTGCTGAGCATCATTCATTCATTTTGAAGGGATGAGATGATTGATGTTGGCTTTCATTTCCCCGATATCTTTCTAGTTAGAATTCTTTTTAGAAAGGCATTTGGTATTGTGAAGGTAGTCAACGTCCCTAAGTGATAGTGTTTCTGTGGAAACAACTTCATTCGAAATTGGTACACTCACATTATCAGTCTATGTCATTAACTACTTAGCTACTGTCAATTCCATGATGATGATGATGATGATGATGATGATGGTGGTGGTGGTGGTGATGGATGTGGTGGTGGTGGTGATGATGATGATGATGATGATGATGATGATGATGATGATGATGATGATGATGATGCCAGAGTTTGCTCAGAACTGCAAGATGGTGAATCAAACTGGCCACCTGGCATCTATAATATAAATCTCACCTGTCTGTTTAAATGTATGCATGCATGTCTCACAAGAACTTTTGACAGAGACGACAGATCCTGACAAGATTATAATAATATAATTTTGACGCTCGACGTCTTGGACGACAAATATAAAAAAAATGGCCAAAAAACACCCTTTTTGTACGAGGAGGGGTCGATTTGACTTCCGGCTAAGACGTCAGATTTTCTTTCACTTTCTTTTCTGGGTTTGAGCCTTCCTGCCTACTACCACATCTTTATCTTTTTGTTCAAGACACACCTTCAAACACTCGGGCAACGTTGGGCATCCAGGCTAGTCTCTCTAAAACAAAAATGGATAATTGTGTGCAAATTGCACATCAATTTTAAGTAAAACACAAAACCAGATTCATACCAGAAACACTGGTGACAACTTAATTGAAAACAGGTCAACTATTCTGTTAGACCTGTTAATGAATACATTCAAGTTACTCCATCTCCAACACTTCCCATTCAAATCAGGGCAATGAAAAACCTCACAGAACTTGACTAAAGTGCAGTCACACTCAGGTAAACCACCTTCAAGTTAACCCTAAGTGTTCTTTATACTGTTCGCTTCTTTTCTTTCTCTTTCTCTCCTCATCCCCCTCTCTCTCACTTTCTCTATCCTCTTTCTCTCCCCTTCTTTCTCTCTCTCTCCTTTTATTTCTTTCTTCCTAATTTTCTCTTTCTCTCTCTTTTAATTATTTACATCATTCCATTGCTCTTGTTTTCCACCAAAAGAAACCGCTCATCAAAAAAAAGATCCCAATTCAAAATGTAAAAACCACACCCGACGACCCTTCGACAAGGATTTCGACATGAATAATTATCCCGTGGAACTCTGAATGGTACAATTCCTGTTAGAATAATATCCATAACTTTCCTAGCTTCAATTTGTTATGACACATGAATATAAACCTCAAACAGATAACTCCTCATAGTACTTTAAAGACTCAAAAACAAACACAAATCAAGAACGAAAAATGATGACCAGCGCTGCAAAGCCACGGTGTCTACAACTATGTCCACCAGATGAGTTTAATTACATCGGTTTTTTAACAAGCGATCAGTTGCGGCTAGATCGCCACACAGCGAGGTTGCGCCTGTCAGCGGCCCAACCCAACTCAACAGCAGCAGCAGTCATGTCCATGCAGAACGGTTTAGATTACCTCTCTGACAACGGCCGAACCCAGTAGCAGCAGCAGTGACCACTTGCCATCATTGCGCTCTATTCCCAGCAGTCCAGCTTCTCAAGCCAGCATGTGTTTCCTGCAGTCACTAGTGACGGTTTCGTAGCCATGCTAGTTCAAACACCAGCTGGATTCTGACCCTCAGCATAAGACCTCCTACCACCATTCAGTTTCTTTATGAAAAACAAACCTGAACAGATTTATATTCATTCATGACGATACCTACTGTGTTTGTCATCTCTTCTTTGTCATTGTCATTTTTCGTCCTTTTCTTGCCTGTGTCGTCCTTTTAGTTGTAGGGTCAATTGTCACCAACATTCGGCCCTGCAACACTCACCATTTCGCTTATCATTCGCTCTTCATTTACCTCATTCTTCAATCTCTCTCTCTCTCTCTCTCTCTCTCTCTCTCTCTCTCTCTCTCTCTCACTCTCTCTATCCATCTGTCTATTTCTCCTGTTTCTATCATATTATCTTTTCTTTTTCTCTTCTCATTTTTCTTTCTCTCGCATCTTCTTTCTTTTCTTTCTTTCTCCATTTTCTCTTCTCTCTCTGTCTCACACCTTTTCTATCCTTTTTCTCTTTCTTCTTCCTTTTCTTTCCCACTCTTTCTTTCTTTCTTTCTTCTTTTTCTCTTTCTCTTCTTTTTCTTTCTCTCCCCATTTCTCATTTTATCTATTCTCCTCTTTCACACTCTCTCTTTCTCTTTCCTATTTCTCTCTCTTCTTTTCTTTCTCTCTTTCTTCATTTCCTCTCCCACGTCTTTAAATTTCTATCCTTCTCCTATTTCCTCTCTTGCTATCACCTTCTCTATCCTCTTTCTCCTTCTTTCTCCACTCTTTCTTTCTCTCGATTTTTCCTTTCTCTTTCTCCCTACATCCCCCTCTGGCTGTCCCTATCCTCTTGCTCTCCGCTCTTTCTTTCTCTTTCCTCTTTTCCTGCCTTTACTTATCTTTCTCTATCTCTCCCTATTTCCTCTTTCTTTCTTTCTTTCTCCCTCCTCTCTCTTTTTTAATTATTTGCATCATTCCATATTCACCACTTCATTCATCCAGTCATCTAAAACATTCATATACAAACATTCAAGGTTTTCAGAGTTTTAGTATTATGCATAGATTTAATTAAAAAAAAAAAAAAAGAAAAAAACTTAAGCATGAGCAATCGACTGATTGTCAAAAAACTTCAATCTTAAAAATGGGAGAATATATTTAAAAAGATCAATAAAAGAGTCACCTATTAAGAATAACAATGCAAGAACCACAATAAATCTATGAATTCTTTTCCTCTTACATGGAAATTGGCAGTAAACAACATGGTTAGCAGAACATTTTGTAGTAACCACTTCCCCATGAGCACTCCATAAACAGCAATAACAGTAAACATTAGACCAAGTTCAACTCCAATTCGTTCTGCAGTAATACTTTCACCAAACTCACACTTGATCTTGTGTCTCACCTCCTAAAAAGGAAATAAATCAATGAATCAATTAATAAATCGTAAATGACTAAGTTCTCTCTGATTCTCTCTCCTCTGATCTTGAGCATGTGGTACAACGGGGAAAGAGGTGGCTGGTTACTTTTAATGTATCTAAAATCAAGCTTTGATCTTTACGTCATCAACGCTCTGTCCCCATCTAGCACCAATTTGAAATGAATGGCTCTTGTCTTGGGGAGGCTCTATGTTTTGACAAGCTTCTGGGCTTGACCTTTACTCCTAATCTCAAATGGTACATCAAATCCATTGCCAAGGTCGCTGGAAAAATGATGGGATCCTTCTACCTCTTCAGCAGATATCTCACTGCTGATGCAATCCTCTACCTGTATAAAAGCCAGGTACATTCAAGGATGGAGTATTGCTGCCACATCTAGGCAGGAGCTGCTAGAAATACCTTATCTTACCTTGACAGAGTTCAAAATAGACTTCGTAGCCTCATAGGGCATTCCTTTTCTCTTCCCTGAAACCTCTTTCTCACAAAAGTGACGTTGCGAGCCTGTCTCTGCTTTATCGTTATTTTCATGGCAAGTGCTCCTCTGAGCTCCAATCTATTGTCTCTCCTCGCCAAATTTTCACAAAAAACACTCGTCTAGTTGCAACCACTATCAATAATTTTCCCCACTCTTTATCTGTGCCTAAACCTAAATGTAGATTCCATAAACAAAACTTCTTTTTTAGAACTGCACGCTTGTGGAACTCTCTTTATTTGCCTGCTTTCCAGCTGACTACAATTTGGTCGTCTTCAAGTCCAATATAAACAAATTCTTGATGAGCCGTTTCCCTTAAGTAATCCAATTTACCAAATTTCCACTACTAACAGTTACTACGATAATATCCCATTGACTACTGTAAACTCATTAACCCTTATCCTCGAGTGGCCTCCTGGCCTTGATAAGTGGTGACTCCTATGTAAAAAAAAAAGAAAGAAATAACATAAACACTAGCTAAAAATATTATCAAGCTTGACAGAAATCCACATGATAATATTATCTAAAATGATAAAATCTACTATTATATAAAAGGGACCTTGTGTGTGTGTGTGTGTGTGTGTGTGTGTGTGTGTGTGTGCGCGTGAGATCGTTCCCTATGGACTACAAAACGGCTTGGCTGATATTTTTTAAATTTCACCAAAAGTGTTCTTAGACAAGTTTTGTGTCGAAATGTCTTCAATAAGTATCGATAATTGATAATCAAAAAAATCCGATGAAAGAAGAAGCAGGCGATTTTGACCAAAGTTAACACCTTATGCAGCCTAACATCATCAGTGCATTTAAGAAGTTTTATGACCACACAAGCAGAAAGGTCAGGCATATAAAATCAACAGTAGGTTCTTTGATATGACAGGGGCACGTCCGAAATGAATGTTTCTGTTTAGATCACAATTAAACTATGATACTTGACATTTTTATTTTAAACTTACATTATGATATTTGACATTTTTATTTTAAACTTACATTATGATATTTGACATTTTTATTTTAAACTTACATTATGATATTTGACATTTTTATTTTAAACTTACATTATGATACTTGACATTTTTATTTTAAACTTACATTATGATATTTGACATTTTTATTTTAAACTTACAGGATAGAATGATAAATTTGTTGCCCTAAAGAAAACAACACTACAGCTTTATTTTAAAACTTTTATTGAAAAAGTCAATTTAGGTAACTTGATTATATAGTAGAGATTAAATCTATTCAATGTAGCTGCCTTCAGCCTCAATCACTGCCTCAATAAGGGTCTGGATCTAGAAACATGCCTTTTCCACAAGCACCGGTGGGAGCTTGGCAAATACTCCATAGATAGCAGCGATCAGACTGGTTTTGGTGTTGTGGGAGGTCATGTTGGTGATGTTCTCAACATATGACCAAACAAAGTAGTCCAGTGGGTGCAGGTCGGGGGAGGAGGGAGCCAGTAAGGCAAGGGTATAAAGTTGTAGCACTCTTTCTGAACTTGTGGACTGGCGCCGAGTCCTGCTGCCACACCTAAGTTCCACCAGCAGCTACCTGATTGTATCACCGGATCACCACACTTTTAAGCACATCCAGGTGTTCACTTTCAAACCAACTTTGAAGATGTGAGGTAGCATGATCTGACCCTCACTTGAAACCACACCAAGACCAAAACCATGGGCAGGAATTTTGTTTTCATCACCCTTGGCACGTCTCTGTTATTCGTGGCAATCCAGCAATGCATTTTGACAGTGCTGGCAATGGTCCTGTTGTTATAACTTGGATTGTTGGAGAGCATGAGTTGTATGCTGGCGCATCTCTGATCTTGCTCACTCAAGATTGTGTCACTTTCACACATGATAGAAGGCTTCTATCGTTCTTGGGATTTGTACATAACTGGTCAATTAGTAGATGGCCTGTAACAACAACAACAACAACGACGACGACGACGACGACGACGACGACGACGACGACGACGACGACGACGACAACAACAAAAAAAAAAAAAAAAAAAAAAAAAAGAAAGAAAACTAGTTTTAATCAAACGGAAATGTAATCATGTCGTCTTTTCTAGGGCGATAAATTTATTGTTCCACTCTGTATTAGGGCCAGAAAGCCTTAGAAGATTCCGAGAGACAGACTCTCAGAGAGGAATCTTTTTTAAAGATAAAGAAAAGAAGTTGAAGACCATGAAAGACTTTGTAAGAGAAGATGAAAAGGAATCTCTCAAAGTAAAGTTTTGAAGAAAAAACTCTGCAAGATTTTGTCAATTTAATGTAATTTTTTATTTCTTTGTTTGTTTATTCCGTATTTCGACTTAGCTTTGCTAAGAAAACCCCAGGAACTTTTAAATTGTAAAAAAAAAAAATTTTTTTTTACTGTTGTGTAAAATAATATTTTTTTCAATGACCCTTTTGTAACATCTTATTGGTGTTTAATTGTTTTGTTTTTTTTATATATAATTATTATAATTTTTGTTATTTAGGTTAACATTGTTAACCTTGCTTGGCGGCTTCCTTCAGTCTTGACTATAGATATCCAGTGTAAGGGTATCTGTGTGTGGAATTTTTGTGCAAGAGTTGCACAATCTCTAATGTGCCAACGTGATCATGCCATCATGCTTAGGGAGATGAAAGCAACTTTTTTTTTTTATATTTTAATAAAACTGAATTGAATCTCAACCAGGTTTCCTCTTTTGCATTCATTTTTCTCTGAATTAATTTACTTCTTTTTTTTTTTTCTGTTTCTTTCATCTTTATTAGCCAGATTGTATTAAAAAAAAAAATTGTGATACATTTAATTCAAACATTTCATTTATAAACCCTGTCAAAATTTTGGTCTGAAGATGTTAGCTGTCAAAAGATTATTCAATCTTCTCTTGCCGAAATTTGCCAAAGTCTGGGTGCCCGGCATTGTCCGGGTGTTTGTGTTCAGCAAAAAAATAAATAAAAGTGGTAGTAGGCAGGCAGACTCGAACCCGTGATGCGAAGGTGGAAAAGAAAGTGAAAGAAAACCCGACATCTTTGTCTTAATCTATGACGTCATCGGAATGTTGAAATTAGTAAAGTCATTTCAACCGATGCAATGATTTGCAAAAAATGACGACGCAAGAAAACCAACCCTCCTTGTAAAAAACTGCCCAGTTGAGGGTGAAGGAATTAATGTTTTTAGCCAATTTTACGATATTTGTCGTCCGAAGGGTCGAGCTTCAAAATGATATCGATCTTGTGAAAATCTGTCGCCTCTGTCAAAAATTTTAGGCAGACATATGTACGAGCCTTTTTCAAGTCTCACACAAAACACACATTCATATTTCAAGCTGTCATATACATACGCGCACACAAACATACGCGCCCACGTCCACACATGTACACTTATTCACGTTCGCGTACATACACTCACATTCACGTATATATACACACACACTTACGTATACACATGTACTCACACACGCGAACACGAACACGCACATGGACGACGTCACTCCCGCTTTCTAAGGAAATACACATGCGCAAAATACACTCTGGAAACGAGTATAAAACAAGGCGATAAGCTGTTTCTAATCCTCTTTTTAGGACCAACTTTCAACTAGAGAGGTTGGGCGAACAAGCCGCCGCCATTTCGGCGTGTGCGCACGCGTACCTCACGCCCACTTCCTACTATGTATGGGGCACGAGCTAAAGACTGTATGTATACATTCTCACTCTTTCTCTCTCCATCTACTACTGGCCACTAAGAACACCTTCGCGTAGCTGACTACTAACTGATGACAACTCTAATATCCTCTTCTTTGTCTACACGCTGGACTACCATTCTCAATTTTCCTACAACATTTATTTCTCTTCCCACGCGCGAACAAACAATAGTGACCCGAACTTGAGATGAAAACACATTTCCTATTCTTGCTACAACACCAGTCCTGTAACGAACATGGGTTACATACGTGCGGACATGTTATAACTAAAACGTTCATTTCTTTCAACAGCAAATAAACGACATTTATCTTATCCATTAATTGAGTCTTTGTTTCCTTCAATTCCCATTCGTTTCATTATTCTTTTGTAACGGGATTGGGGTATTTATATATCCTAGTCCCCTACACATACATACATACATACATACATACATACATACATACATACACACATTTAAACAGGCAGGTGAGATTTATATAATAGACTAGCAGGGGTACCCGGCGTTGCCCGGGTGTTTGGGGGGGGGTTGTATATAGGAGAGGGTTACCCTGTTTTTATATTATTAAAAAAAAACACGATGTTAAGAAAAATTGGAAAAACCAATACAAAGCAAAACAGCGAACAAACGTAAAGAAAAAAGAAAAAAAAAGGTGTAAAAAAGGAAAAAAAAGTTTAGGTAGAAAGACAGGCTCGAACCTAAAACATCGAGGCTAAGGCGGAAAAAAATGCCTGACACGTTACCCCTACGCCAAAGAGACATACAACTGAGAAGGGATAAAATTAAACGTTTTAAAACAAGGTGGTTTTAAACTAACGTCAACGTTTTCTAGGTCAAACATGACCCCATTCTCGTAGTAGCAGGAGCAGAGAAAATGAAGGAACGATTTTTTCGGCACCACTCCCTGTACAAAACTGATGATTTTAGGGTGAAGGAATTAATGTTTTTGCCCACTTTTTCAGTTGGTTAGCACGTTGGTTCGTTATCTAAACGTTTTGGGTTCAAATAGTGGTGTGCGATGTCTTTTTTTTTTTCAATTTTTAAAATTTAAATATTGAACCAGTGTTATTCAAGCCATTTTTCACATAACGTTCGTTTTTCTGTTTTTTTTGTTTTTTTTTTACTTCGCTTATCCACCCCCGACCACATACCCAAAAACACCCGGGTACCCACCGATTTTTTAAATTTTAATATCGAAACAGGCTTATTTAAGCCATTTTTTATGTGTTCGTTTTTCTGTTTTCTTTTTTGTTTTTTAAATTTCTGCATTTGACATCGTTCCTTTGCCTTACGTTAGTTTTTTTTGTGTTTTTTTTCGATGTTTTGCTTACCCCCCCCTTAAGTTTTAACGTTGTTTCCTTTTTTTACTTCGCTTATAACAAACAAACCTGGTCATTGACCTCATTTGCTGAATAGCTATTGCTTACCTCATCGTCGTCTTCGTCGTCGTCGTCGTCGTCGACTTCCGAGCGTGCACCTCACCTGCACCTGTCAATTTGGTTCTTACTTAAATAAATTCAAACATCTTTCAGTAACTCATTCTGGCTGGCCGATTTTATTTTCAAACTTCGCCGCAGGGCTTCTGGTTCGATCCTACCAACTCCCCCCCCCCGGTTTCTTTTTTATTTAACAGCACACACACCTCCAAACATCCGGGCAACGCCGGGTAATCCCGCTAGTATTGAAAATAAAATCGAAATACATTGTTCTGAAATTGCATAGTATTGTTGTGGATACAAGAGTTACGTCCTTTATCATATTATATCACACAAGATTAGTGAATCTCTTAACAGAGGCTTCATCTCTACAGCAATAGCTCTTGACATCAAAGGCTTTTGATAGAGTGTGGCATAAAAGCCTGCTTCACAAGATCATCAGCTATGGAATAGCTGGGAATGTCCTCTCAATTATTAAATCTTTTCTCATATATAGGCTTATAAGAGTAGTTGTTTATGGGCAGAAATCAGAAGCTCATAGTATAAATGCTGCCATCCCTCAGAGTTCCATCCTGGACCCAACCCTCTTTCTGATCTTCATCAATGATCTTCTAAACCACATTCTTTGATCATTCATAGACATTTATGCAAATGACACGACAATCTATGGCAACACTTCAAAGGCCAGCAATGACTAAGACCTTTCTGATTCCTCTCTTCTGATCTTGAGAACGTGGTGTAATGGGGAAAATGGTGGTTTGTTAATTTTAATGCATTGAAAACCAAGCTTCTCTCCTTTCATCATAATCGCTCTAATCCCTACTATGCCTCAACTGAAATGAATGGCTCTCGTCTTGGGGAATCTCCATGTCTTGACAAGCTTCTGGGTCTGACCTTCACTTTTGATCTGAAATGGAACACATACATCAAATAAGTTGCTAAAATCGCTGGAAAAATGGTTTGATATCTTTGCTGCTCGAGTAGGCATCTCACTACCGATGCAATCCTCTATCTGTATAAGAGCCAATACGTCCAAAAATGGAGTATTGTTGCCACATCTGGGCGGGATCTGTTCGGTGAGGCCTATCCTGCCTTGATAGAGTTCAAAACTGGTTTCGAAATCTAGTAGGTGATGCCCTTTTCTCTTCTCTACAACTTTTTTTTATCACAGAAGAGATGCTACGAGCCTGTCTCTGCTCTATTGCTATTTTCATAGTAAGTGCTCGGCTGAATTCCAATCTATGGTTCCCCATTGTCAAACTTTCATAAAAAACACTCGATTAGCTACAGCAACTATATATGATTTCCCTCACTCTCTATCTGTGCCTAAATCTAAATGCAGATTCCATGAACAAAGTTTCTTTCCCAGAACTCCCCACCTTTGGAACGCTGTTCTGCTGGCATGCTCCCTGGTTGAATACAGTGTAAACAAGTTCTTGTAAAGCATTTTCTATAAATAATCAAATTCTACGCAATGTACATCATTAGTGATTACTATACTACCACCTTACATTCATTAACTCTTATCCTCGAGTTGCCTTTGGGCTTTGATAAGTGATGACTCCCAAGTAAACAAGTGAAGCATACATGGTGCCCTGTGAGTGCACAGTGAACGAAGCATAAAAAAATGACTAAGTCCAGCATTCATCCCCGCCCCCATTTAGCCCCAAAAGTCCCCAGGGGGCGTCAAATTCTAGTGAAAATGAACAAACGGTGCAGTTTTAGGACTTAACATATGTAAATTTGAGTTCTGCACCATGCAAAAAAAGAAATGACTAAGTCCATCATTTGCCTCCACTCTTTCCCATTTAGCCCCCAAAGTCCCCAAGGCCTTAACATATTTACATTTGAGTTCAGCACCATGCAAAACTGCTAAATAGACATACGCAGAAAATTTTGGACAAATATGGTAAAATAGTCCCAAAAATGGAGTGTTTTTATTAGCCCTAAAAGAGCCTCTGGGGCACACTCAAGAGTTATCGCGAAGTATAGACAAACAAAATGATATAGAAATCAATTAGTTACAACTTTTATATAAAGTTTTATAAAAATTCAAGGCATCAACTTTTTTAATAAGCACAAAAGTGTAAATTTTAGCCATTTTAACCCGAAAGACACTCCGGGAGGGGTGGGACAACCGGTATTTTCCCGGAAAATCCGTTCCGTTACTTTTTTACTTATATCATGTTTAATGTTTGTGCAAAATTTCCAAAAATTCCAAGGCATAGTTATTGAGAAAAGTGCGGACAGACGAATGGATGAACGGACTACAGTGAGGTTCACCCTATTTTTATCGGGGGAGGGGGGACCAAAAAAAAGTTATTTAAGAAGAAGCACAATTTATAAACTTTTGAATGGACTCAAAACAGAAAAATAGTGGAAGTGACTGTGACCCGACGGGTCACGTGTATGTCTAGTACACATATATTCATCTAAAACTAATTGCTAACGAAATCAACTCACACACACACACACACACACACATACACACACACACACACACACACACACACACACACACACACACACACACACACACACACAGGTAACAGCTCTCATCACAACCTGACTTCCGGTATGACGCGCAAATAAATAAATAATTTCAAAACAATAAAAAGTAATAGGATAAAATAAAAATGAATAAATAGATAAATAAATAAATAAATAAATAATGAAAGAAAAAAAGGCAAACACATTAACAAAGTGGCCATTGAAACAAGGGCAGATAAATCGTTGCGGGCCATCTGAGTTTCTGAGCGTCATAACAAAATGTCGTGTTTTGACCTAAATACCTTTCGACTTGTGAAATTGAATACCGTAGCCTGAAAAAAAAAAAAAAAAAAAAAAAAAAAATGACAAACACACACACACACACACACACACACACACACACTAGCCAAGGCATTATTTGTGTGTACGTTTATCATCAGCAAACAGTGATTCGTGATTAATCTGATGTCGCTAAGGTAAACAATACCAGACTTTACAGATCTTAAAATGAATTGTGCCAAAGTCAAATTATGTTCCCCTGTCAACAATACAATTTTAAATAAATGTATTTCAAAAAGTGACATTTGTTTTTATTGATTTAAAGAATAGTTAACTGACATTTACGGAATCTTCATTGTTTTGAAGAGAATTAAACTGCTGCAATTTGAATAAATAACGTCGTGACATATTTTATTTATTAAAAGAATATTTTGCTGAGAGTGACACTGAAAGAAGAAAGATTTATTTTTTTTACTTAATGGTAAATATTTATTTGCTTCCCCACGAAAAAATGTGACACAAGAGCGTTTTTATGTGTGTGTGTGGGGGGGGGCAGCTCCCCCAAAGAGGCACTCTGGAAGTAGGCAAAAAAAAAAAAAAAAAAAAAAAATTGATTTAATATAGAAGGGTTTCCTCTTCCATTGACTAAGGGTATTTTATTTGCTTCCTCATTAAAGCCAAAATGTGATACAAATTCATTTTTAATGTGGGGAAGGAAACAACCTCCCCCCCAAAAAGGGCACCCTGGAAGTAGGCAAAAATAAAAATTGTCTTAGTATATAAGGGTTTCCCCCTTCATTGACTAAGGATAAATTAACTTGAGTATAGCATCAGAACAGATACTACACTCTGATTCTATCCTGTGCCAGGTAAGTATTTTACTTAATAATATTTACTCTGGCAGACATTTATTAATTCAAAGGTAATGCTGCATCCCTCTGCCTATTCTACAAATACTTTAATGATGAATGCTCTGACGAACTGCAAACACTTGTACCTCCTTGACGTGACTACCCTCGACAAACCCGACAAGCAACTAAGTCCCACCCATTTATAGTAGAGATCCCTAGGTGTAAGAAAGCTTTTTACTCCAATAGTTTCTTCTCCAAAACTGCAAGTCTTTGGAACTCCCTTCCGGGATTCTGCTTTCCCAACTGTACTGATATGCAGAAGTTCAAGTGTAATGTGAACAAACATCTTTCTACCCATCTCTCTTCATAATGCCCCCGCAAATTATGTCCCCGATAGTAGCCCCCTACTTCAAAGTGGCACTGTGCCTTGTTTGGGGTGAAAATTGAATAAAAAAAACAAACAAACAAAAAAAGAACATTAAATTGTGTTGAAAATACTTTCCCTATGGCCCCTGCTACTCCTTGGGTTTTATCACACGCGTCTCCATTTACTTGCTTTCCCGCCGGAGGTGGGGGGCAACGTTAGGCACAAGGTTAGTGTTTAATGGGGGGAGTATTTTTCAGTACCCTTTACCGGATGCAGCTTTATCCAATAGTCGCTGTTTACTTGCCTTACCATGAGGGCAGAGTTAGACAAAAGGTCAGACTTTAATGCAGTGAAAATCCAACAGGGGCACTCTGGATTGAGGCAAATGCTTTCTCCTTCGCTGGTCGAGGAAAAAGAAAAAAAAATGAAGCGTAGTATCAGAACAGATACTACACTTTGAATTATTTATTTGCAGGAAATATGGAAAAATTTACATTTAAAACAAATTAATGTTAGCAGTTACTAAAGAGGCATTCTGGATTGGGATAAAATAAAAATTGCCTCAGTCTTGAAGGATCTCTCATCAGAGCCGACACTAACCATTGAATTATTTATTTGCACAATATACATATATATATATATATATATATATATATATATATATATATATATATATATATATCAATGATCTCCCAAAACACATACTAAAATCTTTCGTTGACATCTATGCTGATGACACGACCATCTATGGCAACACATCAAAGGCCATAAATGATGATGTTCTCTCTGATTCTCTCTCCTGAGGTGGCTGGTAACCTTTAATGCATCTAAGACCAAGCTCCTATCTCTACATCATAAACGCTCTGATCCCCATCTGGCATCAATTGAAATGGATGGCTCTTGTCTAGGGGAGGCCCTATGTTTTGATAAGCTTCTGGGTTTGACCTTTACTCCTGATCTGAAATGGAACACATACATCAAGTCTGTGGCCAAGGTCGCTGGGAAAATGGTGGGATCCTCCTACCGCTGCAGAAGATATCTCACTAATGATGCAATTCTCTATCTATATAAGAGCCAAGTATGTCCAAAGATGGAGTACTGCTGCCACATCTGGGCGGGAGCTGCTAAAAACAGCCTATCCTGCCTTGACAGAGTATAAAATAGCCTTTGTGGCTTAGTGGGGGATGCCCTTTTCTCTACCATGCAACCTCTTTCCCACAGAAAAGACATAGCGAGCCTGTCTTTGTTCTATCATTATTTCCATGGCAGGTGCTCGTCTGAGCTCCATTCTCTGGTCCCACCTCGTCAATCTTTTTCAAAAAACACCCGACTAGCTGAAACCACCGTCAATAATTTTCCCCACTCCTTATCTGTGCCTAAATCAAAACGTAGATTCCATGAACAAAGCTTCTTTCTTAGAACTGCACGCCTGTGGAACTCTGTTCCGCTTGCCTGTTTCCCTCCCGACTTCAACCTGGATGTCTTTAAGTCCAACACAAACAAATTCCTGATGAACCCCCCCCCCCAAGTAATGACACCTTATCAATTCTCCAATACTATATCTACACTATCCCATTGATTACTGTACACACAATAACCCTTATCCCCGAGTGGCCATTGGGCCTTGATAAGTGGTGAACTCCATGTATATATATATATATATATATATATATATATATATATATATTCATATATATATATATATATATATATATATATATATTCATATATATATATTCAAGCACATCTGACTGAGCACGGCAGAGTTATTCTTTTTCCGATTTTTCTGGATATCTTTTCCATTTGCTGAGTGGTCTTTTTATTTCATCTGGCATGTTGTATAAAATGGTGCCCAAAAGTTGTTGTTCAGCCATATTCTACTTAAGCGCTTTCTATCGGTGCATCTGATTATCATCAGTAGCAATTGTTGCTGTTGTTGTTTTCTTTTTCTTTTCCTTTGAGGCTAGGTGTAGTTATAGTTTTTTTGTTTATTGGTTATAAAGGTGGGTGGAGAATGGGTGGAGCCGAATTAATTTCGATTTTCTTATTTTATAGTTTATTCATTTAGTTTCTTCTTAGTCATTAAATACTGTTTTTTTTTTTTTTGTTTTTTTTTTGTTTTTTCATTTTTCTTCCTTTGAAGATTGTAATGCTGGGTATGGGGCAGCCAAGCCAGCTGCCAACATTGCCCCGCTTTTTATTGAAACCAACCGAGAGCTCTTTTTAGTATCCTCACTGTTCCCTTAAGTGCAATTGTCTGGATCTCTTTTGCACTTGGTTCACTAGGAATATTAGTAAGGTAGGACTTCATGTTCTTCTTCATAATCCCTGTAGCACCTATGATAACTGGAGTATATTTGTCCTGGTGTTAAATGAGATTCGGTTAAAAAGGGGTTGTAGTTTTTTGATAAGTATGGCTTCTAGTAATTTTAGTTATCGTGTGCAATTGTTAAGGTATTAAATTTTAGTATTGTTGGTTCAGATATTTCTAATGTTGGACGACTGTAGGTTTTTAGCATGGGATGTTAGGTGTTGTTTTATGGCGCTATTGTCAGCTAAATGATAGGTTAATCATCGGAAGAGTGTTGTTGTGGTGTGGCCTATGCATGCGTTGTATGAGTTTTTAGAAAGCCACCCAGTATTGCACGGTCATAAAATACGCTTAAATATTATATTTTGATTAATGCAGATTTCATATTTATTATTATCTTATATTGGACCCAACATATAATAATGATTTAAAAAGTTAAAAAAAAAAATGACTTGTGTGACACCACCAAGAACCGAAACCAAAACGTTTAGCTTACAATTTATTTTTCACTTTGACATTAATGCCTTAGCTATAAAGAAATGTTCGCTGCAAGGTTAAAAATTAAAGCATGAACAAATAGCTATTACGTTACACATGCATATTTGTAATGCCGTCGTTCGACCTTTACTCAGCAAATTCTATCTTTTTAATTTTCAAACTTTTGTACCAATTTTCCCCAGCTAAAACCCAAGTATAAAGTTTCGCATAGGTTTTAAACACCCTATATATGAAGTTCCATGTCTGTAGACCAAAAACTGACAGAGGAGTTTGGTAGGTAATATTTTTTAAACAAATATATATACACATACATAAACAAATATATATACACATACATAAATAAATTTTTTAAACAAATATATATACACATGCATAAATATATATAAAAAGATTTGTGTTTACTATAAGCTTTTTATGCAAACACTAGCCTGGGTGCCTGGCGTTGCCCGGCGTTGCCCCGCGTTGCCCCGGTGTTAGGGGTCCAACAGAACCAGAAACCATATGCTCCATGCTCAAGCAGGGAACACATACTCAAACCTGACTCCTCTGCGCACACATTTTTTATACATTTTCAAAACTATGGAATGTAATCGTTTTCTATCATATCTGATCTTGACCTCCAGCAGCTCCAATAAATTGCTTGGTCAGCAAAAGATTGTTCTCATTCAGACATGATGTCCACACCATCATTCTTTCTATAGTCAGGATTGCAAAAGCACTATCCGTTTCTCCCTGCCCTACAGTGGCCCGACATTGTGGATGACGTAAGATACGTTCAACAGGCGTGGATGATCGGGATTAATATGAGCTGCCATCTTGTTGACATAGCCCTAGTATCACCAGAGTTTGTTGCCTTTGAAGAAAGCATCTTCTGGCGTTTCTTCTGCTGAAGTCCTGTAACAGGGACACCCGGGTGAATCCACTAATTTGGATAGTATGACTTTAAGGGGTAAATGTTCTAAGTCAATCGCCAGGCCAAGGAAAACTCAAGGATGTTGAGATGATTCAAAGCTGGTACCCAACTCCACTTGGAGCAGATCACCTCTTCCGACAACCTCAACTGCTCAACAAGCAGGTTGGCAGCGACCCCCCTCACTAATCTACCTAGAATCAGAGAAAGATTGCTTGACCTATGATGGCCCTCGACTGAACGATCAAGGATGGGGGTCGGGAAAAGTGCTATCAACTGCGGGTTTTCTGTCAATGTTCAACACAGGAAAGTTAGTCTCATTCAGATTGTCGTGGTTCATATGCCTAGCAACACTCGAGAGAGGGTCTTCTTTTTTCCAAAGCCTGTAGTTTTAATAGGGATTGGAACACATTCTTGACATCAGGATAGTCAAGTGGAGCTAAAGGGATGGAGAGATGTGAGACTTGATTACTACGAGGTGAGAAATGTGGATGTGGACCAATAGCATTCCTTCCCACGCAAATACTTATTTGGATATGGTGCTAGTTGGAAGAGGTGACATAGATTGTTAATCATCTCCAATGTTCACCTAGCTAGGTCAAATGAACCATAAACTAGTTACAGCCCGTTTGAAATTAAGGAATCAGGGAAGTTAGCGGGGTCATCAATGTTTTTCCTTCTATCTGATGGAAGTCTATCAGAGGTTTCAGATTTCTCCTGTGTGAGCGATAAGTCTGTGCCAATGAAGGGGTCAATTTTACAGATATTCCTCCCCGTAAGGTGTGAAAAGGAGAGGCTTATTGGCTCCTCTTCTTCCACAGTTGATCAGGATCAGGACGGAGTGGTGGATGTGTGGGTGTGGGTATCTGCTGCTGCTGCTCCTGCTGTTGTTGTTGCTGTTGTTGCTGTGTGGGTGGTCGGACAATGGTGGAAGGGGTTGCAGTCTTCCGTTTCTAGTCCATCACTGTGATCCACTCCTCCTTAGCCTCTCCCTGAGGTTTTGTTAACCTTGGGGCTGATGTTGGTGGTGATGTTGAAGGAGTGGCTACAGCTTTCAACGTGGCTACAGCTGAGGCAGTTTGTGATGCTAGTTGGCTCAGAAATGTTTTTTGGCGCAGTTTTTTTACCATATGCCCTATCTCTGGCAGAACAAGCAACACGGATGACAGCTGTCAACCATGACTGTTATGTTGATGTCAGCACTGCCAATATCGTTAGGAAGTCTTCACACTTCAGTCTCAAGTGTGTAATTGCTAAATGTAAACCATTTCTGGAGTGTACCAATTCCATATCTCCAAACTGGCTGAAAATGTTCCCAGAAACGTGTGCAGCATAGTTGGGGGCATTGTACAGGTTCTTCTTCTTCTGCCTTGGTATTCTTTACTCTTTTACAATTTATTTCTTTGAGGGAGAATTTTCTGGCTTGGTCATTGGTGAGGAGGAGGAAGAGGATATCCCCCATAGTATAGCACCTCTGGTAGGTGAATGTCATTGAACATTTAATTTCTTGAGGAGCTTTGCCATGTTCTCTTTTTTCAGTCCTATAAGGCGATTTTCTTGGAGGTCAGAAGTGACCAGGGGCAAGACTATTTTCAATTGCCTGCCAAGAGCCTGGTACCAGCTGTAGTACATTGCCTTCAATGTATGGTTGTATTTCATGAGGTAAAGTCTTTTGCATTCCTCAGGGGTTAGTTTTCCCCCATGCAAACCCTCTTGATGATTTGGTTGACGGGTTATTTATGGGGTCCGACTTTGATGTTTAGCTTCTTTTGGTTTAGCTCCCCCATTTAGGAGGCCTCAGGTAGTGGAGTTTCTCTTTTTGGGGGCTGCCCTGAATGTTCTTGAGGTTTGCTTCTTGCCTGGTTTATTTCCAGGTTTGCTTCCCTTCTGAGGGAGCTGCTCTCATGGTCAGCATCTCCCTCTTTAATGTCCTTTGGAGAAGCCACCCCTTCGTTTGCTTCAAAGATTTCCAGCACTTTCAGTATCATTTGATAACTGTTGTAAATTGCTTTGATTTATCACAAGGACATTATAGAAAGTTCTAAAAACGATAATGTATGCTCAATATTGCAAATAGAGCATTAATAAAGTTGAATATATATATATATATATATATATATATATATATATATATATATATATATATATATATATATAAATTTAAAGGCGATTAGAATAATAGTCTAAAGAGCTAAGTGTATTTTAATGTAATAGTGAAATTACTAGTTTAATTAAAATACAGGAAATGCTCGTTGTAATTTAGATATATAATAAGCTCGATAGTTAAATATATATATATATGATTGTTGAGCTGGATTAAATCCGACGATATGAAATAAAATGAAGGTGGAAGGACCTGGATACTCAACGTTTCGCCCGATTTATGCGGGCTTCTTCAAGAGGGATGGTTATTTTTAGACTCCATTTTATCACCTCCTATTCTTATTTTTAGACACCATCTTTTAAGTTACTGCGCTATTTTATCCCAATTCAATTATTTCTAATTTGAAAAAAAAAAAAAAAAAAAAAAGAGATTCTTTCGTAATCTCGTGTCATTTTATTTATTTAATATATCACCGCTATATTTCCAAACACAATTTTTAATCTCTACGATATTTTATCTTTTAGACGTAATCCACTACACTAGTTTACTCTAATTAGTTCTCTCATAAAATGTATATACATGTATATATGACATCTAATTTACATAAGGAAAACACGCTGCTCTCCCCCATCATTATATATAGCCCCAATCCTCCGACTCTCGTCAATGACCATCCCTCTTGAAGAAGCCCGTATAAATCTGGCGAAACGTTGAGTATCCAGGTCCTTCCACCTCCATTTTATTTCATATATATATATATATATGTTGTGTCATGAAACAACAGTGGAAATCAATTAAGTCGAGGTTCGGTTAAGGAACAAGTGTATTAACAATAATGTACAAAGATAGGAAAGCGTGTATATCTGCTGGGCACTCGGCTAGTAGTTGAAGTGCAGTCGCATCTCTTTCACCAGTGTTGGAATTTATAGCGCTATTTATAGTGCTAATCGGTGTAAATTCTTCTGTTCAAGGAAGGCCGGTATAACACCCCTCCCCCTTTGAAAATATCCCGTCTGGGATTAATAACGTTTTTGTTTTGGGTTCACCCTAATCAATTCTGTTGATTTCCATTTTCTGTTTGATCTTTTGTTCTCCGGAGCTGTCTCTGGTATGGGCAACTGAAAATTATCAAAGACTGTGTCCATGATATCCTCCTCAGGCGATCTGGTCACCTCACTGTTCGAGTATCTTTTCCGAATTTGGTTAGTTTGACGTTTGTGCACGAAGTCTGGTCCCTTAATCATGTAGACCATGTTGCCTATTTGTTTCTCAACAATGCCAGACTCCCAGAAAGTCTTATTATTTTTTTGAATCTTGTAGAAGACTCTTTCGCCAACTTTATACCGTTTTTTTTTGTTATCAGTTTTTTGAGGTTTGGTCTATCCTGGGTTGGTAACAACTTGTGAAAAATCGATCTAACCTTGCTCCCGAACATAATCTCAGCAGGTGTCTTTGACATTTCAATGTTTGCATTCGAAGTGACTCTGTAGACTTGTAAAAACTGTTGGATTGACTTATCCGTTGACGATCCACTAGCTTTTTTCAGAGCTCTCTTGAATGTGTCAATGAATTTCTCTGCTTGTCCATTACTTCTTGGGTGGTATGGCGGAATGGTTATATGCTCGATTAGATGATCCTCGCAAAAATGTTTAAATTCGGTAGACATAAATTGTGTTCCATTGTCTGCAACAATGTAGTCTACTACTCCAAACCTAGCGAATAGTTCATACAGGAAGTTGATAATTACCTCGGATGTGGGATTCTTACATTTTAATACTTCCGGTCATTTAGATAGGCTGTCTACAACAATGAAATAGTAGAACCCATTTAGCGGTCCTGCAAAATCTAAATGAATCTTAGACCAAGGTCGGTCCGGTTTTGCCCATGATCCAAATTGAGTCGGAGGAGCTTTCATAGCTAATGCGCATCCTCTACACTCCCTGATTTTTCCTTCTATCTTTGGCCAATAAACGAAAGAGCACATAAGGCTTTTCATTCTTGATATACTTGGATGTCTTACATGGAATTCCTTGAGCATTCTTTTCTGTAAATGTCGCAGGAATTATGACCCTGTCGCTATATAACAGGACGTTATCGCAAATTGAATAAACTTCTTCATCCAGTTCGTTATTGTTGATCCTTTCTTTCATGCGTATAATAAATTCGTCCACCTCTGACTTACTCTTAATCTCATCAAGTGTTACTTGAATGGCTGCTATTACCATATCCTCCAATGGTTCTGTCTGCTGAGGTATTAACCTCGATAACCCATCTGCATGAACAAATTTTTTAGATGTACATACTCCATTTGAAAATTGTAATTCAGAAGTATGGTACCCCATCTTTGGAGTCTATTCGCCGTATGTTGTGGTATTCCCTTTTTCGATCCGAAAATCGTTAATAATGGTTTGTGGTCTGTTTGTAACAGAAATTGCCTACCGTGCAGGAAACAATGAAATTTCTACTGCGAATATAATGCTTAGCGGCTCTTTTTCAATTTGTGAGTAGTTCTTTTTGGCTGGCAAAAGTAATCGGGATGAATGTGCCATAGGTTTCACTTTTCCATCATCCATTTTGTGTAAAATGCATGCTTCTATGCCATAGGAGCTGGCATCGCTTGCAACTATAATTTCACGTTTGGGATTATAATGTGCCAGAAACAAGTCAGACGTTAAAGTCTCTTTAATTTCCCGAAATGCTTCTTCGCACTCTTGCCTCCAGACCCATTTTTTGGTCTTTCCTTAACAGTTCATTTAAAGGCGACCTTAGTTTATGCATATTTGGCACAAATACATTGTAGTAATTTGCCAAACCTAAGAAACTTTGTAAAGACACAATATTTTCTGGAGGAGGCATATTCTTTATTGCACTCAATCTATCTGGATTCGGCCTCCTTACATGTTTATCGATGATTTATCCAAGTATTTTATTTTCTCCATGAAAAATGTACATTTTTCCTGTTTTACTTTAAATCCATAATCCTGGATTCTTTCGAATATTTGGTTTACATGAGCTTTGTGTTGTTATTTGCTAGCACTTTTCATTAACACATCGTCCAGGTACCCTACTGCGAAATCCAACCCATTTAACATAATGTCCATAATTTGCTGAAAAATCGCAGGGGCGACTTTGACCCCAAAAAGGAGTCTGTAAACTTGTACAATCCCTTATGGGTATTAATACATAGCAGCTTTGGACACTCCTCATCGACTAGAACTTGTAAGTACGCATCACTGAGGTCGATTTTAGAAAAATATTTCCACTCAGTTTCACAAGTATCTCTTCAGGGTTCGGAAGAGGATAATGGTGATCTTGTAATGCCCTGTTTTAGCCTGTTGCGAAGTTGGCGCAAACCCGAATCTCCTTACTCTTCTTTTTGATGTAAACTGTTGGTGTAGCCCACTCACTGTGATCAATTTTTCTGATGACACCCATGTTTTCGAGTCTTTCTAATTCACTGTCTATCTGTTCTATAGCGGCGTATGGAACATTTCTTTTCTTTCTGAACACTGGTTTTCATTTACTTTTACGTCAAATTTTGCTACCGCTTTTGTACATCTTCCCAAACCGCCTGAGAATACGTCTGGGAAATTCTCTTTTAACTCCCTCTTAAGTTTTTCTGCCTCCACATTTGAATCCTCAACCTTTTGGCAAAATTAGCTTAAAGGCAGATCCCATAGTCTAAACTTTTCGAACAAATCAGTTCCAAAGAGGTTGTTTGATTTTTGCATGACAAAAATTCTTGCTTTTTCGGCCCTGTTCTAGAAAAAAATATTCGTCAATAATTCTCCTTCAAAGGTAATTTTTTCGCCACTGATGCTTCTCGCCGTTTCATGTGATTTAATCATAGTGAGTCTCCTAAGCCTCTTCCATGTCTGTACATTAATAATGGAAATGTCAGACCCACTATCAAGCTGTAGCCTTACTTTCTTTTTAAACATTTTTACCTGTACATATTTCCGGATATTTTGTTTCTCAGGTTCAATTTTCGTAAGTTTAATGGATGTCTTTCTACCAGATTTTTTTTCTACAATGCGATGCTTTATGCCCTTTCTGGTGGCAGTTGTCACATTGTTTGAATTTTTAGGGACACTCATTGTACCAATGTTTATTTCCACACCTCCAACATGGTCCAGGTGAATCTTTTTCCTGTTTTTTTCTCTGGTTATTTTTTTAAGTCGAATTTTTCTTTTGATGGATCTTTTAATATGCGACACTCCACTTTCCTTTATGTAATGACTGTCTTGTTTCAATGCAATAAACCATTCACAGTCTTCCGCTAAGTTTTGTAGTTTTAAATTCAGTTCATTTGCGAGTTTATTTAAAACACGACGCCTGATTTCAGCATCTTTATTTAAGACCAGCCCTTACACAAATATTAAACATTTAAAATTATCTGCTGATAATTCCTCCAGTTTAAAATCGTTGCAGTGCTTGTTCACTATACTTGCATAAGTAGTGTAGTTGTCTTCCTCTCTTCTAGTAACATTCATACATTTATATCGCCTATGGAAAAGGGACGTTTTTGCAGCAAACAGTTCTGTAAGTAGCATAACTGTTTCTTGGAAGCTCAACTCACTGGTCTTTTTTGGGAGAATAAAATTCACGAACTTTGTCTGCTCGGCTGTTCCCAATTTCCTTAGCAAAAGCCTAACTTTTTTTCGCGTCTGACCAGGTACCACAATCCGATATAAAAATATCCTCATATCGTCTATAGTACTGGACGAAAGTGATATCGTCTTTTGGATTATAATTGAAATTTTCAATAGCAGCCCACACAGCTGTTTGAGAAAATGTGTTATGATTATTGTCCGCTTTAGTTAACTGTGTCGCCTCCAGAATTTTTCTTTGTTCCTCCTATGTTTTCATCAATATTTCCTCAAAGCATTTCTGTTGTTGAAACATTTTTTCTTCAAATGCTTGTTTAAATCTCTCTTCTCTTTCTACTTATTGTTGAATTTGCTGCTTTTGCAATGCGAGATTTTGATCTGCCTGGAATTGGAACAATTCCAACAGTGAATCTTTGAATTTCGCATCCATCATACGAATTCAATTTACAATTTACGCTTGTATTAAAGAAATATTCCTTAGTAAAACAAAAATCAAAGTTTTCTTTTCCAATTCTTTTGTTCGAAGAATAACAGTTTAGCAGTCCTTTTGTAACTTAATTTGTTGAACACTATATTTGTAGTCTTACTAGAATAATCCAGTGAAATAACATTTAACATTTTTTTCATTTGCATGCATTTTTACGTAGAAAAATAAAATCTTCCACTTTAAATATCTGACGAATTCATATGGGAAACTTTTAGGGTTTTTTTTTACCCTTTTTGCCTTTTTGCAAAAAATGACTTGATTCTTTACATGTTTGCTAAGCATAAATGACAAATTTTTACGGCCTGTCTCTTTTTCTCTTGACAAAGTCAAGCATGTTTTTTTTTCAAATCCCAGATGTTATCAAAATAATGTTAAGCTTACACGGTATTTGCTAGTTTGTTTTGGACATTTAACTTTGCAGAAGAAAATTCTTACCGTAGGAAAAATGGCTTCTAGTGAACAAAAAAAATTGACCCTTTTTCCCTTTCTAAAACATTTGGTAAGTGTGTTCAATAATTAAATAATTGACAACATTCGCGTTTTTCGCTGTAGATTTTGGTAGCAAGTTTTTTCCCCGTTGCCAAATTACTATTGTAGTAATTAATTTGCTGTTGAAATGACGAAGGTGTTCTGCTGTAAAGATTTTACGAATCTTTATTTCAATCACTTTTGGTGATTCTCTGCAGTGATGGTCATTTCGATTGCTTGTCGCCAATCTGTTGTGTTGTGGAACAACAGTGGAAATAAGAACAATCAAGTCGAGGTTCGGTTAAGGAACAAGTGTATTAACAATAATGTACAAAGATAGGAAAGCGTGTATATCTGCTGGGCACTCGGCTAGCAGTTTAAGTACAGTTGCATCTCTCTCACCGGTATTACTAGCGCTATTTATAGTGCTAATCGGTGTAAATTCCTCTGTTCAAGGAAGGCCAGTATAACACACGCACACACACACACACATATATATATATATATATATATATATATATATATATATATATATATATATATATATCACTATTATCATATAAAAAGGAACTTTGTCTGTTTGTTATTTATTTTACTTTTGTTAGCTTGAAGAGATCAGGGGGCTCCCTCCTGGGGCTAACACTTGATTCTGTTACAATTTAAATTTATATCTGAGGTCGCTGTTTCCTTTATGGCTGCTATTTGTATTTCGTTACAGCTTGGTCTTGCAGGATTGCTTTCAAGTATTTCTGAAGATTCTTCTTTATTAGACCAGTTGTTCACAAATAATGTTTATTTCTTTCAGAGACCATGTCATTTTTAGATATTTTTTTCGTTCCTAATATTTTGTTAATTTTCCCCGTTCAGCTCTATTAAGGCCAAAGTCATTTGTGACATCGATAATGAGCGCAGTTTGTTCCATATTACAATATCTGGTTTGATGGCCTTGTCTTTTATGCAACTGACCACCTGTATGTCTTTGTCGTAGAACACCGTCAGTTTTCCGTTTGATGTTATCAGTGCTGGTTCATGTTCCCAGATGTTTGCCGACCTGTCAAATTGCATCTCTTTGTAGATCTTCCAGTATAAATATCTGCATACTTTGTTGTGGCAGGCAGTGTAATGTCTATCAGCTAGAAGAATCTTGCATCCAGACATTAGGTGATTTGGGCTTTCAACAGCCGAATGACAGAATCTGCATTGGTCAGTTTTTTGTAGGCCAGACATTTTCTTAAATCCATTTGTGAGTAAACCTTGGTCTTGTGCAGCTATAATTAATCGTTCTTCATCAAATGGAAATTTGTCACTTTTAAGCCATTGTAGTGAAGCCTCGTTGTCAATGTAGTTCTGGTTCTGTTTTTGTATGTATGTCTCTCTGTATGTCTGTGTATTTCACACAAAGGTATTTTATGTACCTAGCAGTGTTCTTAGATAGGTTTTGTATTAGAATGTCTTTGATAAATATCAATAATCAAAATAATCTGATGAAAGGAGGAATACGCAATTTTAACCAAAGTTAACACCTTACACAGCCTAACATCACAAGTGCATTTAAAAAGTTTTATTACCATATAAGCCAAGAAGCCCGACTTATAAAATCTGTAAGTTCTTTGAAATAACAGGGGCGCATTCAAAATGAATGCTTCTGTTTAGAGCACAATTGAACCATGATACTTGGCTTTTTCATTTTAAACTTAAATTCAAGCCATTATCACCGCACAAGCAGTAAGGGCAGGCATATCAAGTTAACAGTAGGTTTTTTATATGACATTTGCCCGTTTGAAATGAATGTTTCTTGGGAGCATAACTGAAGCATGATACTTGACTTTAACATTTACAACTTTAATTCAAACTATTATATATAAAAATAATTTTATAAAGTAAACAGTAGGTTCTCTACAGTGCAATGCATTGTGGACTAAGTCTTGGGGGAGGCTTATTGACATCCAAATTCCAATGATGACCAATGGTCATTGCCAACAAGAAGTTAATGATAAGCGGCTGTTGTGATAATGTATATTCATTTGCAAAGATTACCGACAGAGGTAGAGAGTACTGGAAATCTGAGGAGACTTGTTGTCACCCAGACTCCCGGGAACACCTCTGGTTGTTGTCAGTGAACAATCTCAAATGATGACCCGTGTGAAAACTCCTAGTGAGTACAAAATAATAATAATACAAGGGACATTCCAAAAGTAATGCCTCCTATTTTTTATTCCGCCTTAATGAATCAGAGATAATTGCAAATTTCATTGTTACAATGGTTGAGCCTATGCATTCATGACCTGAAAGTTTAATCTCTCTCTTGCAGATATTGACGGTGTGAGACTCTAAGAAAGCAACCCCTGTCACGGACGTGTGCTATAAGCAGAGATGCGTCATTGAATTCCTTCATGCAGAAAAAATTGAACCAATGAACATTCACCAACGCCTGTTGAACGTTTTCAATGCAGTTGATATCAGCACAGTTAAGAGATGGGTTCGTTGATTTCAGAGTGGCGACAGAGATGTAAGTGACAATGCATGCTCTGGACTTTTACGACCGAGGCATCAAAAGAGGCTGGCAGTACATTGAAAATGGTGATGACTATATAGAAAAATAAATTCTGAAGCTACAAAAGGTTGCTCGTTTTAATGGTACCACTCCCGTTTTCGTAGCTTTTCAACATTTTTGATTTTGAGTTAAACAATAGGAGGCCTTACTTTTAGAATGACTCTCTCGTAGCTTTAAATAACACTGAGTATGTAAATCAATGAAATAAAGGGAGATAAGCAAACAAACTTGATGTGATTTTTAGTTAAAAAAATCTTTGTAAAGATGTGAGACAAGTTTATAGATTAACTAACAGATTACTGTGCGTTGCCCGGTATTAAATGTAATGTTAAATTCACTTAAAAAAATGAAGTAAAAGAAACAAAACAGAAGAAACTGAGACATGTGCATGCGAGTATTATGTTTTTTCTAAACAGTTCACTTCTTTTAAGTAAAAAAAAAAAAATACTCGAGCTGAGATCAAAACTAAAACCTAAAGACAGTAAGTAAAGTATGATAACCATTAGGCCAGCTTGCCACAATCTTTAAAAAATATTTACAAGCCTACTTATTCTTAACATAAGGAATCTGTATTGTGAACGACTTATGCATGTGCAGCTGCAAAGCAGTTGACAAACAGATAAAAATCTGATGACCCCCCCCTCCACAAGTACCAATTTTTCAATTTTGATCCCTTAGCACCCCTTTTTTCTGGATGGAAACCGATTAAAAAGTTTTCCACATGTCTGAATACCCTATATACCAAATTTCCAGTCTGTAGATGAAAAGTTCGTTGAGTATATAGGTTGAGAGTTGTCCTCTCATACACATACACACATTCTCACTTTTAGAGATATATACATTAAGAAGGCACAATCAGGTTGACACACTGGTTCCTGCCAGATCACCAAAGTTAAGCAACGAATACCAGATGGGTGACCATTTTGGAAGGCTAGGTGCTGTATGTACCGTACCGAATCATAAGAAATTTCCAGGTTGGTATCTGGAGGCGCATTAATTCATTGGGAGAGATGCACCCCTAGTCTTAGTTAAGACATGCATCTGGGAGAAGGTAACCCTGATGACGTCGGCAGTAGGACGTTGGATGGCCATGGAAGAGGATGAATCTTTAGCAGATCAACGATTCTATGGTATTAAGAGTTACGTTATTCGACTGCAGCTAGATGGATGATCAAAGGACAACAAACGGATGTGAACGGATGAGTCAGATGCCGTTGCACTGGGGAAGGTAATGGCAACCTACCCCATGTAATCTATCCAATTCAAAATCATGTGTAGTCTTCAGAGGAATTGGACCGAAGCTTATGAAGAACATTAACCATGATTTTATCTTCGCCATAAACATGCCATGATACGAGAAGGGGAAGACTAAGAAAGCAGGTTTTATTCTAGTTCCATGAGTTACTGTAGAAAGCACCATGGAATTTCCACAGGGCCACGCTAGTAACAAAACAGAACGATTGCTCTTTTATTGGTTGGTTTTGTATGAGCAATAGCTCTGTTTTTCTTTTTAATCTGTTATTAAATTTATACGCTCTTTTTTACGTGACTTTGACAAGTAAACATTGCAATATCATTTTATTTACTACACGCATCTTGCTGCTCAACTCCCTACACAGTATCCCTGCAAATTATGTCCCAGATAGTAACCCTCTACATCAAAGTGGCACTGTCTTATTTCGGTTGAAAATGCAATAAAAAAAAAAAGTCTTTATTGAAATTAAAAATGCTATGGCGTAAACTAAAACGGAACTCATAAAAAAAAAAAACTATCGAGTTTTATTAATATTTTCTCCCATTCCTATTCAAAGTTACCACTATGTAACCAGTTTCCCTGTATTCGTTATGCAATCAGCATTTTTTGCTCCTTGCTTGCTAGTCACCTCTTGTTATTTGTATTTTCTTCTTATTTTATTTAATACATAAAATAATCTTGGCTGATTTTTTGGAGGTTGTCATTGATATCATGTCGGAATTTTTGATTCGGACTAGCCAATTTTTCTTTCTTGTTCTTGAATCAGATTTTTTGCAATAAATAAAACGAATTTCATGTAAGATTTTTTTCAAGAAAATGTCAACATGGAGCCAATTTTTAATCAATCAATCAACTTCAAAGCTTCGCCTGCTTACAGCTTCAATAATATTTAAAAAAAAACAAAAAACAAAAACATGTGTTTCTTCACTTGTTTCATAAAAAGAATAACAAAAAAAAAAAACAAAAAACAAAAAAAACGTAAGTAGAAAAACAAGATGAAAAATAAAATGGTCAAGTAATTTTGGACTGGTAGTCTTTTGTCCTTATTAAAGATAGACTTTAACAGAAAAAAAAGACGATAAAATATTAAAAAAATCTCACCATATGAATTTATTTGATTGTATTATTATATCCACTTTCTTCCATTGATCTGTACATTTTGTTGGATTTTATGAAAACCTTTTCCTATGTTTAAAATTCAACGTTATTTCAAACGGTTAATGGTAGCCGAATGGATTAGGTCTCCGCAAATCGAGCCAGAGATGTCTCGTGATGCGGGGTTCGAATCGTTCGACTGGTAGTAATCGTGACACCCTGCACTGAAGATTCCCGAAAGGATGAAACACTAGTGTCTGTAGGTATTTATTTATTATAGTAGAAAATAATTATGACAGCGCCTTTAAGAAATTCGTTTCTTATCGTTGAGCACTTTCAGTTGAATTAAAAGTCGGTCAATTTAGCTCTTATGCGTAGATCATCGTATAACGATTAGATCACTGTCTGACTGACGTAAATGAACACTTAAAATTAAGATGTTTAAAATTCAACGTTATTTCAAGCGGTTAATGGTAGCCGAATGGATTAGGTCTCCGCTAATCGAGCCAGAAATGTCTCGTGATGCGGGGTTCGACTGGTAGTAATCATGACACCCTGCACTGAAGATTCCCGAAAGAATGAAACACTAGTGTCTGTAGGTATAATCCAGATGAAACTTGTATCAACCAGGAAAAAATCCAGAGAATTTTGACTGCATTTACATAATAGTGCTTAATAATGAATAGATTTAATTTGACTACATGTTTGCAAAATATGCTTCAGTCACAGCTATAAAACGCTGCAGTTTATCAAGCTAGAACGTTTTTATGCTTTAATTTTGCTGAATGAGCAACACACACACATACACACACACACACACACACATATATATATATATACATAACAAATGACAGAAGTCTATATTCGAAATTGCATGATCATGACCACCTTACAATTTATTCCTTTAACTACGTTGATATTTACAATTCTTGATAGCACAAATTTTGTGATCATGCCAAGTGCATTTTCTTTTCTTTTGGTGGCTCGATAGTTGCTATTTCTTCTGATGAGTTAAGGGCAAAATAGATTCATTGATTGATATAATAATGAAATGAATGCTTTTGTGCTACGAAACAGTTGCTGTTAAGAATTGTGCATGTCAATGGAATTAAAGGAATAAATTGAAAGATAGTCATCATCCTGAAATTTGGAATGCGCTCTGTAATCCCATTGATCTTCATAAATTCAGGATTAGTATATTAAAAAGGTGAAATATAATTGAAAAAAAAAAATCATATTTCCACACACACACACACATATATATGTGTTGAAATATGATACCTTACAGACCCTATATATATATATATATATATATATATATATATATATATATTACACTTTCAATTTGTCTTTTTTTTCTTTTTTTTTTAATATAAGCGTTGTTGCCTGATGAGGTCTCTAGTTACTAAATACTAGAAGACCGAAACATGCTCATGACAGTGTAGCAACAAATTACTGTTTATGTAAAAACAAATTGAAAGTGTAACTTGCTTTACTTCTGTATTGAGTACTCTTGTATTAACCTCGTTATATTTCACTGGTCATTTTACCTTTGAAATATAGCAACCCCGAATTATATATATGAGGACATACTTTTGTAATTTAAATTGAAAATATACTAATTGATATTTTTTTTTACTTTCAGAAGATCCTATGGCAGATACTACCATAACTGATGAAATGAAAAGATACGCTGTAATAGTTTCTATAAAAGCGAAACACAGCAGTTCAGAAATTGCAAGATCTCTAAAACTCGACTAATCTTTTGTTTGCAAAGTTAGAAGAGAAGGTAAATAAAAACAATACAGGCAAGGGGAAACAGCATTGCCAACAATCTGATTCACTCAGATCATTTGAGTTTGTCAGAAGGATGCATGGCATGATCGACTAAAATTCGAGGGCATCCATATGACAAGTGTATGAAGAAACAATAAGGTATGTTGCTCATCAAGAACTCCGATATAAATCAGTTCATGTCAACAAAAACTAAAGAAAATCGTTTAATGCATGCAAAATAACTCTTAAAGAAATTGAAGCATCCAGAAGAACAGGATTGTTTTTGGTTTTTATATAATGAAAACAATTTCGACCAGGATCAAAAAGTCAATAGAAGAAATGAGCCGGCGAAGTTTACACACACACACACACACACACACACACACATATATATATCTATAAATATAAAAGCGAAAATGTATGTATGTATGTATGTATGTATGTATGTATGTATGTATGCTCGCTTTTTCTCGATGTCCACGAAAGGCTTCTTTCAAACAAGCGCTTGCTCGCTTCACAACTTTTTAAAACTTTTTATATCATTTATAAATTGTAATATCTACGAATTATCCATGGAGCTCGCCTCTCTATTTAATTTTATTCAGTTTCAAACCTTAATTATTCCACATTTCCCGCATCGGCACGCGTTACATTCAGTTTTCGGTATAAACAAAAGCGAAACTCGACTCTAATCACAGGCCGAAAGCCAGTTTGTTCAATGTCGACTTCGTGATATCGAGACGAGGGAGCGGCTTTTTAAAAACAAACAAACCCATTTATTCAAAACTGTCCCGCACAAAATAACTGCTGAATACCTATCGCCGTCACGTCAATCAAAAACGCGCACCTGTTTTTTTTAAAACACTTTACTATTTTCTAACTGCGCGTCGTCAACGCTTCGGCTTTTTTTCACATACCCCGAAAAACACCCGGGCAACGCCGGGTACCCCTCGCTAGTATATATATAAAAACAAAAGAAGGTATGATATTATAACATCATGGGAAAAAGGGAAAGAAAACCTTTGGCCTTTTTAGAAAATTCTCAACGTTTCATCCCCATTTTCAGGGGGACTTCCTTAAGATAATGATACGGATGATTTAGAAAATATAATATACCAAACATGATAGTAAAATCATATGAAAAGTGAGATATTTATATATTTTATGTACATATACGGAAAGTGATTAAAAATGTAAGTGGAGAAGGCTTTTCTTTATATATATATATATATATATATATATATATATATATATATATATAATTGTTTGAAAAGATTCAGTTAGAATAAAGTTTCAAAAAATAGAATGTTATAATTTACAACATATTGCAGAGCTGATAATTTTTTAAAAATTTATGATCCATCCTTAAGATCCAATATTACACTGGGTTACTTGCTTCTTATTTTAGTTATTTTAACGCAAGTCTTTATAATAATCAAACGCGATCAACAGATATGCAATTTAATATAAATCATTGACAAAATATTTCTCTTTTTTAAGAAGTTAATTTGCTGATAAATTATAAAAGAGGAATTTAGTTGTATGCAAACAATTTGATACGACTTCGATTCTTTTGTTAAGTAAATTATTATCACACTATTTCAATAGGGTATACTTTTCTTCCAAGCACAGTTTAATACATTTTTCTAGACTGGTTTCTCACACAATGTTAGAAGTCTTCCTGTTTGCCTCTTTAATGTTTCTCAAATGATTTTGGTAGCATTATATATATATATATATATATATATATATATATATATATATATATATATATATATATATATATATTTACATTATGGATTTAGGTGGTTTAAAAAGCTTTTGCTATAGGATTTAAGTGGTTGTACTTTCTTTTTTCTCAATGAGATTAGTTGGTTTGAACATATTTTTCTGTGAAATTTAATCTTTTTTTATTTTTATTTTATATACAGGGAATTTAGTTGGTTTTAAAATCTTTATGAAATTTGGGCAGTTTAATGTTTCTTCTCTATGGGATTTAGATGATTTAAAACATCTTTATACTAGTGAGATTTAGGTAGTTTAAAATTTTTATCTATGAGATTTAGGTAGTTTAAATTTTTGCTTATGCTAAATGCATTTATCTGAGAGGTCCATAAGGTTTATGGATCTATTACGCTTCAGTTTTAAATAAAATTTAGTTCATACGAGCGGTGTGCAATAAGTAATGCCCCTGGCCCATTTCCCATAGCAGTAGAGCAACGAAACTTGGCACAGTTATTAGTCTTTCTCTACATAGGAACCACCAAGAGTTATGCATTTCTCCCATCGTTTGATGCAGCTCTGGAGACCGTTTTTGTAGAACACCCTAGGTTGGTCCTCCAACCACGACATGACTTCAGAAACCAAGGCTGCATCATCTGGGAAACGCTTTCATTTAAAAAATAACTTCATGGCTGAGAAGCGATGAAAGTCAGAGGGCGCAAGGTCAGAAGAGTAGGGAGGATGGGGAAGGATTTCATAACCATACGCTGTGCTTCTGATCTGGCGACATATGAGTTGTGAACCGGAGTGTTGTCCTGCAGGAGGAGGGTGCCTTTGCTGCTCTTGCTCCACCTCTTGATTTTGATAGCTTCCCTTAATTTCCTCAAAAGTGAAACATAATAGGCTCCTCTAATTGTGGTACCCTTTGCCAGGAAATCTGTCATCACTACTCTGTCCTGGTCCCTGAAGACTGTGAGCATGACCTTGCCAGTGGAGAGCTGCACCCTTGCCTTCTTTGGAGGTGGTGAGTCCAAGTGCTTCCACTGCATTGATTGGGCTTTGGTCTCTGGATCATAGTGAAGGACCCAGGTTTCATCCTGTGTAATCAGTCTTTTGAAAAACTTTGACTCATCTTCTTGGCACATCTCCAAATTCATCCTCAAGCACTCGGCGCATTCTCGCTTCTGGAATGGTGTGAACAACCTGGGAATCCATCTGGCAGACACCTTATGCATATGCAAATGGTCATGAATGATAGTTTCCACAGACCCTGTACTAATCATGACATCTTGGGCTATTTGGCGAATAGTAATGCGTCGATCTTCCAAAATGGCAGCCTCAACTTAATGGACAGATGCCTCATCAATGGCAGAAAGGGGGCGACCAGATCTGGGAGCTGTTTCCACAGACTTCCGGCCATGTTTGAATTCACGATGCCAGCGTTTTACAAGGTCATATGATGGGGCATTATCACCATAAGTTTCTTTCATTTCATTAAAAAGTCTCCTGTGGTGTGCGTCTTTCAAATACAACAACCGGATCACTGCGCGACATTCAACAGGCTCCATTTCACACCTGACTCAGTTCAAACACCTGTAAAAAAGAAACCACAAATAGTTCAGAGCTGTAATTTGCCACATAACCCGTAGAGATATAAATCATTGCACATGCAAAATTTCAGCTAGATCAGACAACTGGAAGTGGGTCAGGAGCATTACTTATTGCACGACCCTCTTACCTTCCTTCCCAACAACAGCAACAAAAACAAACAAAACAGAAAAATAAAATAAAAAATTTATTATGTATGTACCCGCGACAAAAAGAAAATGTACAAAATAAATCATGTGTAAGGCGCCTTAAATAAGTTTCCAGACGTTTTATGTATGGACACTTTTATTGATAGTACACACATGAAACTCTTGGTCCCTTTTAAAGTACTCTCTTCCGGCTGCAATGCACTTGTTGTATCATACCAACAATTTTTGGAAGGCCCCATGGAAGTTCTCTTGTGTGAGCATGACAATGACCCTCGTCACAGCTTCTTTTATCGCTTAATTTGTCATAACGACAACCTCTAAGGTTTTCTTTGAGCTTAGGGAATAACCAAAAGCCACAGGGAGCAAGATCAGGATTATAGGAAGGGCGAGGACAAACTTTGAGCAAATCTTCTGCATCTTCAATTCCTCACAAATAATTGTTCTCACACTGACATGAAACTCTCATCATCCCGCATAGACTCCCTGCCTTCCTTGAATCTCTCATGCCACTCAGAAACTGATGCTCGATTCATGCAAGATGGTCCAAAAACAGTCTGAAGCATTCTATACGTTTTTGTGAATTTTTTTCAAGTTTAAAACAGAATTTTATTGCATTCCATTCGTCAAAAGTGTCCTCACTTCCAAATTGCATTTTTGAAATTCACCAAGGCTTTATCGAATTCCTGCTGTAGCTGTTCATTTGAACCTGAAATCATAAAAATTGGTCAGCCATCTCATAAGATGTATAGCAATAACATACTGAATTTTCAAGCGTTTACATCTATTTTAAACACCTGTGCAAAAATGTCTGGAAATTATTGAAGGCACACCGTAAATTGATCAAGTAGTTATATATATATATATATATATATATATATATATATATATATATATATATATATATATATAAAATAATTTTGAGCGATTATTGGGAATTCGTACCCCCCATGTAAAGAATGGCTTTCTAAAACCTCGCAAAAGTTTGAATTATCTCCTTTAATCATAAAATTTGATTTTCTATTTTTTTTTTTTTAATAAATCAAATTTCCGTGATTTTTGGTGAACGATATTTTTTCCTTCACGAGTAAGTACATCATATTTTCCTTTATTTTTGGTATTAAAAAAAAAAAAAAATCAGGTGTGATGTTTATAAGCATGCAGTGCATGCTTATAAACATCACACCTGATTTTTTTTTTTTTTTAATACCAATGCATGCACATGCTATTTGCGCAGATAAAATCCACAGTTTGAAATAGCATTTACGTTGGTCCGTCAAACTTTACTAAGTTTGTTTTTGAGGATTATTTACTTGTCTGTCGTCGGACTATTGATCCCGTAAAATATTTCTACTACATTTTGGACGATGCGCCCGCTACAATTATCATTTGTGGCGATATATTTTTCCGCATTTATATATGAAAGACAAATCGACCAAAACGTAGTAAAAATATAGACATCCAAACCAATATAAATAAAAATGCAGTTCTCCCCAAAGAAAGCTTCGCCAAAATTTCTCTGTTACTGCACCCACACATACACGCACGTACGAGCACGCCCCCCCCCTCAACATGTATTTATAATAAACAATGATAAACAATAAAAGGCATGTAGCGTTATATAGAAACTTTATATACAAAGACAAATGTATATATTTATGGGACAATAATGCATATATTGGGGAGGAAACTCATACATATGTAATGGGAGGCAACTCTCCAAGGCTCAGGGGAACTAATTAATACCAGTAATAAAGTTATCACTAGGGCTATGACAACAGCATATGCTTTTCCTTGTTTCGATTCTCAGGTATATATCCATTGATATCTTATATGTTTTTATGTAAGGTAATGTGATCCTCGGTTGATTAATTGTGTCTAACTGTGTCGGATATATATTTAAGAGTAAAAACAATGAAAAGAATATGTTGTTGTCATACCCCTATGCAGCAAACTGTTATCAATACAGGTCAGATTAAAGACGACGGAATTCTCAACTCAGCGAGCAAGTTTTAGAGTCTGCAGTAACTATTCATGGAGTAGTTTTTTTTTTTTTGGCAATCTGAAGCACTTCGATCTTTTGTTTTTGATGTTATTTATTATATTATTTTGATCAATATTTTTGGCGGGAGAAAATATATAAGGTCTTCAATAACACACATGAAAAAATTGCAAAGATTTAGTCGGCAAACAAAAAAAAAAAAAAAAAAAGAATCACGAATCCCTACTTCATGAATGACCATCGGAGACCTGGAAACTTGTTCGCCGAGTCGATGATAAAAGAATTACGAAAAGAGAAAATTCCGTCATCATTAATCTGATATATATATATATATATATATATATATATATATATATATATATATATATATACTTCGGAATAGTTTTTATTTAACAATCAGTGGTTATGTAAACGTGAGATTGTAGGTTTACAAAATATTAAGTTATTTACAAAATATTAAGTTATCCCATCTAAGCAAGAATTACTCGATATGCAAGATAGAGCAAATAAATTAAATTGTAATTCAATATATATAAATATATATATATATATATATATATATATATATATATATATATATATATATATATATATATATATATATATATATATATATTAGGTTGTTGCATAAGTTCCCGCCGTTTTTTAAAGAAAATCAAAGATGTTTACAGCAAAAGTTCGTGTGGGACCCAAGCTCCAAGTTTTCGTTTGAATCCCGTCGACTAAAGATGGCGTGAAATTGTCGCAAAATCACACTTTATCTTTTCACTCAATTTTCTACGTGTCGGTCTTCGTCTATCTTGATTAGTCTTCCAGAACGATTGAAGGCAAAATTACCGTCTTTGAATCTGGTAAGCCAATCTCGAACAGTTCTCTCAGCTATAGCGTTTTCTCCATATATGGCACAACTATCCTTGGTCACTTCACTCGCTTTTTGACCTCGATTAAAGGCGAAAAGACGGTGTCGAAAATGTGATTTTTTTTTTTTATCTCTTTGACAATTCATTTGACGGTTCTGAAAACCGAGAAAAAATTATATGAGCAAAAAAAAAAAAAAAAAAAAAAAAACCCCAAAAAAAAAGAAACGATTACCATTATCTTGTAGAACAGAATACGTGCTTTCTAATTATATATAACATTTTGCCAAATATAAAAACATGTTTTAGAACAATTTTTTTATGGAACGGCGGGAACTTATACAGCAACCTTTCTTTTATATATATATATAGTAAGTTAACCATAAGCCTGACGAATTCTCAGGAGAATGAAACACGGAATATTCTGTGTAGCTTAATTGCCATATATATTTTCATAACTTACTACCTAACTCTACCTATGTATTGAGCACTGTTGAAGTAAATACTGAAAAATTTACGCATAAAATTATATCTTCGCATATTAATTTATGTGATTAAATGAAGTAATCATATATATATTTGGCTTACATTGTCACCAAAATTTTGAGCTCAATATCTATCCAGAGTTAAGAAGTTAGTTCTGATGAACCCGTTCAATCGAAATTTAGGCATACCATCCAAATAAATATACCAGCTCTACTAATAAATATTTTAGCATCGAACACTATAGAATGGGATATATACCAACATACCTAGCAATAACTTTGAATTATATATATATATATATATATATATATATATATATATATATATTAGTGCGTGGACGATTAATCAGAATCGGAATCAGGAATCCAAAAAATTGGAAGATTTGGGGGTATCGGAATCGGTATCGGCAAAAATTGATGCCTATTTCTGATGCCAAAACGATTCTTTTAATTGTCTTTTTTATTTGATTTTGTTTAAAGTAAAATCTTCCATTGCTGGTAATAATGATAAAATATTAAATATTTATTTATTTTTAAAATACCAAATGAAGCTAAAATCGATAGATCTTCTTCAATAAGTGTGATTTTGACGTTTAGGAAAATAACAATCTTATAGTTAAATAATAAGAAATTTAGAAAGAATCGGAATCGGTAATTGTATCGGAATCGGGAATTTAGCATGGAAACGGTAATTGTATCCGAATGGGGGAAAATATCGGAATCATCCCATCACTAATATATATATATATATATATATATATATATATATATATATATATATATATATATATATATATATATATATATATAACTGTCCAACTGACCTCAGAGAAAATCGGAATAATAGAATACAGAATTCTGTCATTCGCTATTTTGTTGATTAATTATGGCCCAGCCATCGGATTAATCAAGAAAAGGGTGAGTCCCAGATGTTCATATTCTATTGTTTTTGATTGATTTGTAGGGGCTAAGAATTAATATAACGGAAATCTATGTATGTATAATGTACAGGCGTATATACATATTGTATAAAAATGATATTAGAGTCTTTTATTGCAATGCGACCGTATTAGTTTTTTTTTTTTTTTTAAATACGTGTTCATGTTCATTATAGCAAAGTTCTATTTTTCCTATTAAGGAGTCAAGTTTGATTTAAAAAAATTCTTTAGCAGTCCGATGAGCGTCGTACAAAACTCTTAGCAGGCCACCTTTAATTAATGGGAGGAACGGGCCGCACTCCCGCCAACTGTAAAACTGACAGCATATGATGATTAAAGAATGAATTGTTGTCGATTTTTTTTTTTTTTTTTTTGTAATATGAAACATATAACATACTGGGAGATATTGTCTTATAAAATTTTTTTTGTGTGATTTTATTTGTTGGTGTTGTTACGCATGTTACATGTTTGGCGCAGATGTGGCTGTGGTTGTCCTCCTGGAGGAGCCCACCCTCCGTCATGGATTGAGTTTTTTTTTCGGAGTTTTGGAAACTGAAGGTGTCCGACTGATCTTTCTAGGATTTTCCTGTCAAAAAAACAAAACAAAAAAAGTGATTATATTTAAAAGTAAAAGACAGATAAACTTAAAATCTATATACTACTACTACTACTACTACTACTACTACTACTACTACTACTACTACTATAATAATAATGTGTGTGACCCTTTGGGATGTGATCATAGCGTAGTATCTGTTAACTGCGGCAAGCAGGGCCAAGGGTCAAAACATTATTATTATTATTATTATTATTATTATTATTATTATTAGTTTATTCGAGCGACGGCGGATCGCTGGATCAATTATTATGATTAGAAAAATAAACAATTAAATTGGGAAAAATGAGTGACATATAATATCGCAAAAGAATGTGAAAACAGATGTAAACATGATTTTGGTTTGCATAAACAAATAACTAGATTGGGGAAATCAGCTGTTGGTCTGAGACACGTAATTAAACATGATGAAACGTACATTTGGGGAGATTTTAGACAGTCGTTAGCTGGACATCAGAGAGAACGGACGACTCAAAATGACTCAGGGAGCGGCGTCATTTCAGGCAGTCAAGATGTAAAAGCGTGTAATCTCTGAAAATGCCGGCCGGATCATGAAAATAAATGTTCGTAAATAATTCAGGTATGTGTTGTGTTATTTACATCTGTTAAAAAGAACTGTTTGTCTACAACTGTTTCGATACGTCCACGTCAATCGTTTCCTGTTAAAACTGTTGCATAAATGTTGACATATACACACTAGACGATCAACTAAATGATACAACGTATATAATGCAGACATTTACACGTACACGAATATACAGAAAAAGATAAACCCCACTATTCAACATGTACGTCGTTATAGAACGTATTCATACTCACAACGTAACATTAAGACTTTTTGATGCCTCATAATATAACACTACTACTATTACTCATAATAATAATAATAATAATAATAATAATAATAATAATAATAATAATAATAATAACAACAACAACAATAACAACAACAACAGGCAGATATACAGTTTAGGTTTCAAAGATAACCTCTGACCCTTCCATGATTAAAAGGGACAGTTATCAAAATTACACCGTTGTGACGTAATTAGTTCAATTTTCGTTTTTTTATTTTTCACTTAATTATAACAAACAAAATATTATTTTATTTCTAATTTATGTTAAACATTAAACAATAATTTTTTACATGTAAAAAAAAATAATGTCCGATTTCTCTGCAACTCATTATTTAGGTACGGGTAAAATAAATGCCGATCCTCAAAATGTATTAACATTTTACCCCTCCCTTTACTTAAAAAAAAAAAAATCACCAAAAATCAGGAAATTAACCAATTTTAATAAAAATTTCAGTATTTATCATATAATGATCGCGGAATATAATGAACTAATTATTTCTATTTAAATCTTAGTGGAAATGTATTATTTTCTTTAAACAAAAAATACCTTTACTAAAGTTATGGTTTTCAGTAGTAAATAAAAAACGCAAGAATTTATTTTTGCCTTTTTTTTTATATATAAATAAAGCATCGTAATTTGTAAGAATAAAAATAAAATAATTTTTATAGGAACATTAAGAAAAAGCCCCTTAATCACTATTAATGAATTCGATATAACTCGAAGAAAAATGAATTTCTCGAACAACCAATATTACCACTGAATTAAGCATTGCTTATTTAATATTTTCACACTCAAAAAATTATAATTGCTAAAAATATTTCTACTTTTTTTTTAATTACGCTTTTCGCATGATTTTTATATGCAAGGTTTTAATAATTTCCTTGCTTGCAAGAATGTGAAACTTTCGGCGTAACATTTTTTTTTTATATAATATTGAACAATAATTAAAAAAAATAATTTAAAAACAGGAACATAGAAAAATAATTAAATTAAAAAATGCAAAAAATAATACAAACGTTCAGAAAAAGAATCTACGGATGCGCGACTGGGGGGGAAAAAAGAACTTCCTTCCTTTTAATTACATGATATGATTTTCACAGTTTTTCGACTGCCTGAAATTTTGGGCCTTTGTAATTTTCGTGTTTACAAAATTTTAGTTTGTTGCGTTTTGCGAACGTTAGAATCACTCGGTTTTTGGGCTAATTAATTCATGCTTTGTACAAACAAGGTGTTTCTTTTTATTTAATTCAATATCTTAGGACTTTACTTCACTAATTATCTTTGAAATAGACTCAGAAAACTAATATTTATCTTTTAAAGGATTTTTACAATGAATTTATTTAACTTCAAAATTTAGCTGAATTGGGTAGCTCGCCGTGAAACATTTTCATAACTTTTTTTTTCACGTGTACAAATATTTTTTTCATTTTAGAAATTAAGTTTAATCTCTAATCTTTCAAATACAATCAAAAAGTAGTCGGAAAGCTACAAAAAAAAACAAAACAAAACAATTTTGATGAATCGGCTTTCAAAACTAGGTCCCCCATTTTGTCCGCCCATTTTTGCCCGTACCTAATGTCATTATTATTTAATAATGGACTTGATAAATGAAGAAAAAGTCAATTTCCTTTCCTTAATTTACTGATTACTCGATCCACAATATTGATTTTTATTGTAAGAGCAAAAAAAAAAAAAAATCAATAAATAAATAAAATAAAAATAAAAACGAATGAAATGTAGAAAAAAAAATGAAAATCAACATTAATATATAAATAATATATTGTTTGTGACCATTAAGTGAAAAAAAAACCCAGCACCTAAAGAATCAATCATTTATGTTTATTTAGGTGACGTCAAAACGGTGTAATTTGACAATCTGTCCCTTTTAGTTTTATAAGGGCCAGAGGCTATTTTTACAACCGAAACCGCACATGTCAAGAAGAACTACTACTACTACTACTACTACTACTACTGCTGCTACAACAACAACAATATCTACAACTACTAACGGAGTTCAGTTGAAACCCATCCGTACTTTCTACAGTACCTCATCCCGACAGATAAAGGCTACCGAAATGGTCCAGTTTCTGCCGAACTTTTTGTCGAGAATGGATGCTTGACCTTTACTTAAACTCATTTTTAAATCTTTAAGATTCTGAAAACGAAGTGAATTGATTTCTATTTCTCTAACGAAAGCAACAAAATAAATAAATAAATAAACAAATAAAACAAACAAACAAAAGTAATTGGGTAAAAACATTTTGATCATGTTCTTCCACTTAAAAATTCGCCGAAATTCAGGAAATCAACCAATATTTATTAATCAATGATCCAAATACAATGAACTCATATATATTTTTTAAATCTTGGTAAAAATGTATCATTTTGTGTAAAGGAAATCTTAAATAAAGTTATATTTTTTTTAATAAAAATACAAAAATTTACTTTTGCTTAATAATAAGCATAACTGAAATAAACGAAAATAAACAAAAATTTAAAACAAATCTTGTATATTACAAAAAAGCTCCTAAAGTATGTGTAAATGAAATCAATATAATTTTAAGAAAATTAATTTCTCGAACTAACGATATTATCAATAAGTAGTGTTTATTCAATATTTTTACCAAAAAATAATGATTGTAAAAAAAAAAAAAAAAAAAAAAAAACTTCATACAAAGATAACAGTTCAAGGGAAATTTTAAAATACGATATTTTAATATTTTCTTTCTGCTCATGAACGTGTAAACACCAGAGTAAGATCTTTTTAAAAATAATGTTGAAAATAAAATATAAATCGAAAATATTAAAAACCTCGACCACTAAAAAAAAAAAAAATAAAAAAATAAAAAAATGGGATACTTTCTACTAACGATTAATGTGGAAAAGTACGGATGGACCTGCAGCAGCCGCTACAAACAGACAGAGACTACTTCTCACGACTTTGAGATTTGAAATCCATTTCTCTCTGGCTTGTCCAATCACAAGCCAGCTCCCAGTTACGCGAGCGAGTATATAAAAGACGAAATCACAAACCTTTAATTCTCTTTCTCGTTGGTCTGCCCAACAGCAGACTTCACCTAGGGCTGCGTGCGGCCCCAGGCAGGACGTGAGTACAACGAGCTAGCTATGGGTTTCTTCAAACTACCATTTATTCGCACGTGCGGTAACCACACGAACTTTATGTATCATTCTACAGGACTACTCTCGTCGATACACCTCATACTCACGCACGCCAACACATCAGTACACTGAAGACTTTGTCCTTTCTTTCTCTTTTACCCCGGCGACTACTAGCTATAAACACGTGCGCGCACGAACACTGAACTATTCTCTTCTTCAACCAGACGGTATGATATTAATTCTATCTTTAAACAGATTGAACACTTTTCTCTCTCTTTCAATGGAACTCTCTTACTAATACGTTTCTTTCTTCTACCAAAGCTACTAACGAAAATGACAAATAAAGTTTGTTTATTAATATAGAGTGAAACTCCCTTGCGTCGTCATCTCATTTCTATAGACTGCATTGTAAAAAGAATATAAATATTATTTTTAGAGAATTAACAATCCCGTTTGTCTGGCAATTCACGATCAATCATTTGGAAAAATAAAACAAATTTATTATATACTAAAAGATGTAGCCGGAGTTGCCCGGTATTAAAAGGGTAACGTTAAATTCCTAAAAAAAAAAAAAAAAAAAAAAAAAAGAAATGTACCCCCCCCCCGAAAGTAACTGAGACATGTGCATGCGAGTATTTTTCTACACAGTTCACTTATTGTAAGCAAACAATACTTGAGCTGAAATCGAAACCAAAACCTAAAGCCAGGGAGTCAAGTACGATAACCATTAGACACGCTTGCCACGTCTATAAAAAGGGTTTTCAAACCTCGTGAAACAGTTGGCAAACATAAAAATCCGATGACCTTTAAGTACCAATTTTTCAATTTTAGCCCCTGAGCAGCCGATTTTTTTTTGGGTGAAAACCAAATAAAAAGTTTTCCACATGTCTGAATACCTTATATACCAAATTTCAAGGAGGCATTTGGACGATGTCAAAACATCGTTAATTCATTACCCTACAGCAGCAGCCGTATAACGCAATGGTTAAACAGCAAAACAGTACTGTATGTGGATTACTATATATATATATATATATACACTTGTGCCCGATATTATTCATACCCCCCTTGAAAATTGAGTTTATTAGGTGTAACTTTTGTAAGAATTTATTGTTTACGTCCATATTGATACATATTCTTAATAAACCTCTTCTGATCATTTTCGTCATTTTAAAATCTCGGGATACTTGTAATAAAAGAAATATACAGCTATTTATAAAATCTGCAATGTTCAAAAATAATCATACCCCCTTATTTTTTCAGTATTAATCGAGTTTCTGACTGTTTGTTTTCTGTTTGATTCTTATTTTGAATGCTTTTATACAACCTTTGATTAATTTCATTTCGTTTTTTGCATTTTTCAGAAATTAAAATGATATCAACTGAAAACCAATAAAAGAATAAAAATTATTAGAATGGGGAAGAAAAAAGAGCTTAGTAATGATCTTAGGACTAAAATTGTGAATTCACATAAGGATGGTTTAGGTTACAAGTCAATTTCCAAGAAATTTGAGGTCCCTACAGCAACAGTACAGAGCATCATCAAAAAATTCCAGAGCCACCACACAACAAACAACTTGATTGGTAGAGGAAGGAAAAGGAAACTGTCTGCTAGAGCCACCAGGAATATTGTAAGAAGTGTTAATGCAAATCCAACCACCACTAATAAGGACATTTTAGAAAATCTGGAGTCTTCTGGCATAAAAATATCAAGGCAAACATTGCAAAGGACTCTGCATGAAAATGGTCTGAAAGGAAGAAGACCAAGAAGGACTCCATTGCACACCGGAAAACACCTTGCAGCACGTCTAAAGTTTGCTAGGACCCATGTGAATTCTCCAGAGTCCGTTTTCTCAAGTATTTTGTGGACTGACGAAACAAAAATTGAATTGTTTGGCCATATGGATGCTTCTTACGTTTGAAGGAAGAAAGGAGAAGCTTACAACCCAAAGAACACCATACCCACGGTGAAACATGGTGGTGGTAGCCTAATGTTTTGGGGCTCCTTTTCGGCTAGTGGTCCAGGTAGTTTGGTCAAGATAGATGGAACCATGAAGAAGGAGCAATATTTGGAGATACTCCAGAAAAACATTAGACAGGATGCGGAGAAGCTCCATTTAGGACCAAACTGGGTCCTTCAACAGGATAATAATCCAAAACATACTGCCAAAATAGTCAAGAAATGGTTTGAGGATAATCAAATTAATGTTTTGGAATGGCCTAGCCAGAGTCCCGACCTGAACCCTATCGAAAACCTCTGGCACATATTGAAAACTGAGGTTAAAAAGCGGAAACCTAGAAATTTGAGGGATTTGGAGAACTACTGCATTGAAGAATGGTCAAAAATCAGTGTTGATGCTTGTAAAAACCTTGTTGATAAATATCCCAAACGGTTACAGGCAGTTATTAAGAATAAAGGGCATGCTATTGACTATTAGTAAGAGAGGTATGAATAATTTTGAACTAGTGCCATTATTGTTTTTCTTTGTATAATGTTTCAAACTTGCATAATTTATTTATTTGTTGAGTTTAAATTAAATGCTTATGCTTGATTTATTGTTTGAAATCCCTTTAATATTGTCTACCTTCTGGTTTGAGCAATATTCTTATAGAAATCTCAAAGATCCGAGGGGTATGAATAATATCGGGCACAAGTGTATATATATATATATATATATAGAGAGAGAGAGAGAGAGAGAGTCATCCACATATAGTACTGTTTCCCTGTTTTATAGCTCATCAGTACGGCTAGACAAGCAAATATATATATGGTCACTAAAACTAGATCCCAGGCTAGGTTTGGGAAGTCCCCATAACTAGTGAGTTCCCCTAGGGCTAACAATCCAAGTAGGTCAGATAAATCTCGACAGGGTCAAGTCGTTGTCATGAGTAATACAGAAATAGGAACTCTTTCTTTTGAAGTAGCAAATGGGACTTGTTCGGCTGAAACTAATTTTAATGTTGCTCACTGTGGAGCTTCATTATGTAAAACCTGTAATATTCTTATGACAGCTAAAGAATGTAAATCAAACGTGACCAAAAAAATTATCCTGTACTTAATCATTCTAAAGAAGATTTGTCATATAGGTCACAAAATTTAGTCTACCTGTTGTCCTGTAAAATTATAATCTACAATATGTAGGGGAAACTGTAATGCCTCTGAATAAACGTATGAATTTGCATAGAATTAGTGCTAAGGGCTGTATCCATGTTATTAAACACTTTAAAGAAACTTGAAGCCAGTCGTCTTTTTCTGTATAAATTATTGAAAAATTTTAAAATACGAGGGGCGTGCAATAAGTAATGCCCCTGATCCACTTCCCATAGCAGTAGAGCAACGAAACTTGGCAGTTATTAGGCTTTCTCTACATAGGAATCACCAAGAGTTATGCATTTCTCCCATCGTTTGATGCAGCTCTGGAGACCGTTTTTGTAGAACACCCCAAGTTGGTCCTCCAACCACGACGTGACTTCAGAAATCAAGGCTGCATCATCTGGGATAGACTTTCATTTCAAAAACAACTTCATGGCTGGGAAGAGGTGAAAGTCAGAGGGTGCAAGAGTAGGGAGGATGGGGAAGGATTTCATAACCATATGCTCGTACTTCTGATCTGGCGACATGCGAGTTCTGGACCGGAGTGTTGTCCTACAGGAGGAGGATACCTTTGCTGATCTGGCCCCGCCTCTTGATTTTGATAGCTTCCCTTAATTTCCTCAAAAGTGAAGCATAATAGGCTCCTGTAATTGTGGTACCCTTTGCCAGGAAATCTGTCATCACTACTCTGTCCTGGTCCCAGAAGACTGTGAGCATGACCTTGCCAGTAGAGGGCTGCACCCTTGCCTTCCTTGGAGGTGGTGAGTCCAAGTGCTTCCACTGCATTGACTGGGCTTTGGTCTCTGGATCATAGTGATGGACCCAGGTTTCATCCTGTGTAATCAGTCTTTTGAAAAACTTTGACTCATCTTCTTGGCATATCTCCAAATTCATCCTTCTGGAATGGTGTGAGCAACCTGGGAATCCATCTGGCAGACACCTTATGCATATGCAAATAGTCATGAATGATAGTTTTCACAGACCCTGTACTAATCTTGACATCTTGGGCTATTTGGCGAATAGTAATGCGTCGATCTTCCAAAATAGCAGCCTCAACTTGATGGACAGATGCCTCATCAATGGCAGAAAGGGGCGACCAGGTCTGGGAGCTGTTTCCACAGACTTCCGGCCATGTTTGAATTCACGATGCCAGCGTTTTACAAGGTCATATGATGGGGCATTATCACCATAAGTTTCTTTCATCTCATCAAAAGTCTCCTGTGGTGTGCGTCCTTTCAAATACAAAAACCGGATCACTGCTCAACATTCAACAGGCTCCATTTCACACCTGACTCAGTTCAAACACCTGTAAAACAGAAACCACGATTAGTTCAGAGCTGTAATTTGCCACATAACCCATAGAGATATAAATCATTGTATATGCAAAATTTCAGCTAGATCAGACAACTGGAAGTGGGTCAGGGGCATTACTTATTGCACGCCCCTCGTAATGGATGTACCAGTTTAGGCACTGTAGATAATGATATACTAAAGATGCGTCAGGATAAGGAAGACAACATAATAAAAAAAAAATGCAAGTAATTTACCCATAATTTGAAATATTAGATTTAAGAAAAATAACCTTCAAGATTCCGAAAATGTAGGTCGATTATATCCAGCTTTACCTCGCGACGGTATTAGGGATAGAACTTATGTTAATAGCAACAATAGAGAATCAGCTATTTCATGCAAGGATTTCTTTAACAAAACTAAAGATATTATAATTACTAAAATCTCTGAGTTTTTCAATTATATTAGAAAACTGCTTGGTCAAACAAAAAGAAATCTTTGAGGGAATTCGCATCTAAAATATGATTACAACCGGATGCGATATATAGGAAAGACTATTTTATTCAATGGTATGAATATATTCTGGATACAATCGACACTAAATTATGTAAGCCACCTGTGGAAGGTATATAAAAAAAAAATAAACCTAGAAATGTTTGTGTAGTCTTGTATGAAAATAAAGGTTTTGATGATATAAATTTACCTAAAATATTTAATAATCCAAAAACGATACAATTACAACCAAATGAGATCAAAAACCAATAGTTACATATAAACTAGGGCCAACCATACATAATAAGGTTTTCAATTAAAAAAAAACGGTAGAACATATTAATATAAATGATAATATTAAAAATACTCCAGAATGTAAATGTAATTCCTCTCCTTTCTGTAATAATGAGATAAAACATAATTAAATGTAATCTAAGATAGTAAAAAATTCAAATAAAGAAAACTCCCTCGTAAAGGTCCAAATTATAGAGAACCTCAATGCCTCAATTATATTAAATTCATTAAAGAAGTAACCGAAGCACTACATAATTTTATTATGTCTATGGCAAATAAATATAAATTATTACAGTCTACATTTGATGCATGGAAGATAAATGTACTTTGAATTCGTAAATAAAAAAGTTGAATGCATAAAAAATTTTGAACACCCTAAAAAAAAAAAAACAAACAAAAAAACTAATCTTCTCCTTAAAAATTCAAAAATACTTAAGGAACTTAAAATACTTCAAGATAAGTTTGTAATAGTTCCCATTAATAAAGCGACAAATAATATAGCTTTTATAAGTAAAAAATATTATATACAACGTTTATTGTTAGAAGTAGGAATTATCGGTAAAGTTTCAGATACCTATAAATTAAGTAATAATAATTTAGATAGCATTATTCTGAATAATAGTATTATTAGTGAAAACGTAGGACTAAAGTTAGAAGAAAAAACAAAAATTTCCATGTATATAGTGGATACCTAAAATGCACAAACCCCCAGTTTAGCGCTAGGTTTATTGTAGCCTTCAAGATATGCATTACCAAACCATTAAGTAAAGCTATATATAAAGTGTTTAAATTAATTACAAATCAAATAAATAATTTCCACCAGAAAAGAAAATTTTATAGTAATATAAATCTATTTTGGGTGGTAAATAATTCACATCCAGTAAAAAAAAAATTAGATAACATAAATTCTAGAATAAAAACAAAATCTATAGCGACTTATGATTCTAGTACACTATATACTAAAATTCCACACGAATAACTTGTAAAAGAATTAAACAATACTGTAGATGTAGCTTTTGAAGGTGGTAAATGTAAATATATAGACTTTTCAAACACTAAAACTTTACGGTGTTAAATATAAAAAAACAGCAAAAACTAGTGTTTACAAAGGTATTTTAAAAATACTTATAAGTCATCTTATTAAAGAAAGTTATTTTCAAATAGGAAACAAAATATTACTTCAAAGTATAGGCATCCCAATGGGTTTAGACCCTGCACTCTTTTGGGCAAATCTTTATTTACATAGACTGGTGTATATATATATATATATATATATATATATATATATATATATATATATATATATATATATATATATATATATATGTGTGTGTGTGTGTGTGTGTGTTTTATTTTTTTTTATTACCGTTTTATCTGTTTGGTTACATATGTTTCAGATGTTGGACCATGTTTACGATCCAACAGCCTCGTCAGACCTTACAGAAATCTTCTGTAAGGTCTGACGAGGCTGTTAGATCGTAAACATGATCCAACATCTGAAACATATGTAACCAAACAGATAAAACGGTAATAAAAAAATAAAACACATATTTTCTCTGCAATAATAATGAGCACTCTAAGGTTTTTACTAATTACCAGTTTAAGCATATATATATTCAAAGCTCATCAGGGTGGCTAGACAGGCAACTACCTCAAGCCAGGATCGAAAACCAACCGCCTGTACGACAGTCAAGGCTTCTAACCATTACGCTAATCAGCTAATAAAATTTGCTTATTTCTTTATATCCTCTGATGAGAAGAATAACAAGAATAGCATTCTTTGAAACTCCGCGGAATAAGAACTTTGTAAATTGTTTTTGCAGTATTCAGTTGAACAATAAATTTTGATTGTACAACTTATAGTTTTAATTTTCTTTCTCTTATAATAAGCTGTACTCTCTATTGTGTATTGAGCTTTTCCATTCGGTTGGGATTAAATTTTCTATAAATAAATACTATTATTTATATTAGTTTGAAGTTTACCATTACGTACATCAGGTAAACACTACATCCATTTGTTTTCATTAATATATATATATATATATATATATATATATATATATATATATATATATATATATATATATATATATATATATATATATAAATTACAATAAGTTTACCAAGGTAATCAAAATGGTAAATTTAACTTTTTTTAATCAAGTAAGATCTGTGACTTACTTGTGGTTTCATTAAATACTTTTACATGCAAAATCCGATCCCGCATTTTGCTAATTCCTGCCCTCTGATGAGAAGGAGAGTATTTCTTCGAAACTCCGCGGATTAAGGACTATCCACTTATCTTGTGCTTCCTTTTTAAAATTAAATATGTTTTTAACTCTGTTTCAAGATGTTTTTTTTAACATGTTTTATTAATCATTTGTTCAGGAATGACGAGGAATGAAAAAAATAAAAATAAATAAATAAACATCGTATATATCCAAAGGAGTTAGAATTGAATTATGATAATAGAGGAAAACTAGCTACATTTCTGGATTTAAGATATAAAAAATGAGGATGGAATTTTTTTGTTTATAAAATATTCGATAAAAGAAACTCTTTCCCCTTTCAAATAGTTCGTATGCTGCACAAAGATAGCACCTGCCTTGTATTTATGTTTTATGGAACCATCATGTCAGAGTTTCTGAGAATAGTTCACGTTAGCTTAAAATTAATAGATTTTATACTCCCAGTTTCTAGCTTAGTAACAAGGATGGTTAAACACGGTGGTGATTAAACTAAAATATTTAAACAGTTAAATAAAGCATTTGTTCGTTATCCTGATGCTTTTGAATCGTATAAAATTAACCAGAATATATTGATAAAGGAAATCCAAACCTATATTGGTAATGTATAAAATGTATTATTTAGAAAAAATGTGTGTATATATATATATATATATATATATATATATATATATATATATATATATATATATATATGTATTTTTAATAATTAAATAAGAATGTAAATATATAAAGTACTAATAATAGTAGGGGGCGATAAGTAGTAAAATGGATTTATCATAATCTTATAAATACGACACTGGTAAATTAAAAAAAATATATATCCATTTTAAATTTGGAGACAGGGACGAATCTCACAGGTAAGGAAGACATTTTTTTATAACAGGTTAGCCAAATTAATCATGAGTAGGTAACTAGATCCAATATCTGGAACATATTTTGTTTTTCTGGTTAAGGGAGGTGGTGTTTGATCAACCCTGCTGGGGAGCCATGATTTAATACGTTTCTTTGTTTTTAAATTCCCGAAACAGTGTTTCATGGTAAACAACTGATGACCCCTTAAAGTAACATTAAGACTATTGTGAATTCGAGAGAGCAAGTGGATGCATTGATTGCAGGTGATTAAATGACTTAATGACTAAATAGTTTTCCAACAAATGATAAAAAAATATAAAAATTAAATATTTTTTATATAGCTTTTAAGGTTTAAAAACTTCTAAATCTATATATATGTATACACAGGCGGCAAAAAGAAAGTCCGCACTTGTAATTTTCTCAAAAAATGCAAATTTAAGCTAAATTTAATGTAAAATTAAAACTGCTTAAATCTCATAAATTTAGTCTAACTATTTAAACAAACTATACCTCATTTGATTGGATTTTTATTCTTCTATAATTTTACTTGTTCATATTTGACTTTTAATTGAAATATTCTAGTGTTCACGTCAATTAAAAAAAATAACTTCAAATTGAGGAGGCAAAAAAAAAAAAACAAAAACAAAAAAAACGAAAGCTAGAGCAGTTGTTCTTGATATACCAAAGCATTTGACAGGGTTTGGCATAAAGGTCTTCGCATGAAAAAAAACAAACTTCGAATTATAAAAAAAAACTTTCAGTGCAAGTCCAGAATTTTACCTCATTAATAAAAATCAAAACTACAGAATAATCTTTATGATGTACGTATCCGTCCCGGAACAAAGATGTCATATTCAAAAAAAAAAAAAAAAAAAAAAAAAAACGTAAATTGATTAAGTAGTTTTCTTTTAAACTAAAAGAATCAAATTTTATGAGTAAGCAAAAAGGGACTACTTCGCGTGGCCATGTTGAAAAAAAAGGACAAATAACTCCATAATAATTCGAGCCTTCTAATACTAACCATTACGTAAATATTGTTTAAAATTGTTTAAAAATGATTTTCTTTATTTATAAAAAAAACTACTTGATAAATTTACGTGATTTTTAAAATATTACATTTTCCTTCCGTGATGAGTACATACATATGCATACATATATATATATATGTTGAATTCTACATACGGACCAATGTTTTATTAAATAATTTGTTAAAAAAAAGATGCAAAATTTCTAACTATGATTTTGATTTTCTTCCGTTTTAATAATTAAAAAGAAAAATGTCGAAAAAATTATTATTATTCCCTAAAAATAAAGAAACACCCAACCTAAAATACAATGGGCAACAGTTTTCTGGTGACAGCGCTTGTTTCTTTTTTAATTTCAAAACCAGAAGCCGCCATCAAATAATCGATTTCTCTTGAACCGAGCCTTTTATACAGATGCGCGTTTAGCTGTGAAAATTAAATTTTCAATTAGAGCGTGACAGATCGATAAACCGATTGATAGAAACTTTCATATAGGTGCATCTAAAATAAGCAAAAAAATCTTAAACCGCCTAAATCCCATAATGAAAAGAAGTAAAAAATAAAATAAATAAATAAAATTAAAATTGTCTAAATCCCATAAAAAATGTTAAAAGGCTAAATCTATAGAGGAAATTTTTAATACTGCCCATATTCCATAGAGTTTTTAAATCCCACCGAGAAAAAGCAAAAAACAAATGAAAACACACACACACACACACACACAAACACACACACACACACACACACACACACACACACACACACACACACACACACACACACACACACACACACACACAAGCAAAAAAAAATATTTAAAACTACAAATCAAAGAATTTCTATTTTAGTATCACATATTTGGATAGGTTGTGGCGGTTCCCTATTCACAATGAGCGAGAATCTCTGACAGAAAAAAAATGCATTTTGAGTGTGCGCTGGAAAACGCAGGAACCCGAAGCGTTTCTTGAGCTACGTCAGAAAAAAGTTGACAACAAGATAAATCCAGACAAAGTTGGAGTCATGTTCGACATTTTGTTAAGCTTGTATTGGAATTTGAATCTAGTTAGCTAATGCTTAAGTTAAATACCACGTTTAACGTTTCGTCTCTGTATCCACAGAGTCTATATTTGCTGCTTTCAAGAGTTTTATCAATCTTTTTTTTTTTTTTTTACATGGTTGTCACCACTTATCAAGGTCCGGAAGCCACTCGGGGATAAGGGTTATTGCGTGTACAGTAATCAATGGGATAGTATCGTAGTAGTTGTTAGTATTAGAGATTTAATAAATTGTCTTGGCTTTTGTATAGGTTGTTCTGATTGAGTTATTTTGTGCGGCTGTCAGTAGTAACTCATTTTCTCTTTTCAAACGTCCTTTGCGCATTTCTTATTTTACAGTGTTATAAATCATATATGTAGTTTCTTAAAAAAAATTTTTTTTTCGGTTTCACTGCTTTTTTAAAATTATTCTTTTCAGCATTGCATTTTGCTGTGGTAATCAGCTTTTCTGAAAACTAGATTTTTAGTTGTTTCAGTTCCCTTGGACTCGTATAATGCTCGTTGTATATATTTTTATTCTATTTCTATCTATAGTTGGTCGGCACTCGCTGATCAGACGAGTTGGTTTTCGCACTTGACGATTTTTTTTAATATTTCACCTCTTTTCACCAGTGTCGTGTGTTACATCGTGTCCCCGTTTACTTAACTCCATAGAATTAAACACAATTACAGTTTATTTTACTTTAGAGATGATGCAGCTCCCAAAATAGTAACTTGGGACAAATGTTGAAATTGTCTCGGTTAAGAAGGATTTCTCTTTCAGTAACCGAGAACAGAAAAGATGAAGTGAAGTATTAGAGCAGGTACTACACTTTGTTCTTAGCTAAAAGTATGACGTTAATATTATTTTTGATACCAATTTTTCCTAGATCTTTTTTTTTTTTTCTTTCCGGATTTGTTCCTAGTGCTCCTACAATTATTGGCATTTCAGTAATTTTCTCCACGCTTCATATTCATTTCAGCTCTCTGACAAGCTCCGTGTATTTGCTTAGTTTTTTCTGTCTCTTTGATGTTCATCTAGTGATTGCTAGAACGGCGAAATCTACGATTTGACAAGGCTCTTCCCTTTTCTTGACTATTTTAACGTCCAGTTTCCTTGCTCTCTGTCATTACCCCCGGCAAGAAGGATATGTTTTTGATCGAGTTTACTTGTTGGTTAGTTCATGTACAGCCTAGTATCCACATTGCTTGACCAATCGCCACCAAACTTGGTCAAAATATCGGCTATGACCTAACTTAGAACTGATTTAATGTTCGTCCGTATTTTTTTTTTGTTCTGTTCATAACTATCTGTGGTTGGTCGGCATTCGTAGGTTATACGAGTTAGTTTATGTACTCAGGGATTCAAAAAATATTTTGGCTGTTTTTATTAGTGACGTGAATTTTATGATGCCCCCTCCCGTTTGTCATGAATAAAAGAAGTCGTGTGATTAATTTCGATTGCAGCAATTATTCACTTTATTTTTTTTGTTGGATCCAGTCCGATGCTCCAACACTTTCAACCATCGTTAGCAAATCGCACAGTGTGAAGCTCAGTCGCTAGTGAACCTACACACGCAAAGACAAGATCTGGCAATATTTTTGTCTCCCTCCCACGGTAGGATGACATGACGCAAGAATCGGAAAGTGGGATCTGACGAGCCAGCCGCCTAGAAGAAGAGCAATCTGGTCTGCAAAAATGCCTGAGCAGCCCTGGTAGAATCTTTCCAGGCGATTAACAATAAACCAACCATTTCTCAAAGGGCTAGAAGGCAAGACCTGAGAAAATGGACCTCCTAGAACTATACAGGACCAGGCGAGACATACGTCAATCAACAGCTAGAAAAGCCATCTTAACAATGGCCTGGACTCTGTTAGCTTTGGTGTTGAGAGACTCCCCCCCCCCCGGGAGGAAAGGCGCCACAGCATAGACGTAAGAATAGAATTCATTCATGACCAGATGATTTTAAGTAATTGAGAGCGGATGAAGGAGTGGCCTTACCTGGATAAGATTTCGGCTTTTCAATATCATCGTCTGCATCAGATATGTAAGTGTCGAGGAATTCAAATGCCTGTGTCGTTATTTTCTGACCTGAATAAAAAATGAAACACAAAAATCATTCACACATATATGAATATCTATACACTTTTATTTTTTTTTTATTTTTGTTCATAAAATTCTCTTTAAAAAATAACTTTAAGAACATGGCATTAATGTGATTGACTAATGTCTGAACAAATATCCATATTCATACATAAAATAACGTGTCAAGAGGTGAAGTTAAAAAATAATTTTTACTCCTGTACGATTATGTACGGTAATTTTATTTATTTTACCACTCCCTTAATATTATATATAGTAATGTTACTCCTGTATAATACTATATAGTATACTTACTCCTGTACTATTATGTATATTAATTATATTCATATATTATAATGTATAGTAATTTTACACCTGTACTATTATATAATTAAATTTTACACCTGCACTGTTATATATAGTAATATTACTCCTGGACCACTATATATAATAATGTTATTCTTGTACTATTATGTATAGTATGTTTACTGTAGTATGACATATAGTAAGGTTATTCCTGTATTATACTATATAGTATGCTTACTCTTGTACTATTATGTATATTAATTGTATTCCTATACCATAACATACAGTAATTTTACTCGTGTGTTATTTTATATATAGTAATATTTATCTCATACTATGAAAGCCACAGTTAAGCTGAAGGGTGAGCTCTCCGATCCGTTCGATGTGCAGAATGGTGTCAGACAGGGCTGCGTCCTCGCTCCAACCCCCTTCTCACTCTACCTGTCAGTTGTGCTTCGGCATGTCTTTAGAAATTGTGATGAGGGTGTTTTTATACGATCCAGGCCGGGAGCAGACCTTTTCAATGTCAATACATACAAATGTGCAAATAGAACAACAAAGATACTCATACGGGAGCTCATGTTTGCTGATGACACCGCATTTGTAGCGCATAGTCACGAGGATGCTCAGAACATAATAATTCACTTCGCAGGATCAGCCAAGGCCTTCGGATTGAAGATTAACATCAAGAAAACAAAAATGATGTACCAACAATCCCCTGGATCACCAGCAACAAGCCAGCCAATTAAGATTCAAGACCAGGAGCTTTACAATGTCAGCAAATTCAAATACCTAGGGACTACGGTCATGAACAACAACAAAATGGACGAGGAGATTTCTACAAGAATGGCTAACGCCTCCATATCCTATGGAAAACTCAAACAGAAGGTCTGGCAAAATAAGAACTAAATTCTTGGTGTACCGCGCCATCGTCCTCTCGTCACTCTTATATAGTGCAGAAAATTGGCCAGTGTACAAACTGGTAGCTCGCAAGCTCAACACCTATATGATGAGACACCTCCCGCAGATTTTAAATGTCAAGAGGTATGACTTTGTCAGCAACAGGGAGATCCTATCACAAGCCAACCTCCCAAGCATGTATGACCTGCTCATCCGGAAAAATGAGATGGGCCGGGCATGTAAACAGAATGGAGAACTCCCGACTACCAAAACAGATACTGTTTTCACAACTGGAGGATGGGATACGAGGCATAGGCAGACCTGAGCTCAGGTTTAGTGACACTGTCAAACGAAATCTAAATAAACAAGCTGGAAGATCCTCAGTTGCGACCGTGACAAGTGGAGAATGATGGTTCACAGGAAGTCGTCTTCGGACACAAAGGACAGCACATGACTATTATATATATATATATACACAGTATTTTTTCTCATATGCTATTATATATGATAATTTTACTGATCTACTATTTAAATATTCATTTTACTTCTGTAATAATTTTACCTAAATATATAGTAATGTTACTTATGTACCATTATATATAGCAATATTATTCTTGTGCTATTATATATAAGATAATTATATACCTGCGTATTATCTATAGCAATTTTATTCTTGTACTATTATATATACTAATGTTACTCGTGTATTATTGTATACAGTTCGCTTACTCCTCGATGCCTCCATTCAGTCTCGAAAGACAAAGGATATCCCCTGTATGAGCAGCTGTGCGTGTAATTGTGAGGCAATGGTTGCGCAATCGGCAACCACACCTCTCCTGAAACGGCACTGTTTTGAGTCCAGTGGCAAGGAGAAGTCCAGGACGACTGGAAACAATGCCAAGATAAGCGGAGAGCACATACAGCACCTGGAAGTCCGAAATGGTCACCCATTTAGTACTGACCAGGTTCAACGTTGCTTAACCTGGCTCTTACTCCTATACTTTTTATATAAAGTAATTTTTATTCCTGCATTTGTTTTCTCCCTACTGGATAGTATTTTTATTCCATATTGTTTTATATATTATTTTTACAAGGTCTCATGTATGATATGAAAAGAAACTAGAACCTAAAGGGGATATCGATCATACCAGTTATCATAGGTGCCACAGGACTTATGAAGAAGAACCTGAAGTCCTACCTAACTAATATTCCTGGTGAACCAAGTGCAAAAGAGATTCAGACAATTGCACTTAAGGGAACAGCGAGGATACTAAAAAGAGCTCTCGGTTGGTTTCAATAAAAAAGCGGGGCAATGTTGGCAGCTGGTTTAGCTGCCCCATACCCGGCATTACAATCTTCAAAGGAAGAAAAAAAAAATTATATATAGCATTCTTAATTTCGTATTATATATATATATATATATATATATATATATATATATATATATATATATATATATATATATATATATATATATATTATATAATTTTGTCTACACTATTATATGTACTATTTTTCTGCTGTAATACTGTACGTACATAGTATTTTTTTTTATTTCTGTACTATGATAGATAATGTGTTTTTTACTCTCATACTATCATATATAGTATTTTTATTCCATACATATAGGAAGTGTATATATATATATATATATATATATATATATATATATATATATATAAATGAACTCATTTTTCCCCTCTGATTTTGACCTTAATAGGATAAAAAATCAAGACATTTCATGCAAATGTAATACGCACAAACTGCAGCATGATATCTGAGGTGTGTTATGGGCCTATTACCTGTCCACTTCCTCGATAATTGTAGGTTCCTATATTCTATCTGCTGAGAGTTTGCTGCCAAAATCGGTTAAGATCAATGGAAGTGGTAAAATATTTTCTCTCTAATAAATTCCTCCTTCCCCCGCCACCACTTAACACCGTTGCGAGATAGTCCACAAGAGGCAGTTATGAAGGAACACCGGTTTCGGTTTTCTTTACTTCGTAGTTGCTTCAAAAAACTGGAATGGAATTTTAATTCTACTGGGTGAAACACACCATGGAGTTAACCGAATCGAAGGGTTATTTATGCCATTTTTTTTCGCTTTTCGCTGTGTTTTTTTTCTTTTTTTCTGAACACGTCCATCATTTTTTCCCTGATTTATGCTTTTTGTTTTTCCGATTTCTTTCTTAAAGAAGTTCTACGTTTGTTCGCTGTTTTTTTTTGTTTTTTTCTTTGTTTATTTTGGTTTTGCCGATTTTTTAAAGAAGTTTAACATCGTTTTTATTTTTATTTTTATATTTAAACAGGGTTATTACTTCGCTTATTCTTTACTTTACCCCCCCCCCTCACCCCTTACACATACACTTCCAAATAACCGGGCAACGCCGGGTACGCCCGCTAGTTATTTATAAAATCTTTACACCTTCTTCTTCTTTATGGTATTTTTAATTCCGCAATAATATATATAATTTTTACTCCCGTACAATTTTATATAGTATTTATACACCTTTACTTTTATGTAGAGTTTGTTTTTACTTCCATACTATTATATAAAATACTTTTAGCCTTGACTATTGAATATAGTATTTTTTACTCTTATAAGATATCCAGAGTACGATCTGTTATTGGCTAGTCGTTTGATTCTTATACATAACCAGATTGTCAGGAAGAACCCTAACCCTTCCCACTACCTTTATATCAGCTCATTATCTTATGACACTGTATAAGAGTTCGCCGTGCAGATGTGGATGACGAGATAGCTCATTAGTTGCTAAAACAAACAACATGTTTCTGAATTTTTTTTAGATGAGGTTTGGTAATTTGTATTGGATTCTTGCAATGGCCCGTTGTATAAATTACTAAGTAACACCCAGTTTTAAGTGACACTTTTCTTGAAGTTATAGTTTCAATCCTCAGTGTGGGCGGTATTAAGAATCACTTAAAACTTCTATCCGGTCATGGTTGACAGAATGAGAGCAGGTTTCGTTCGGAATTCCGCACAGATTCCCGAGTTTAATATAAAACTTCCTGAGTTCGACAAGATACACCTGGAAAGATCAGAGGTTACAGTGGTTCAAACGCAGTAGTCCGAATAATCCAAATAATGCAATCAACATAAGCACAGGAAGTATGGGAAAAAAACCCAACTTGTTTTAACATTACATTTCTACTGTTTAACATTACATTTCTTCATAGAAAAATAATCCGTGTTAAATTTACTTTTGTTATTGTAATTGGCCAAATAGGAATTCTATATTATTTAAAGTTCAAAATGATAATAATCAATTTCAAAATGAACTTATTTTAAAGTGAAAAAAATTCATCAACTTTAAAATGCATCAATCAACGTCAAAATGCATCCATCAACTTTAAAATGCATCAATCAACGTCAAAATGCATCCATCAACGTCAAAATGCATCAATCAACGTCAAAATGCATCCATCAACGTCAAAATGCACCAATCAACGTCAAAATGAGAAATAATCAACTTCAAATTGAGAATTAATATAATACTAATAAATTCAATATTTAGTTATTTATTTATTTTTACTTCAAAGGGATGAAAAATAATATAAACGTTCCAAAGAAACTTATTCAAAATTTGATTTCATCTAAGTTCATTACAAAGAAAAGTAATCTCTATATTCCAGATATAAAGTTAGTGCAAGTCTCAGGGAAAATATTATCGATAGCCTCGGATATCATCGCTTCTAACTTGCTGAGGCCAAATTCTTTAGTTGCTAAAGACCTTTGGCCATCACCCCTTAAAATGCCAACAATTGAGTCTGCCATACTTTTTTTTACATCAGCTTTTGTGACTGATCAAACCTTCTCAATAGGATTTAACATTAGATTAGACGAGACAAGTCTTAAAATTTGGTTTTGCGAAAATTCACCCCCCCCACAACTTCTATAATTGAAGTATGACAAGAGACATTATCAATAACTAAGATAAAACCCTTTTCATAAATTTTATTGGCTTTTCTAAGGCACTCTCAGGTCCATTGTTTTGTTTTTTGAAAGAACTTTTTCTAATTTTATGATGAATTCATCCATTGTTACTAATCCACCCAATAACTTGGATGTTATTTCCCTTGAATCCGGCTGCGGTTGTAGTGCACCTTGTGCTTTTTTTCAAAGCAACTTGAAAGATGGAGATTTTAATTGGTTTCATCCATATAAATAATTCGCAAACTTTGGGACTGAAATTCTAATAAACTTATTGCATAGTGCTTTCGTTTTTGGTGTTATTATTGGCAGCTTCTGGTTCATAATGAACCGCTTTTAAAGTAAAGGCCATCGAGTCCAAGTGTATTCTTATGCACTCTTTTGTCACACGAATCTCATAATTTTCGGTTAACTTATTTGCGATGTTTTGGAGTGTGACCCCAGGAGAGTCTTCAATTAATTCGGCCATAAAATTCTTATGTTCTTGCGTAATTTTATATTTTCTTGCTTCTCCTCTAGAGTCAATTTTATCAGCATCCTGGTGTATCCAAGGGTATGAAAAAGCTAATAGGGAATTAATTAAAATGAATGTTTAAAAGAATATGCAAATTAGCTAGATCTTTTGCTAGTGAATGCAATTCCATAACCCATATATAAGAAAATAGTATTTTTTTTTTAAATAAATAGAAAAAGGAGTTTTTAATATGAATATCAAGACACACAAAAGAAAAACGAATTTATAGGAGTATAGATAGATAATATATATATTATATATATAGTCTTATTTGTAGTATTCCGAATTTTACTGGGTTTATATAATTCAGTAACCGATCATATACCAACACATTTTAAGTCAAAAAGAGATGACTTAAACTGTTAGCTACATAATTATCATATATTGTTTTAACAAAAACTAAGACATCAAAGAATGGGTTGATAGCAACAATTAGTGTATTTCATTGTTAGTCAAAACTATTCGGACAAATTCAAATATTATGTTGTTTGAATAATGCTTGAATTTGTCCGAATACTCTTGAAACAATTGTAATTAACGATGAAATACACTAATTGTTGCTATTAACCCATTCTTTGATGTCTTGGTTTTTGTTAAAACAATATATATATATATATATATATATATATATATATATATATATTGTTTTAACAAAAACCAAGACATCAAAGAATGGGTTAATATATATATTGTTTTAACAAAAACCAAGACATCAAAGAATGGGTTAATAGCAACAATTAGTGAGATATTTTTGGATATAATGGGTTAATATGAGATATTTTTGGATATAATGGGTTAATAGCAACAAATTGAGATATTCTTTTTAGTAAATTGATCATTCTTTTTGCAATTAACTTACCCCATGAGTAAGAAAATTGACGGGCGTCTTCATTTTATTAGTATATATATATATATATATATATATATATATATATATATATATATATATATATATATATATATATATACTAATAAAATGAAGACGCCCGTCAATTTTCTTACTCATGGGGTAAGTTAATTGCAAAAAGAATGATCAATTTACTAAAAAAAATATCTCAATTTGTATTTGATTAATCTATTTTGAATTTGATTGTTCGATTTTGAAGTTGATTGTTTCTTATTTTGAGGCTGTTTTCCAATTTGAAATTCATTGATCCATTTTGAAGTTGATTAATTCTTTCACTTGAAAATAAGTCCATTTTGAAATTGATTATCATTTTGAACTTGAAATGGTATAGGTTTAAATTTAAAAGTCAATATAGCTTTATTTTAACTTTTAGTTATATCTTAGTATGTGAACCCTCTGTCGTCATCGTGAACCCAGTTTTTTCAACTGTTGTTAAACCCATTCGGACACCGATGCTTATATGAAAGGTTTATTTATAAAAAGGCACTTACATATATACGTAAGAGAGAGAGAGAGAGAGAGAGAGAGAGAGAGAGAGAGAGAGAGAGAGAGAGAGAGAGAGAGAGAGAGAGAGAGAGAGAGATATGGACAGTTACACTATGCGCGCTAACCCTCATTGAAGGCAGCACTCCAGACAGGTCTTTCCTCGTTGAAATCTCACCAGCTAAGACAGTTCATTATATAACAATATACACAGTAATTTTGTTGCCGCACTTGTACTAAATAGCCTTTTTCAACTGAATAGAAAACACCAAACGTACTGATCGCTACTTTCCAAATCCGTGACATCGCTGACGCACTAGCCCTTATTTGGGACAGCACATTGAACACGTTTTCACTTTTTGAAGTTTCGCCGGCTAAGATCTCTTATTATGTAACAATATGCACATTTATACACAAATGGTTAATTAGAAAAGCGCGGCAACAAATCTTTTTTAACTGCGCAGAAAACACAAGAAGCACTTACCTTTACTTTCCAAATCTGTGACATCACTGATGCTCTCTATAACGCTCTGTTGATCGG
>NC_136499.1:99217249-99229749 GCF_053919585.1 Euprymna scolopes | reverse complement strand
AGCCTAAGCATGAATATGTCTGCATTAGTCAATCCCCCACCTCTAACTTAACGCATAATGACACGTAATTCTCGTAGTAAAATCACACCCGTGCAAAATGACACGTTCAATATAAGTAGAACCCCCCCCCCCACACACACACATACCATCCTCTTGTACAAATTCACAGCCCCAATCAAATTATGACCCATTTTTATTTTAATTTCAAATTTACATTCTGTTGTGAAAAGTTTTGAATAATCTCCCAATAGGTCCTAATGCGATCTTCCCTCCCTTTTTTTTTTTATTTTTTTTTTATTTTTTTAGAGAGAGAGAGCTCGCGATTTAAAAAAAAACTCCATATGAACTTCCTTATACTTTTTTGAAGAGTTCCATTTTCCTTTTTTAATTTCTTTCTAATCTATCTCATTTTTCATTTTTTATTTTTGGCGCGGAGAGGTTTCAGTTCGCCTGATTAAGTCTCTTTGACTAAAACAGATGGCTACTTGTAGCGACCATATGTAACTGTTTACCTCAAATAATAAAAATAGTTTGCTCTTTTTATTGAGCACTATTTAACAACCTCGTTGTCATCATTAGTTCCGACTTTTGAACACCTCAAACCTATATATATATATATATATATATATATATATATATATATATATATATATATATATATATATATATATATATATATATATATATATTACACATACAATAATGAAATCAAAGGGATGTAGTGTTTACCTGATATACGCAATGGCAAACTTCAAACTAATATAAGAGTATTTATATATAGAAAATTTAATCCCAAGCGAATAAAAAAGCTCAATACGCAAAAGAGAGTAGAGCTTATTATAAGAGAAAAAAAATTAAAACTGTAAGTTGAACTGTACAATCAAAATTTATTTTTGACTTAATTCTCCAAAAAAACAATTTACAAATCCTTATGCTGTGGAGTTTTAAAGAATGCTATTCTTGTTATTCTTCTCATCAGAGGACATAAAGAAATCAGCAAATTATATTTGTAGCAATGCTAGAATTTGCTAGTTAAGGCATTAAGTGAAACCGCAATTTATTGTAGTTATATATTGCAAAAAAAAAAAAAAAAAAAGTGAAAAAATATTGGATATGTAAAAATAATATAAAAACAAACTACGCATATTATTTCAGCTTTTGACGATGCATATAATCCGATCGGAAAGCTTTCAAAACATCTGAAATAATGAAAATGTTTTTGTTTTTTTTTCCGGACATTGCAGTAGCCCAAAGAGAAGTCGATATACAGTTAAATAGGACCGAGCAATAAAAGGAGAGAAAACCAGTATGAGAATCTTCATCATCGGCTTAATGAATGCCAACAAAAGTCATCGTGTCTGCTGCTCAACAAACGGATAAACTAAAATACTTTTGCATTTGTTATTAGAAAGACAATTTGGAGAAGTGTTGAGATGAAGTTTCACGGAGATTGTCCATCTCACAAAATATCATAATTGGCCGAAGAAAGAAGGGCGGATTCTTCTCTACTTACCAGCATCTGCATATGCAGGGTAAATGAAACCCTCGTTATAATAAGCACCTGGATATTCACTATAACCGCTAACAATTCTTGGAATTTGTTGATTCGGAATTTGTTGACTGTGATACATTCGGATGTTTCCTTGATAGATATAACCGGGTGCTGCAAAATAGAAAAAAATAATTATAAATTATATAAAACACACACCGTACTGGGGTAATTGCGCCAAATCCGAGAGTTAATTGCGCCAACTAAAAAAAGTGTTCTTTACATGCGTGGTTGTCGAAAGAGCACTTTTAGCTAGTTAGCGCAATTACCCCGGACTGTGGCGCAATTACCCCAAAATACGTTAAATAAATTAGACAAAAAGCCATTCAAAAAGTTTTTAATTGTCCAAACTATTTCAATCATTTTAATATTACTTGGAATCCAGGTGGCGTTCTACCTAAGATTCAAGAATCGATTTTTTTAATAGTTCAGCTAGGCTTTGCTCGAGCCCTATGTACTGTTTGTTTGTTTGTTTGTTCTGTTTTACGGCATATCAACCGCTTTGGGGTCATTTAATGCCGAAAGGTTCGTTATGTTGTGTTAAATATTGGTTTGTTCTTAAGGTTTTTTTTTTGTTTCTTATATTCTTATTTGTTTTTTTTCTTTCCTTATATTTTTGAGTATATTTTAGTTTCTTTCAGAAAATTGATAATTTTTTGGGGATCAGTCTTGTTTAATATCGTTTTCAGATTTTTTTCTTGGTAATACTTTGTTCGGATTTGTTCAAGGTCAATGCAGTTTGTCAGTATATGGTGTATTGTGTAGGGTTCTTGACACGTTATACAGTTTGGTGTCTCCTCCCCTTTTAGTAGATGTGAGTGGGTGATGTGAGTGTGACCTATTCGCAGTCTGGTCATTACTACCTCTTCCTTTCTTGTTCCCTATGTACTGTTCATAACTTTATGTGAATATGTATATATATATATATATATATATATATATATATATATATATATATATATATATATATATATATATATATATATATATTAAAAGGTTCAACTCATGTCCAAGTAACCTACATCTAAAATTTCAAGTGTTCAGACACAAAATTGACGGAGGAGTTTGGTAGAGTCTGCAAAGGTCAACTTTTTCAACTTTTACCTCTTGGCAGTCAAATTTTCGCCCCAAAACTGATTTAAAAGCTTGCTGCATGACTGAATACCCTTTATGTAAAATTTCAAATGTTTAGACCAAAAATTGGCTGAATAATTTGCTAGAGGCCGCAAATGTCAACTCTTTTGGACTTTAACCCCTTGTTCAATTTTCGTTGAAGGATGAATTTTGGAGGAATATTTTGGAAGTTTTCTATTGCATCTTATCATCTCAAATCCGCCAATGTACATCATCAGTTGACAAGAGGCTATTGAAAGTGATCTTGAAGCATGTTGATAAATAAATATTTCCTTAAACAAAATAATGTGAAATTCGTTCTTGTTTTTGGTTAATATTGTTACTGGATATGTTCTTCATTTCATGTAAACAGAAACATCAAGTTAGAATATTGTTTTATTACTGAAAATATACATTTTTAGACAAAAATTACCAGAAAATAGAAAAATTAGCATAATTTTCAAAATATTTGTCCAAATTCCACAAGACATCAGGGAAATAAGGCATTTGTTTATGCTCTTCTAGTGTACCAAATTGCACTTCTGAGTTCCATAGCAATATTAACATTTAAAAAAATATTGACATTCAATAAAGCGATACACAGGGTATATATATATATATATATATATATATATATATATATATATATATATATATATATATATATATATATATATATATATATATATATATATATATTATAGCATTTTATTCTGGAGTAGTGACAAGATTTTATTAAACATCCGGGCACATACGTTTGATAGCCTTTATAATATCTTCTGTGTATTTATTTTTCTACCCGTCCCTTTCACTGTACAGAGATGCAATTCAGAACAAAGATTTCCTTCAAGATCAAACATTTTTTAAATTAGATTTTTTGGAGCAATTTAATGGTTGTATTTTTTGGAGCAATTTAATGGTTGTATTTTTTGGAGCAATTTAATGGTTGTATTTTTTGGAGCAATTTAATGGTTGTATTAAATTTTCTTTTGCAGTCTTTTACATTTTTTTCTCTCCCTTTTTCCTTTTAGTTTACCAGTTTTCTTTTTTAGTCCCGCTGTATTTCACATGCATACACTGCAACACACAACTCATGCAATAAAGATAATCATGGACACAGTTTCCATCACCGTCAAGACTAGCGGTTTCACAAACAATCCAGTGTGGAACAATAAAATTGTCGTTCTAGAAAAGACGACATGGTTCCATTTCCGTTTGATGAAAACTGGTTTTCCTTTTTTTTTTTGCAGACGATCTAATAGTTGTTGTGTACAAATCAAAGAGCGATAGGAGCCTTCTATCACGTCTGAAAAATGACACAATGTTCAACGAGCGAGATTGGCGCTGCGCTGTTGTACAACTCATGCTCTCTACCGATCCAACTTATGAAAACAGGACCATTACCAGCACCCTCAATATGCATCGCTGGATTGCCACGAATAACAGGGACGTGCCCAGGGTGATGAAAACAAAGTTTGAGGACACGATTATGGTCTTTGGTGTGCTTTAAAGTGAGGACCACATCATGCCACCTCACATCTTCAAAGTTGGCTTAAAAGTCAACACCAAAGTGTACTTGCATGTGATGAACGACTTTATACCTTTCTCTCACTGGCCCCCCCTCCTCTCCCAACCTGTACCCACTGGACTGTTTCATTGGTCATACGTCGAAAACATCACCAACATGACCCCCCCCCCCAACACCAAAGTCAGCCTGATCGCAGCGATCCGTCGAGTATTCGCCGAGCTATCGCCGGCGTTTGTGGAAAAAGCATGCTCCCAGTTCCGGACCTGTATCGAGGCAGTGATTGAGGCTGAAGGCAGCTACATTGAATAGATGTCAGCTCTACTACATAATCACGTTACTTGAATTGATTTTTTTTCAATAAAAGTTTTAAAATAAAGCCGTATGTTGTCTTTAGGGCAACAACCTTATCGTTCCACCCTGTAAAGAATTGATTCTTAGAAAGGCTTTCGTCAATGGGGTTACTTAGTACACAGCATGTACTGGTAGACTCCTACATCCCACAAAACGTATTATAAGATTAATAAAGCGCTATTTCACGTTTTTTGTTTCTTTTTTCTCGGAAAATTTATAAACGTGATCGGCCTAAATTGAGGGTAGGATTAAAGAAAATTGGAAAGTTCCACTTATAGACACGCGATAAGAACTGACCAATCAAATGGGACCAGGTTTGCTAGCAACCAATTAGAAACCTGAATTGCTCCATAAAAATATTGGATTATTTTTAGAATTCTCGCACATAAATTTTTGTGTCAACGAGAAAGATCTTTGAGCTTTGCCTGCAAAACTTTAAAGTCCAAGACTTATACAGTTCAGCTACCCACCGAAAACTATTTTTCATCTCTAAGAGTTATACAGATTAGCTACTCGGAAACTCTGAAATTAAACATTGCTTTGAATTCAAAAGTTACATAACGAGGATCATGTTTAAATGATAAAGTTTGAGTGACACTTAAGGGTCTTACATATCGATACTTGATTCCGACTAACTTACTTTGTTGTTTTTTCAAGGCTGTTTTTCTTTTTAATGCAAATTATTCTGGCTTAGAAGACTTTTACATTAAATACTTTTCCCATTACTCACTGAAATAAGTCAAAAAAGCAATTTATAAAGATCGCGACCATCGAAGAACGCGAGAAAAAAATCCGTTTAATCATTAAAAGTAGTTTTATGTTGCTGTTTTCGTTATATATTACAAATAAAGAATATTTTCCATTGAAAATCCAGTAAGTATTCTACGTATAAAATTGAGAAAAGCACGCTTGAAAAATGCCAATGTTTATGTGAACGAAGCTGAAGCAAAAGAAAATGGCCACCGAATATGAACTAATGTCGTTATTATCTAACAACGAAATTCGAATTTCGACTCGAAATGATTCCTCATTTAATAATATTCATTATTATTAATAATATACATTTTATAATATTTAACGAAAACAACTTTATAAAACTACTTTTAATGCCTAAATAGATTTTCTCGCGTTCTTCCATGGTCATGATCTTTATAATTTATCTTCAAGGGAACTAACTCATGGCACGATTACTTCATGTTTTGTAGAATTAATCATGTAGTGAGTTATTTCCCCTTGCTTCTGCAAAAATCACCAAAATTGATTTCTGCTTTCTTCGTAAACGAGTGATTTTTTTTTTTTTTGGGGGGGGGGGTACAAGATATATATTTTAAAAGGTAACTTACCTTGATTGACGTTTGGCGTTGATAAAATCTCTCGCATCATAACCGGTTCTTTTCGAATGCCGTTGGATTTTAGTTGGTGGTAGGCATCGTTGGGGCCCTGTGCTTGCATTATCGACTTCGACATCCATAGCCCTGAAGAACTAACTTTGGGTAATGGGTGAGGAGGGCCCTCATCTTGATTAGCCTGGGTTGACTGACTGGCGTTCGATTCGGCAGCGATAGGCACTGGATTTCTGCCATGTTTTCGTCGATTTTTTCGTCTGTAAAGAAAGATAAAAAAAAAAATAAATAAATAATAAATAATACTACACACACAAAACACGCGTAACTAGTGAAGTTTACTCTTTGGCGTTTTCATGACATGAGTTATCGTTCTTTTAGATTAGCTGAAAAGAATTACTTGCCCTTGAATATAATGCGGATCTTATAAACCGAACATGCCTTTGTGCTATCCGTTGTTGTTTATACTTACACAAACTTTAACAGACGTAAAAAATGAAAATGCTTAAACTCGTTTCTACGCAACTGGTTCGACACACACACACACACACACACACACACACACACACACACACACGCACGCACGCACGCACGCACGCACGCACGCACGCACGCACACACGGCTGAATTAATAAAAATAAATCAAAAGTATCCTTAGCAAATTAGACGCATTTCTTTGAATTTATCAAAATGGTAGTTTTGATCCACTCTGAATGTATAAAAAGACAGGGTTTTCTTCAATAAATAGCTGAGTCCAAATCCACGACAGAGCTAACATCTGTTTTGCTTCAGTCTCGCCATAAATCTCTCTCGGGCTTGGGGTAGCTATCTCAACTCACGTATACACACAGTCATAAACATACGTACGCTGGCACCAACGCACACACAAAAACACAACTCATTAATCTTTTTCACATTATCGTCTGCTCACCAAAACCAAAAGTATAAACCAATTCATTTAAATATTGCTAACTTTTCTCACTGAACTTTCTTTCTAATATGGAAACAAATGAAAACTGACTCTTATTGATAACTTTTAAGAAGATGTAAGTTGTGTAACTGGGTTTGTAACATAACACAAACGCGTGTATCTAAATGCACGCGAAATGACGTCACTGGAAAGGAAAAGTAAAGATTTGACTTTAAAAAGGAGATCACATTAGAGACGCGAATAACGTTCGAGATCACCTGAGAGGACGAATGACGCCCGAGAAGACGATCACGTGAGTGACGCCACAGTCGTAACAACGAGGAAATAAATGTCAGTACAAAGAAAAAGCAAGTTGGAGTTCTTTTCTATTTTTTGTCTGCTTTGCGACTGAGACTACAACGTGTTGGTTCTCGAACAACGTTACAAGTTGAGAAGTTTGGATTACGAATATTCAGACTCGTGGATGATTAACGGACTTTAAATTATCAACTTACGCTTCCAGGATATCTCCGCTAAAGATTCCTTTTGTTTTTCAAAAACTAAAAAATAAGATAAATAAATAAATTAAAAATTACCAGTTTCCATTTTAGATAAATATAAAATATTCCTTTTGTGAATTCATTATTTTATTTGTTTATCATCTAACATTTCTCTCCCTCCCACACATTTGACTACAAACCTATAAACAATTTCGATCAGGTCTTCCCCCAAAACCTTCATACCAAATTGAAACTCCCTAAAAACGGTCCTCTAAACACGATACTTTTTGAAACGACTATAGATCTAGTACCGGTTGACCGAAGTGTGTACCTGTAGTTAAGGAATTAGGGTACTTATGCATTATTTGACCCGGTTTTCTTTTTTTTTTTTTGTGATTTTAGCGTGGGCATGACCGACAGATGATGAGAACCGACAGAAAAAGACGAGCCGTGATTGGAGACGTTGTGAAACTTGAATAATAACAGTGATTCAAAGTGTAAACAAAATAAAAAAAACAAAAAAACTACCTTAATTTTAATAAATGACGACGTATTTTGTAGTTATTACCGAAATACGTTTTTTGGTATAACAATATAAAAAAAAATGGGGGAAAATAAAGCAAAGTTTAGCGAAATTTAAAGAGAAATATCTTATGTAGTGCGTAAATGCATAAGACGTGTAAAATGTAAAAAAAAAAAAAAAGAGCAAATGAAAATCATACCCGAAAATTATATCGATTTAGTCAAGTTTTATTGAAAAGAAATAAAATGCTGTTGCTTTTATTTTCCAAAGCAAGGGTAAAAAAATTAACCTTTAATTTAAAAATTTACAGAAAAAAAAAAAATTAAAAAAATATAACATACGTAAAAAGGGTCTCTAATTGAGATACTATTCTAGAATTAATTCTATCGGCTGGTATGACAAAGTTAAATTTATCGTCCAAACGATAATAACGAATTAATATGGGAAAATATTCGTTTTTTCTTTTAAAATAACAATACAAAAAAAAAACAGTCTTACTTGAAACTTAAAAACCTAAAAGGAAAGAAACATGCAAAGAAAGGGTCTTTTAAAATACCCCCTGCCTTTCAGTCTTTCTTTGAGAGGCGCTCTCTCAATTTTCTAGAACCTTCTGATTTATAAAGTTGTTTTTTTTTTCTTTTAAAATAAAAATATCTGTCTAATGAAAGGAATTTCGAGTAAAGTTGTTTTCCAAGACGGCCTCTTTCTTTAAGTTCCTTTCCTGGAGAACACGTGTGCCGATAATCTGCTCGTCTTTTTCTCAGACAGGCCGGCAAATTTAACTTCAGTCTCTTACAGAAAAATAGCCCCCCCCCAACCGGTTTCTTCGTTGGTCCTTTTGAGACTAATGGGTTTCAAGTTGGTAAGTTGCCTTGTAATTAGCTGAGAATGAAATTGAACCGCCTTTCTCTAAAGGAGAAAACTTAGAACATTATGTTTAACGTCAAAAACTTTTTGACGGAGAACGGTCAGCTCACATCCTCTCCAGAGACCGGCAAAACTTGTTCGGGGGGGGGGGACAACGACAACAACAAAAAGGGCAAAAAACCCTCTTCATCTCTTATTCACTCTTGTTAGGACTGCTGTAGGGAGAAAGGTTGCTGCTGGGTGGTAATGGTGATGATGATGCCAGTCACACCAGGTCAAAAAGTGTGGGCTCCCTAATCTACAAAGGCAAAAAGGACTGAACCTCCACCCTAAATCCCGGCACCGTTTGATGGCTGCTAGGATTTAAAAAAATAAAATTCTCAAAATGATTTTATTATATTTTTTTCTCTGGAGAAGTTTAAGCAAAAAAAATGTATTATAAAAATAACAAATTTTTATAATACATTTTTTTTTTTTTGCACGAAAAGTTTAAAAGCTCTTTTTTCATTTTCAATGTCACAAAAACTCAGGTAAAATAATGCATAAGTACTGGAATTAGAATCACGTTAATAAAACTAATATTAAAATTGACGTCACATTCTTCAAAAACAATACAAGCTTCCCGAGAAAAATGTCAACAAATTGGACTTTTTTTTAGCCTGGTAAAAGTTACGGGCCGTTGACACAGAATGAGTGCTTTATGCCAAATTGATGATTGAACATGGTTAAATTTGTGTTTATTTTTGCATTTAATACTAATCCCTTTTAATCCGTGTGCATACAATGGTTATCATAATGGCTAGTTCGCAGCACCTTATCATAACAAAGCCCCATACGGAATTTCAACCGGATATTTCCAGTAGTTTTCGAGAAAACTTTTAGAGTAAATATGATATGGTGATAACTAATCCGTATTAATCCCCAATTGTGCATCGAATGGATACCATAATACTTAGTTCGCTGCATCTATAATAAAATGATTGATGCAAAATTTTATTATAGATCGGCCAGCCTGAAAAGAAGCAGAACGGACAAACAGACAGATTTACAGATTAAGAAAAACATAATATAGAGTAGTTAAGTTTAATAAAATATATTAATAACTAGTGTTAAAATAGGCGTCGTATTATTAAAAAAAATCCTAAGAAAAGTATTAACAAAATTCTTGGGTATCCTTTCCTCATCTTCGTATCATGAATTTATTTTAGTATGATATCTATACTTTGTTATGCGATGTACAACTCATATATATTTTTTCATAAGTTTTGGTTTCGGTTTCGATTCAAGCTGATGCACCCAAGTTATATGGATATATTTTTTTATTTTTGAAATCACAACTTTATAATATATAAAAAAAAAATCGATAGAACATTAACTCTAGAATAATATATACAAAATTTGAAAAATTGAAGTCACAACAATATCACATTCACTCCAGAAGTTTTCTCGGAAATTATTGGACCGATCTGTTTGATATTATACTAAATTTAAAACTTCCAATTTAATAATAAAAAAACAATAACACTAACACCACACTAATGTAGTATATGAATTTATTTGGCCCTTCGAAGAATGTCTCCGAACCCACTCTAAAACATTCATACAACGCATACATAGGCCATACAACAATACTCTCCCGACGACTAGCTGACAATAGTGCCATAAAACAACACCTAACATCCCACGATAAAAAGCTACAGTTATCACACATTAGAAATATCTTAACTAAAATCAGACACCTTAACAACTGCACACGACGACTAAAATTACTAGAAGCCATACTTATTGAAAAAAACAAACAAAAAAAAACCGACAGCCCTTTTTGAACCGGATCTCATTTAATACCGGGACAAATAAATTAACAGTATTTAATAACTAGAAACTAAATAAATAAACGATGCAATAAGAAAATTAAGATTAAATAAAAATAATTCGACCCAACCCCCACTCCACCCACCTTTATAACCAATTAAAATAAAAAAATAAAATAAAAAAAATAAAAACTTTAATTATACAAAACTTCATAGAAACAGAAAACGAAAACAACAGCAATCGTTCCTGAAGATAATCGGATGCACCGATAGAAAGCGCTCGAGAAGAATATGGTCGAAAAACAACTGAAATTAAAAAGACCGCCCAGAAAATTGAAAAATTATCCATTAAGATCGGAAAAAAGAATAACTCAGTCGTGTTCAATCAGATGTGTCTGAATAATGACCTGCTGCCAAAATATACAAATATATATATAATCATTTGTTCATATATATATATATATATATATATATATATATATATATATATATATATATATATATATATATATATATATATATATATATATATATATATAAATTAAAACATTTTTTTATCAGTTTATTCAAGCTGGAGATGGAGCATCCATACTGTATGCCAAACATTCACTCGATAACTCATGTATTCCAACCGGGAGATATTTTTAAGATTCTGGCCGTCCCTTTGAATGCAATGGTTTGAATCTCTCTTGCACTTGGTTCACCGGATATATTTTCCAGGTAGTTTTTGAAACTGTTTCATGAGTCTACTGGAATGAGAGATCTTAAGATTCCAGTTTCTCTTCATGTCATACATTCGACCTTGGTATTTCATTATCTTTTCCCTTTCAGCTCTGTTTAACCCCAGCATCATTAGGGACACTAACTTCTACCAAGGTTGCTTCTTTCTCTTTCTTATGTCATATCATTATGTCAGATTTTATGGCCTCGTTTTTTTGGGGGGAAGTGGTACGTAGCTGCAAGAATTGGATGGTTATAGTGGATGGTGTATGACTTATTTTCAACTGTTATTTCTGGTAAACATGTTCCCAGGATTTGCTGCTACATTTGATATTCAGCTTTTTACAGATCGTCTAGTATTTACACACTCATATTGTGTCGGGTCGTATAGTAGCCACCCTTCAGCAGAACCTTACAGTTGAATGTCAGGTGACTCGCATTCTCTACTTCTGTGTGGGAGAACCTGCACTTGTAGTCATTACTTAGACCACCCATATTCTTAAAAGCATTGGTCATCAAGCCTTGATCCTAGGCAGCCATTATAATTCTCGTGGTCGTAGTGGAGCGATCCTCTTTTCAGCCAGTGTATGAAGCCCTTTTTTTTAATCTATATAGAATAGAATGAATTTATCATGAAAATGCTTGGCACGCTGTTGGTTGGCCTGTTTTTTTTTGTTTTGTTTTTTTCCTCCATTTTTATTTATTTTAATTTTTTTTTGCAATAGAAGTTCTTTGTATCTGGGCGACTCTTTTGCGCTATTCCAGTAGCAGTCTTGTTTCTTGATTCTTTCTTATTTGTTAGGTAGTCTTGTCCAAAATGTTTGGCCAGTTCCGTAATGGACGTAGTTTTGCCGTCTCTTGTTTCATGGCGTTCGTGCACCGTTTTGAGTTTGGGAGCTCATAAGATATTGTTCGCCGCTCACGATAGTTGCATTACGTTGACAGTTGAACTCTGAGAGTCCCGTACCTCCTGCTCCTCTGGGCAGATACAGCCTAGGCAGACACTGGTTTCGATAGGTTATTCTGTACAGTGTGTGTGTGTGTGTGTGTATGTGTATATATCTATCTATAAAAGTGAAAATGTCTGTGTCTGTCTGTGTACATTTCCCTATACAATAACTCTGTCAATTTTCGGTCTACAGACACGAAATTTAACATACTGGGTAGTAAGATTTGGAAAAATCTTTTTAATCGGGTTTCCGTCAGAAATTTTGCTGTTAAAGGGTCAAAGTTTAACGATTTGACATTTGAGAACTCTACCAAACTCCCCCGCCAAATTTTAGGT
>NC_136499.1:99187249-99207249 GCF_053919585.1 Euprymna scolopes | reverse complement strand
ATATATATATATATATATATATATATATATATATATATAATCTTGGATATGATTGTTGTGTGTGGTGTGTGTGTGTGTGTGTGTGTAAACAAGAAAAAATAAAGCGTAAAGAAATGGAATGCAGAAGTTTTAGAGAATATTTATTTTTTTATTAAATTTTTATTTAGCAATATCGTGGTCAAACATCGCCTATGTGTTCGTTTAAAGTGAATGCGATCACCCAAATCGTACAATTATCAAGCAGAAAGAGTTACAGAATAGTAACCCTAGAATAATGGAGTATACTGCGAAACGAATGACACAGCTTTTATGGGTGGCTTGTTAGTAAATATTTGATAGGGGTGAGATATGATTGCTATATATAGATTGCATGGCAAATCGATGACATAACTTCGAGGGTGTGTTCTGTATATATAAATGTGTCTACGTTTAGGCTTGTTTTTGTAATTACTAGTCTAATTGCTTTTGTGATTCATTTCTTCCTATTGGCGATTATTGGTTTTTTTATCTGATCATATTTATCTATATTTTGTCTGAAAAAGGAAGGACCAACATTCGCAGGATGCCATGTTGTCTATCAAACGAGTCCCCAGTGATGATGATGTTCTATTCTTTCTTCTGTGGCTCACGACTTTTATATTTGTTTAGCATTATTTTTTTTTTAAATTTTCTTGGCAACATCAGGCCCAGGCTTGTTTTACCTATAACCATGTCATAGGGATACAGTTCTTATTATGTGATTCTTCACGAGGGCAAATTTATTGACACAATGGTTGATTTTTAATGTGGTGAAAATTCAGTTCCACAAAAAAAGGCTGGATTGAAACAAAAATTAAAATTATTTCAGTCTCACCGAGGACAAAACCAACTCGAACAGATACTACACTTTTTCTTAGTCAAAAAAAAAATAATAGAAATAGCTCTTACCCTCATCTTCATAGTTATTGCCGTCTCACCACGTTTCGGCCAACTCATCCTCTGGCCTTCTTCAGCCGATTAACCGCGACGGGATAGGAATGCCGAGTCTTGTAACTTATCTCCAGTAATTACTGCCTTCCATAGTTGTTGTTTAACTACGTTTCGATCAACTAATCCTCTGGCCGACTTTGGGTAGGATTGAAACCGCTATCTTCAGACAATGCTCACCTGGAACCATACAACATATCCTACTCAACGCCTGTATCCTATTCAAGCAGCCAGAGGATTAGTTGGCCAAAACGTGGTGATAAGTTACAAAACTCAGCGTTTCTATCCCGTCGCGGTTAATCACCTGAAGAAGGCCAGAGGATGAGTTGGCCGAAATGTGGTGAAACAACAACTATAAAGATGAGGATAACGGTCCGCAAAAAAAAAAAAAAAAAAAAAAATGAATGCGCAAATTGATCAGACTTTGTTTTAATGGTTGTTTTCGGGCCTATGTTCACAGAAAATTGTTGGAATATATGTAGTTTTATTTAACAGCCCATGTATTTAGTAGGGTCAATATATAGAAAATACCCCCTGCCCCCCATAATTGTAACAAAAGGGTTCTTAACTGATTCTAGCAGGTTTTAATGTACTTCATAACATACTAAAAGTTTACCAATGTATGACTCGCTGAAAAGTGTTTTTCAAGAAGGCGTACAAGATGGCCGCCAACACCTTTGAACGATCATAACTCTATAACTATCAACTCAAATTTGATGATCTTGGTGTCTATCCCTACATTTTGGGGGACAAAGAACACTTTAAGATCATAAAAAAATGATGTTGGCCTATTATCTGCCAATGTTTTGGGGGTAGAATTGGCATTTCCAATACATTTGATTGGATCTAACTGCATAACTAATTCGCATCTTTCTCTATTTCAGGTATGATTTAACAATGAGTGCAAGCACAGTCAGTCAAGCTTCTTGTTCAATCTGAGATTGAGTAGATTGTCAAAATTGTCAAAAAACAAATATATAACAAATAAATGTTATCAATAGCAAGATAAGTTACTTTTCTACCTAACTGGATATGTTTTTAGTGTTTTTATTCAATGTAACATGTTTATTCAGCTCGAAAAACATATAATGTTTACCGATGTATTGGAAAGTTAAAAATGGCGGTCGATTCTCTCTTTGACACGTTAAGTTTGGGAAAAGGAGTTATAAATAAAAAAACTAGACAAAATACGGTTAAAAAACTCGCTCAATATGTGTTATTGTGACATAGGCTGACATATATTCGGTATTTTGCATATTTTTATTTTTAACTCCTTTTCCCAAACTTACCGTGTCAAAGAGAGAGTCGGTCGCAATTTTAAATTTACCAATACATCGGTAAACACTGTATGTTTTTTGAGCTGAATAAACATGTTACATTGAATAAAAACATTAAAAACATATCCAGTTAGGTAGAAAAGTAACTTATCTTGCCTTTGATAACATTTATTTGTTATATATTTGTTTTTTTGAGAACTTTTTCGAATCTATGTGTACAGTAATACAAACCCGAAATCTGAATTTGATCAGACCTCAAACAAGATTGATACTAAGGAGGAGGATGACACTCAAAATTGAAACTATGCGGATAAAAGTGTTATTAACTAATGCAACAGAGTATTTGAAATATAAGACTCTGTTAAGCGTAATTAAGATCTAATATAATTAGAAGATTATATAAAAATGATTACCGTTAAGTAACAACCCTATAGAATATGCTCATAATTAATTTGCTATCAAATAATAAATAAATTCTTTTAACTATTATTTGTTGTGTTTTTGTATAAGATGATAGCGAACATCTGAAGATCAAGAATCCAATTTCATAATGATTTAACAGCTTAATGATATCACTAGTTGTCGTAATATGTTCTTTGCCCCCAAAACGTAGGAATAGACACCAAGATCATCAGATTTGAATTTATAGTTATAGAGTTATGATCGTTCATCTTAGACGCCATTTTGAAAAAAAAAAACAAAAAACAAAAAAAAAAAAAACACTTCCATATTTTGGTAAACGTTTTGTATGTTAAAAAGTACAGCAAAACCTACCAAAATCAGTTAAGGGACCGTTTGTTACGATTTTTCTCCTTTTTTTTTTTTTTTTTAAAAATTTTCTTTTGTTGTTGAGGGGCTGGGTTAAAATGTATTTTGCCCTGACTAATCAAACATATATCGTAAACACATCTATCACTAGAACGTATAATAGACGAGGCTAAACCAAGCACAGTTTACATATTTATTTACAGTTCGTGAATATTAATTTGGCATATCTTCTCCGTAAAGTTGCGGTTTTTCTGTTTATCATTTCTTAGACACAGATTTGTCTTTTGAGTCTGTTTATGTTTTTCAAAATGGAAGAACTTTACAAGGCAACTAGTTGAAATGATACATTTACAGCAGACTAAGACTTTGGAGTTACAGAAAGAAAGAAGAGAACAGGAAAGAAAAGAAGAAAGAAAAGAAAACAAGAAAGAAGAGCATACATGCAGTTTAACCACTCGTAGTGAACACCAGGACTTTTTCACCTTAATTTTGTGATTCCTAAACATGGCCACAACATTGTAATATTACATGTGTTATATATTAACGCGTCGCTAATGATACTTATGATGATGAATGTTCTTTGTTTACATGTTAAGAAGTGTAAGAGTCTTAGGAGGGATGAAGAGACAGTCTTAGGTGAGTTCATGTTGTAAGTGTTCATATTGTAAGACATGGGATGGAAACATTAACACATTAACATTGTTAGAGAAGAGATGTGGACATTAACACGTAGATATAAAGAGAGAGAGAGAGAGAGAGAGAGAGAGAGAGAGAGAGAGAGAGAGAGAGAGAGAGAGTGAGTGTGCATATAAGTAAACTTTGGGAGGTGATTCGCTATCTAGATAGGCAGACCGATAATTGAGAGGTTTGCATTTATGCCGATGGATTGACAGGTTGGCATTTATGCTTTGACAGTTCGTATTAACGGGAGTGTTTGTATAACATAAATAGACACATATACTTTCTAACACATATATTTTTAGATGATGAATTTCAAATAGTTTGTACACATAAATAGACAATACCTGTTTCATGTAATGATGGACAGAGGAGACGACAGTTATAAAAAACACATTGAACATTTATTCTTCTTCCACTTGAACCTTTGGTGGCTTTGCGTTCAGGAATTCAAAGGTTCACATATCAAGTTTCAAAATGTGATCGTCTCGCTTCTAGACGATTGAAACCCATGTCTGTCGATCTCAAACTCCCTCTGAGTTTCTCACTGACTCTCCAACTAACTAACTAACTAACTCTCACTTCCTATATTGAGAAATCCATGCATGTCCGGCCAACGTGACCAAACTCACGTGCCACCACATGCGCGACTTGCACGTTCCCGACATTCTGATTTCCCAATAACCTATTTTGTCTGTTGTTGTTTCCACAAAGGAATTCAACCTACATATCTAATTCATTTAACCCATATTTTATTATCCACATTCTTTCTAACAATTGAATAGTTTATTTATTATTTATTTCATCAGAATTAACAATTTACTGGAAATTCCATTTAAACCTATTGTTCTTTAAAACTTATATCCAACGTTCAATTTCTGCTTTCTCTCATTTTATTTCCATTGTAAGTAATCTCTCTATTTTTTTATACTTACATGAAAAGGGAACAACCCTTATCATGTAACACATGTATATTAAACAGGACCACAACATTGTAATATTACATGCATATTAAACAGGACCACAACATTGTAATATTACATGTATATTAAACATGACCACAACATTGTAATATTACATGTATATTAAACATGACCACAACATTGTAATATTACATGTATATTAAACAGGACCACAATATTGTAATATTACATGTATATTAAACAGGACCACAGCATTGTAATATTAAATGTATATTAAACATGACCACAACATTGCAATATTACATGTGTATTAAACAGGACCACAACAACGTTATATAACACAAAACAAAAGGTATTACGTTTTACTATACCTTTTTAAGATAGATATCCGTAGAGCAAGACCGTCGGTACCCAGACTTTGTTCAATATTGACACGTATATAACATAATCCTGATGTTATGGCATCAATTTTCCAAGCACATTGTACTAAACGAACTGCCTGAACTCGGAAAATCTAGTACAGTTGAGAAATCTGACAGATTTGAAGATGATTAACGAAACGGTAGCGTTTATTCTTGTTGTCAAATTTTTAAGAGCTTGCTGTTATATAAAAACGGGTGTAAAAAATTATTTAGAATATTCAGAATATGCGAATTAGGATTACCCAATTCGTTGTTTTTGTTCTATTTTAATTTGGAGGCGACTAGGAGTGGGGTTCGTGGTGATTTATTACTATTATTTACGCTTCGATTCCTCTCGATACATTTTCAGGATATTTAAGATACGTAGGAGAAGGAAAAGAAGAAAATAGAAAAAAGGAAGAAAAAAAAACGATAAACAGAAAATGAAGATAAAAAGAAAGAGAAGAAAGAAAAAGATTAAAAGGAGACGGAAAAGGAAGGTAAAAATGACAATAAAAAGACTAGTAGAAGAGAAATAGAAAAAGAGTAGTAGTAGTAGTAGAAGTGAAAAAAAGACGGAAAAGCGAAAAAAAGCAAACGAAGATAAAAAGAAAGGAAACAAGGAAGAGAAAGAGGAGAAACGGGGGGGGGAAGAAAAATATTAATAAATAAATAAAATTAAAAAAAAACGAAGAAAGTAAAAAGAAGGTAAAAAGATAGGAAATAAAATAAAAAGTCGACGAAGATGAAAAGAGGGGGAAGGGAAAAAAAGAAAAAGAAAAAAAGCAGGAGAAAAAAAGAAGAACAACAAGAAAAAAGGAAAAGAGAATCAGAAAATGAAGATAAAAAGAAAGAGAAGAAGAAAAAGATAAAAAAAGAAACTGAAAAGGAAGTCAAAAAGACAATAGAAAGAGTAGCAGAAAAAGAATAGGAAAAGAATAGTAGTAGTAGTAGTAGTAGTAGTAGTAGTAGTAGTAGTAGTAGTAGTAAGAGGAGGAAGAGGAGGAGGACGAGGAGACATAAAATCGAAAAAAGCAAAAGATATAAAAATGGGAACAAAGGAAAGAAAGAGGAGAAAGGAAAAAGAAGAAGAATATTAATAAATATAAAATAAAATAAAAAATGAAGAAATAAGTAAAATGAAATTAACAAGATAGGAAATAAGAAGATATTATGACAGAGGAAACGGACAAAGAAACAATATGAAAGAAAAAAAAGAAAGGAAATAGAGAACAAAAGAATTAGAAAGAGAAGAAAAATAAAGAAAAAAGTTACAAAAGAGCAATAAAAAAGAGAGCGAGAATGACAAAACAAGAACACGCAAGAATGAAAGAAAAATAAAATAAAAGGAAAAACGAAAGGGAAGAAAAATAAAAGGAGAAACAAGAGAGAAGAAAGATTGTCAGGAAAGGAAAGCAGGAAAGATAATAAAAACGAAAAGAATAAGACAAAAAAGATTGGAAAAAATGGAAAAAGAAATTAAAATAAAAGAGAACGAAAACTGTAAGGAAGTAGAAAAAAAGAAAAACAAAAAAGGAAAAAGAAAAAGGAAAAAGAAATAAGAAAAAAGGATAAAACAAAGAGAAAGAAGAAAGAAAGTCATAAAAAGAAAGAAATAAACAAGCATTAAAGAAGAATAAAAATAAACATAGGAAGATGAGCGTGAAAAAGAAAGCAGAAAGAAGAAAGCTACAAAAAAGGAAGGAAACTAGAAAGAAAAAAGTGAAAAAAAAACGAATAAGCAAAGAAAAGAAAGAAGGAAATAAAAAGGTAAAGAAAGGAATAAAGTTACAAAAGTAAAAGAGAAAGCGTGAATGAAAAAGAACAAGCAAAGATTACAAAGAAAAAAAGAAAAGAAAAAAATAAAGATTCAACTAGAAATGAAAACGAAAGAATAAAGAAAGAACGTTACAAATAAAAGAAAAGAAGAAAAGAAAAAGAAGAAAAAAAGAAGAAAACGATAAAGTCAAAAAAGAAAGGAGAGAAGAAAAAAGGAATAAAGACAATAAGGAATGTGAAGTACGTTATGAAAATACATAAATGTATAAATACGATGAATAACCACAAATATTTAATAAAAAAACAAAACAAATCCCAATAAAATTTATTTATGTCTGTCTTCAACTGAAAAAGGAAAAATGAACTAGAGAAAAAGCGAAAAACGAAAAGAAAGAGAGAAAGAAACAAGAAAAGACAAAAAAAAAACATCATAAAAGAAAGAACGAAAATAAAAACAGGGAAAAAAAAAAGAAAGAATGGGGAAGAAAAACAAAGAAAAAGAACGAAAGCAGGAAGTAGGACAGAAAACTTGTGTGACGAGACATGTATCTATTTCTCTCTCTTTCTCTTTCTTTCTTTCTCTCTCTCTCTCTCTCTCTCTCTCTATTTATCTACCTATCTTAGAGCCTGTGTTAATGTACAGTGTAACCCGGATATAAGTGTAACTCGAATATAAGAGAGCTCTTATATCCGGGTTAGCCTGTATATTCATTATACATGAACATACTTTTCAATCATATTTCATTATTTTCTGTATACCAATCCTTTTTGCTTAGAAGCTCAATGTTCGTTAATTACGACAACAGAGCATATATAGAAGAATAACAGCATAGCTACTTTTCAAGATCAAAATATTTATTTTCTCAATAAACAGAACTTTCGCCATATTAAAATTTCGGTACAGTTTTCACAGATCGGTTTCACTATGCAGAAAAATCGTTCGATTTATGCCAATACCGAATCTTCTCGTGCATGTACTCATCAGGAAAACAAAAAAAAAATTGCTTAGAAATAAAGACACATGACAATAGAATGCCAGAATATATATATATATATATATATATATATATATATATATATATATATATATATATATATATATATATATATGATAATTGAGCAGCACGTCTTCCTTGAATTAAATGTTGTTAAATAACACTGACTGTTTTCATAAATGTATAAATAGTGTATTTGATCGTCTAAAGAGCGGCTATTTTTGAATATGTTTGAACGACATAATGTTTGAAATCGTCCGAATGGTCATGAAAACAATATACATTATGATATGCTATCACTTTTTATTTTTATTGTCATGATTTTTGTGAAAATATTATATATATGTATATATATATATATATATATATATATATATGAATGATTAAAAAATCAATACGAAGCATATATATATATATATATATATATATATATATATATATATATATATATATATATATATATATATATATATCCGTATTCATCGAAAATCACTTAATAATAGACTTCCAGAACAATCTTGGTGATATATCACACCGCCATATTGGGTCGAGCATATTGGGAAGCGATATACAAACTGCCATTAGCGTATTCAGTGACGCTCATTGTGTAAACAAATCGAGCGGGGGCATTTGGACGATATCAAAACATCGTTAATTCATTACCCACACAGCAACAGCCGTATAGCGCAATGGTGAGAAGCCTTGCCTTTCATTTAGGCGGTCGAGTTTCGATCCTGGCTTGAGGCAGTTCCCTGTCTAACCGCACTGATGAGCTGTGAAACAGCGAAGCAGTACTGTATGTGGAATATATATATATATATATATACATATATATATATATATATATATATATATATATATATATATATATATATACACACACACGAGACGAGGGGCGTGCAATGAGTAATGCCCCTAAACCACTTCCAGTTGTCTGATCTTGCTGAAATTTTGCATGTGCAATGATTTATATCTCTATGGGTTATGTGGCAAATTACAGCTCTGAACTAGTTGTGGTTTCTGTTTTACAGGTGTTTGAACTTAGTCAGGTGTGAAATGGAGCATGTTGAATGTCGAGCAGTGATCCGGTTTTTGTATTTGAAAGGACGCACACCACAGGAGACTTTTGGTGAAATGAAAGAAACTGATGGTGATAATGCCCCATCATATGATCTTGTAAAACGCTGGGATCGTGAATTTAAACATGGCCGGAAGTCTGTGGAAACAGCTTCCAGACCTGGTCGCCCCCCTTCTGCCATATACGAGGCATCTGTCCATCAGGTTGAGGCTGCCATTTTGGAAGATCGACGCATTACTATTCGCCAAATAGATGTCAAGATTAGTACAGGGTCTGTGGAAACTATCATTCATGCCCATTTGCATATGTATAAGGTGTCTGCCAGATGGATTCCCAGGTTGCTCACACCATTCCAGAAACGAGAACGCGTCGAGTGCTCGAGGATGAATTTGGAGATGTGCCAAGAAGATGAGTCAAAGTTTTTCAAAATACTGATTACACAGGATGAAACATGGGTCCATCACTATGATCCAGATACCAAAGCCCAGTCAATGCAGTGGAAGCACTTGGACTCATTACCTCCAAAGAAGGCGAGGGTCATGCTCACAGTCTTCTGGGACCAGGACGGAGTAGTGATGACAGATTTCCTGGCAAAAGGTACCACAATTGCAGGAGCCTATTATGCTTCACTTTTGAGGAAATTAAGCGAAGCTATCAAAATCAAGAGGCGGGGCAAGATCGGCAAAGGTACCCTCCTGCAGGACAACGCTCCGGTCCACAACTCGCATGTCGCCAGATCAGAAGCACGGGCGTGTGGTTATGAAATCCTTCCCCGTCCTCCCCACTCTACTGACCTTGCACCCTCTGACTTTCACCTCTTCCCAGCCATAAAGTTGTTTTTGAAAGGAAAGCGTTTCCTAGATGATGCAGCCTTGATTTCTGAAGTCACGTCGTGGTTGGAGGACCAACCTGGGGTGTTCTACAAAAACGGTCTCCAGAGCTGCATCATACGATGGGAGAAATGTATAACTCTGGGTGTTTTTTATGTAGAGAAAGACTAATAACTGTGCCAAGTTTCGTTGCTCTACTTCTATGAGAAGTGGGCCAGGGGCATTACTTATTGCACGCCCCTCGTACCTAAGGCGATGCTACCTAAATAAACATGCGTTGCTGTGTCTTCTATGTATTTTTGCCGACATTATATTATCGTGTTTTTTTCTTTCTAAGCAAAAACTTGTGTTTTCTGATGAGTATTCACATGAAAAGATTCAATATTGACATAATAAAAGTTTCAATATTGAAAAGATTCATATAGACATAATAAAAGTTGATTGCTTCTGCATAACGAAACACATCTGCAAAAAATATATCGAAATTTTGACGCGCCAAAAAAGTGTTTGGTGAGAAAAATAAATATTTTGAACTTGGGATATTGCTGTATTGTTGTGTTTTATATATATATATATATATATATATATATATATATATATATATATATATATATATATATATATATATATATATATATATATATATTCTATATATATTCTATATATATATATATATTGTTGTTATATATATATGTATATATATATTGTTGTTATATATATATATATATATATACATATATATAACAACAATATATATATATATATATTCCTTTAATCTTCTCTCCAAAAAAGTGAAAAAAGGGGGGAACAGGAGAGGAAAGAAAGAGAAATGGGGAGCCAGCTGACCGGTTTCGAGTCTCGCTTCTCAAAGTTGTATCGAGAGAATTTTTAAAACAAAGAATGAAAAAGCGATTAAAATTGCGTTTCATTCAATTTACGGGGAGAAAAAAAAGTGGGGAAACGATTAAAATAAAACAGCATTATGGTCGAATAGTCTAGAGATTAATCACGTTCAAACCCAGGATGCATTCCCTTTTGCTTGCAAAGGGAAGGTCTTCTAAGTCGAACGTGAATAGTCTTAAAGATTTTAAGGTGATATAGTGAATGAGCACGACTCAGAATAGAAAAAGAGTCCGTGCTAAAGTTCGCTGCACAAGACGGGTTTTTAAGTAAATGATCAGTAATTGAAGACCCGTATGTGTTAGTAACAACGTCCGTTGCCCGGTAGGTTCCATTCCTAGTTTTACTGGGTATATGTTGTTGGATTCTTCCATCTAATCTTAATCTCGTTCGACCCAAGTAGTTGGTACCGCAACCACATTCAAAATTGTAAATAACGTTACTATTATAGTGTGTGTGTGGGGGATGAACGTCTTTTCGAGAAGATGGTAATAAAGTTCTCGTAGAGAACACAACACACACATTGGCAGCAAAATAACATCCATGAACTGCTGAACTTATTTGTTTCGCAAAATTCTCACTTACTGTACACAACCAAAGCAAACGAAGATAAATTAGACATTTGGCCACTATCTTCTCGTTAATTCGAGAGAATTTAGCATATTTCCTTTCTCCACAAAAATATTCGCCATGGTCGGTCCAAGTACTGACCCCATGGCCACGCCATCTTTTTGCCAATTTTAATCGCTTTTTCATTCTTTGTTTTAAAAATTCTCTCGATACAGCTTTGAGAAGCGAGGGTCGAAACCGGTCAGCTGGCTCCCCATTTCTCTTTCTTTCCTCTCCTGTTCCCCTTTTTCGTCTTTTTGGAGAGAATATTAAAGGAATATATATATATATATATATATATATATATATATATATATATATATATATATATATATATATATATAAAGTGAAATTGTCTATCTGTGTATGCGTTTGTGCGTGTACATTTCCCTGCCAAACTACTCTGTCAATTTTCAGTCTAGAGACTCGTGATTTGACATAAGGGTTATTTAGATTTGGGAAAATCTTTTTAATCTGTTTTCAGCCAGAAATTTGTCTGTCAGGAGATCAAAGCTCAACGATTTGACTATTGGAAACTACCAAACTCCTCCGCCAATTTTAGGTCTAAACACTTGAAATTTTAGATGTATGCTATGTGGACATGGATCAAATTTTTTTAATTTGATTTGAACCCAAAGCAATAAATGTTAAGCGGTCAAATTAAAAAAAAAAATTGACTACTGCGGTGTCTACCAAATTACTCAGACAATTTTTGGTCTAAACATTTGAAATTTTCTATAAAGTGTATTCAGACATAGGACAAGCTTTTTAATTGGTTTTTGGCCGAAAATTTGACTGCCAATGGGGTCAAATTAAAAAAATTTGACCTTTGCGGTCTCTAGTAAACTACTCAACCAATTTTGGGTCTAAACATTTGAAATTTTGCATAAACGGTATTCAGACATGCAGCAAGCTTTCTAACCAGTTTTTGGGCGAAAATTTAGCTGCCAAGAGGTCAAAGTTGAAAGAGTTGATCTTTGCAGACTCTACCAAACTCCTCCGCCAATTTTGTGTCTAAACGCTTGAAATTTTAGATGTAGTTTACCTGGACATGAGTCAAACTTTTTAATATATATATATATATATATATATATATATATATATATATATATATATATATACATATATATATATATGTGTGTATGCACATAAAGTTATGAACAGTACATAGGGGCCGAGCAAAGCCGGGATAAACTGCTAATATATATATATATATATATATATATATATATATATATATATATATATATATATAATAGTGTAGTCAAACCTTGAGTATTTGAGTTCAAAGTATATATATATAGATCGATCACTCAGCAAACCTGTAAGAAATTCTGCAGAAATAAGCAAGCTTTTTATTGGACGGGTTCTCCGCCCACGGATTTAATTTAACCAATCAAATTGTATGTTATAACTAACTTCCGAGAATGTTCTCGGCGCCAAATTCCCTTTTTAGATCAGAATCCGAGAAGACGCCGAGTTGGAAAGACTGGCTTTCTCACTCGAAACGAGGCAACGAAAATACTTTGTTGCTTTGAGACGTTTTAATGCCTAAACATGGAGCAGAACATTATCATTGCAATTACCAATGCCCTCAAGTAGGGTGAATTTATATTTGCATGCTTGTGTTACAATTTAATGTCTGTCAAGACGAAATTAAGGTCTACGGTTTGACCTGCCTTGTCCGCCATTGGACTGACTACAGGACCTCTCGTGGGTGCCCAGCTAGCAGTATCCATCTTGGAAGTCACCTCAACATCTTCAACCTGCGCACTACTTTGTCAGCGGGAATTCTACCCAGCCTTTATCGAAGACGAACTATTATTCCCTTCGTTACCAGCCTATAGTGGCAAATAGCTCAAGATGACGCATCTTTTGCAACATGGACCTTTTTTACTTTAATATAATTTACGTTGCAGTCTTAAGGTGAGATTGTAATTTCTGTTTGGTTTTCTTCCATTCTGCCGAGGGCAAAAACCTTGTGAGAGAAATGTCACAAACCTTGGTCGTGAGTGTAGAAGATCTTTGGTAACAGTTATTTATAAAGTAAAGATTTATTTACTTTCGCGATTCAATGTATCTGCTGGGCGATTTGGCCACACATTAACCAATCAGCTTGCAGTCCGCATTGATTCCATTTATCAATTGAGGATTTTTTCCAGCCCCTTTGGGAACAAGGGTCGCTCAGCAGAGAGAATCCCGGAAGCACCAAAGAAAGACATCTCTCTCTCTCTCTCTCTTTCTTTCTTTCTCTCTCGTCCTTGTCCAATGAGCGCTCTACTCTCTAGCCCTGACGATCTTCGCTTGATGATAACTGCTTGTAGATCGACCAAATAACTTTCAATTCTTTATTTTTCCTCACTCCAACTTTTTCCGCGTAAATAAATCATTTCTTTGTTGTTCTTTTTTTTTTTAAAGAGTTCTTTTTCCTTCTGTGCGACGTTTTCGCTTACTCTTCTACATAGAAACGCACCTCGCATATCTAAGCTTTCACGCAGTTTATACACGACAGATCATATTTTTGCAGTGAGAGTTTAGGTATGCGAAAAGAAGAAGAAATTGCAAAATTAAAATATTTTGTTGTTGTTTCCTTTACTGTTTACGCACGTTCGGACATTTCTTTTCTCTCCGTAAACATCAAATAACAATCGTTGCAGTTGTTTTTTTTATTGTTCCAACGTTGCTCCTAGGTTGACTAAACATACCCCATTCTCTTCTCTTATCCGCTCTCTCATCCCCCTTTCACCCGTCTTCTTTTCTTCTCCCCCTCTCCCCCTCATCTCTTTTTGTAACTCTCTACCTTTCCCTCTCTCCATACACCATCTATCTCTCTTAAGCGAACAATTCCCACATTAATTTCTCTTCAGTGAGTTTATTTGTTTTCGCAGCATACACATTAATTTTATCACGCCTTTTGACTGGGATCAAACTATAGTATCCGTTTATGATTAGATAAAACTTTTTCAAATTTAGGTATAAACTTAAGTAGGACAGCTTCTGGAGTGAATGTGATATTGTGGTGGCTGAGATACTTCTAGTTAAGAGTAAGGTAGACAATTTTAAGCATTTTTGACCAAGGATGAACAACGACACCCACTTTTGATTGACCTTGTGCTTAATTTGTTAAACTTGTAATTTTTTACATTTTGTTCAAATGAATATTTCAATTCATAGTAACTGTACTGTCTGAAGCGAACATGCTCCTAGGCTTTATTTTTTCGTTCCAGAAGGGAATGGATTGTTTGCATATCGTTTAATAAGTTGGATTATTTTTGCAGCTGAAGGAGCTCTTGTTAGTGTTGTTGTTGTTGTTGTTGTTGCTATTGTTTTTGTTGTTGTTGTTGTTGTTGTTGTTGTTGTTCTTCTTCTTCTTCTTCTTCTTCTTCTTCTAATGAACAGTAGGTTCTCTACGATGCAATGTATTATGAACTAAGTAATATCGTAGAGGCATGCAAAGCTTTCTTTCCATTGCACCGCAATGGGTCCCCAACTAGAGCAAGAAATTGATCGATTTGACTAAAAAATGGGAGATTTCACTGATTTCGATGGCAATAAAGGTCTTCCTGCTAGTAATATAATAAACAGTAGTTTCTATTAGCAAACAGTTACTATCGCTTGACTTGGAATTTTTAAGCTTAAGAAGCCAATACAACACAGAATTCACTTCTAAATAAATATTTATTTATTACAAACAAAAAACAAAAAACAACAACTAAGTTTCAACGATATAGCGTAATTTTCAGGCATAAACACAGTTTGTATTCTTTATTTTTTCCTTTTCCTCACATCTATGTTGTATTCATTTTTTGAACTGGCAAATTCCAAGACAAGTTTATATTGAGGCAAAAATATCAATTTGATTTCATGATCCTCATATTAGAATATTTAAAAAAAAAATCAACGCTGAACTTCATACGAATTTTACTTTTCATGTGGCACCATGCTACGCCGAAAGAAAAAGTAAAAAGCAAAAACACATACACTGTTCTTATGTCTGAAAGAAGAAAACTGCAATATATATATATATATATATATATATATATATATATATATATATATATATATATATATATATTATGTGTGTGTATGTATCATTTAATTACATTTAGGAAACCAACCGATACAATCGGTATATATATATATATATATATATATATATATATATATATATATATATATATATACTAGCAAAAGTACCCGTCGTTGACTGGGTTCAAAAGCAGCCTACAGAAAATCGACTCTGATTTATAAAAGTATTATAGGTTATGAAAAGGAAGGGTTGTAATGAGATAGCTTCGAATTTGGGGGTATCAAAACCAAAGCAAAATATGATGAAAGTAAAAATAAAATAGATAAACCCCATAATTTATTATACCATACCTGTTCACACTGAAAAACTTATCACAATATTCTGTGGATCTATATTAAAAAAACCTTGTTAAACTTTGTGACATATTTCCATTCTATGGAGGTCAGGCGCGAACGAACACCCCAGAATTTTATTATACCATATTTCTTCAAACTGAAACATAATTATCAAAGTATACTTACGCAGATAAGTATGAAAAGTCTTTATTAAAGTTTGTGCCTATTTCCATTCTATAAAGGCCAGGCGCGAACGCAGACCCCCACAATTTTATTATACCATCCCTATTTAAGTTAAAACATACTTATCAAAGTATTATTCTGTACATCTATATTAAAAACACTTGTAAACGTTTTTTTTTTTTTTTTTAATTTTTTATTTCCATACTTTGTGGACCAGGCGCGAACACAGACCCCACAATTTTAATGAACACCTGTTCTGCCAGATCAAACATACCTATTCCTGTGTCTCGATACATCTTCTATCATTATATGTAATCAGTTTTTTAAAATAGTCAACGATATAGGAGCCTATTCGTGACCAGACACACAAACATACACACACAGACATTCAGCTTTATATTATATATATATATATATATATATATATATATATATATATATATATTGCCGACTCTAGAACAGCCAATGTCCCTGTGAGAAGAAATCAGTGTGTAGATGTTAGCCACACAATTCGAAAGGCGATCCCGTACTTTATTGATTGTGATTGTAAAAGCTATTCGAATTGGGCATATTACTTGGAAACATAGGAATGCGTGTAATGAGGAGATTTTCACTTTTGTCAAGATTGTTGCTTCTATGATGTTGTCCATTTTTTTTTTACTGCAAGTCGCGTGCCTTTGCAATGTTTGATTAATATTTCGCAACATGATAATTGGACGCCAATTTTCAATTGCAATACGTGCAGTGGCATTCCTGGCAAATATAGTAAATTCAAAAATTATGCTGGAAAATTAACCTCTTCGTCTGCTTCCAAAACAGTGTCGACGAACTTGTATGTGACAACCTCACCTTGAATGTTAAACTGAATAATATTGTAAAGTTCGTGGACGTCTTTGTTCGTGGCTGTCAGAATAGCTCATTCAGTCAGCTAATAAGGATTCTTATAATAAACTATCGGTCGAGCTTCAAAATGATACCGATCTCGTGAAAATCCGTCTCTTCTGTTGAAAGGTTTTTCGATACATACATACATACATACATACATACATACATACATACATATATTTAAACAGATTTTTTTACCTTTATATTATAGATTTAAATACCTGGAAATACATTTTGAACCAATTCTTCTTTTGATGCCACTAAATTACATAAGTTATGTGGCAATCGAATTCGCAGGAGAAGACGCCACTTTTCCGTTCTCAATTTTCTAAAATTAATGTAAAAATATCTACTGCTTGATCATTTTGCAGCTGCACATGCACATTTATAGTTAAAATAAATGCCTTCACATTCTAAAAAGTTGAATATTTAAGGAAAGCATTTATTTTATTTGCTGATTCAAAGAATTACAGGTAATAAAGGAGAGCAAGTGATCAACATAATTTCAAACTTTCGAATTTGAATTTGAATTTGAATTTGAATAGCATGTGATGTGTTACACGCATCATTAATGCATATGTTCAAGTGGCTGTTATTTTCCATTAAATACAAAGTTTGATATGCATCACAAAAATGTATTACCCCATTTACAATTTTCAATTTCTGGAAAGACATTGGACCTGGGACATTTACCAACAGCATGTGACGAAAAATATTCTTGTTGATTGGGATGAATAGTATACACTCTGCATTATTTTGATTTCTTTGAATATGCCATGCTGTTCTTCGACTCGCGTCATTCAAATGATTTCCTACTCACATTCCACATCGGCACTTTCGAATAGAGCATTGTTTTTGCAAAAGTGCCAATTTGAGATAACGTGAAAAAAAAAAACAACGTTAATATTGTAGCTGGTGGATTCAAAGCTAATTGTTGCACATTTAAAACTGTCAAGTAAACGCGTTATCCAATTTTTTGATGTACTGTTTAGTGAACAAAAGCCGAACTTCATTCATGTATGGGAAATGAAAGAATACGCCATACAGCTTCATTGTTTCTTCCTGTTTGATACTGTGTGACTTTATTGATATCTATGACTGCATTTCTATCGTTTCTTTGTGTTCGCAAACCAAAAAACCATCACATTCTTGCCTTTATTCACATACTTACAAATGTATTTGATCAACTTAACTAAATTACAGCATTCCACATTAATGTGCAATTTGTAGGCTTTTGGTAGCAAAAGTTTTTTTTTTTTTTTTACTCAGTGATCACCACTTATCAAGTCCTGGAAGCCACTCAGGGATAAGGGTTATTGCAAGTACATTACGTTAGTGTGGAGATTTGATGAAGTGTTTACTTAAGGGGGCGGTTCATTAGGAATTTGTTAATATTGGACTTGAAGACATTCAAGTTATAATCCGGTGGGAAGCAGGCAGACGGAACAGAGTTCCACAGACGTGCAGTTCTAAGAAAGAAGCTTTGTTCATGGAATCCGCGTTTTGATTTAGGCACAGATATAGAGTGGGGGAAATTTTTCACAGTGGATTCAGCTAGACGGGTGTTTTTCGTGAAAGATTGGCGAGGGGGGGGACCAGAGATTGGAGTTCAGACGGCACCTGCCATGGAAATAACGATAAAACAAGGATAGGCTCGCAACGTCTCTTCTGTGGGAGAGAGGTTGCAGGGTAGAGAAAAGGGCATCCCCCACTAAGCCACGAAGTCTATTTTGTACTCTGTCAAGGCAGGATAGGCTGTTTTTAGCAGCTCCTGCCCACATATGGCAACAGTATTCCATCCTTGGACGTACTTGGCTTTTATATAGATAGAGAATTGCATCAGTAGTGAGATATCTTCTGGAGCGGTATTATGTGACAACCCACTGGTTATCGACTTCGATGTGAATTTTATGGCTGCTAATTTACCGCCATTTGCTACTGTGCTTCTTCTGTATAAAATTAACCATCAATTCCTGTAACTGTGCTGGAAACTAATGCTCGAGGATATCGCTAAGAGCATTTTCCATCTATCATGAACAGTGAATTTGGATTCAATATACCACAACGTCCATATATCATATTTTTTGTCACAACTTCATGCAAATCTTTACCAATGTCAGCATTAGAAATTTCAGCATCTACTACATTGTTAATTTCGTTTGGACTGATTTTGTAATAGAGCCAGATAAGTATGTGTGAATGTGGCAATCCTGTCTTTTGCCACTCCACTGAATACGCTCAGCAGCACACAGACCCAGACACTTTATGTTTTATCATGAATTCTGTTAGAGATGCCAACTTCTTTCTAAAAACACACACTGAGATATCGTCCGTATCCACCGATGATCGTACAGACAGTAAGAGTTTTTGTATATCACTCCAAGCTTGTTTGCATATGAATGTGATGGATAGGTCAGAGCGTCCATAGTGACGCGCATATGTAAATGCACCTTGCGTGAAATGCCTAAATATCCACCGATGATTGTACAGACAGTAAGAGTTTTTTTTATATAAGCTTGTTTGCATATGAATGTGATGGATAGGTCAGAGCGTCCATAGTGACGCGCATATGTAAATGCCCCTTGCGTGAAATGCCTAAATATGAAAATAACAAAAATCATTAGTCTTCCAATGTTTATTGTATTAACATCATTTACAACCGTGTCTCGAAAATGAACATATTCTTCAGAGCAAAGTTTGGTATCATTCAAACGAATAAATATCAAATGATCTGCTTCAGTTTTGTCTACGATGTATTGGCGAACAATTAGCTGTATTTATACCTCCGATTGCCAATGTCCCTACTGAAGAATAAACAAGCATAGTATATTTAAACTAGTCTTGCCAATTCCTTATATCACACCAATAACAATTAAACCAACTGCGACCGATATTTAATCGATTGATTGTTTTTGTTTACGCTTGAGTAGTTTATTTTGACAGAATTCTTTTTTTAACCACATCGTTTAAATAAATTCAATATGTCTTCCTCTTCGAATAAGTGAACAATTCCGACGGGAGGGGTTGCGAAAATAATCCATACGTCCTTCTTTTGTGAATGATGCGACCTGTTTGAGGTTTTCTTTTAGTATTGGAACAAAGAGCTGTCAACTTAGATAACAGATCTAACCGCACCCCACATATCCACTCGCCCCTCACCATTCCATCTTCTATTACATTCTAAACTTTAATGTAATCGTGCTTTGAAGTGTTCCCCGTCGGTGTTATCTGTTTTACTTATAGGCGTTGGTTTGTGGTTGAAAACGAAATCTTATCTAATTAATTTTCTACCCGTAAAAACCTATATATATAAAATATAAAGTAAAGCAAGTCTGTTTTTTCCATCTTTGTGATGAATAGATT
>NC_136499.1:99119749-99182249 GCF_053919585.1 Euprymna scolopes | reverse complement strand
GAGATCAAATAAAGTGGATGTTCACAATAATCAAGTGAAAAATCATACTACAAATCGACACGTGTAGATATTTAAACAACCTGTGTAGTTAATGCTTGAAAGAGATATTTGAAATTATAAATTTCAAGGGCTTTCCAAACCTTATTAAATTCTAAAAGTGAAATAGCAAACAACTGTATACACAGTCCACATTTTTACATTAGGACAACAATACTTTAGAAAAATGAAATAAAATAATTAAATAAAAACTAAACTCAACTAAACCAACACCCAAACATTTTCAAACACGAACGTGTTAAAATAAGGTCACCTATTAATTCTAACGTATTCACAAAACAAAACAAAAGAAGAGGACGTGAACGTCATCAGAATTATTGTGCGAGTAAAAACTCTGCCATTGGCTAATGAAAACATTAACTTGTGGGAGGGAATAATAAAAATCTGATTGGTTGGCTAATTAGAATAAACACTGTGAATATATTTAAAAAAAAAATCCGGTAACATGAATTCCATGCATTTTGGCCAGTCGATTTTTCACGGGAACGAAACTCGAAAGTCTCTGACAATTAACGTAAGTTTATTTTCATTATATATATATATATGTATATATATATATATATATATATATATATATATATATATATATATATATATATATATATATATATATATATATTGATACAATCCAGGGACTAAACGATTCGTATTATGTACATCTGTGAGCAAATATTTCTGTTTTAATGGAAAATACAATCCGTTCCATTTTTAAAGAATAACGTCATCCTATTTTAGCATTTATCAAAATAACACGTTCAACAGTAATACAATAGATGCATATATATGTGTGCTTCTGTGTATATGTGTGTCAACAGACATCAGTTACTCCCTATCATGGCAATTTAGAGTGGCTAAACTGAGGAGTGTTTTTACTTAAAATCCTGAGATTCAGCCTTAGATTCTAAGCCGATCCATAAATAATTAAAAACCCTACAAAATAAATAGATAATAATGAGTATTGTGACGTGTGAAATAAATATGTAATCATGATTGTATTGTGACGTCAAAAATAAATAGTTAATAATAATTGTATTGTAACGTTTGAAATAAATAGTTAATAATAAGTGTATTGTGACGTCCTAAATAAAGTAAATTATAATTGTATTGTGACGTCTAAAATAAATAGTTAATAATAATTGTATTGTGACGTCCAAAATAAATAATAATAAGTGTATCGTGACGTCCAAAATAAATAGTTAATAATAAGTGTATCGTGACGTCCAAAATAAATAGTTAATAATAATTGTATTGTGACGTCCAAAATAAATTGTTAATAATGATTGTATTGTGACGTCTAAAATAAATAGTTAATAATAAGTGTATTGTGACGTCTAAAATAAATAGTTAATAGTAAGTGTATTGTGACGTCCAAAATAAATAGTTGATAATAAGTGTATTGTGACGTCCAAAATAAATAGTTAATAATAAGTGTATTGTGACGTCCAAAATAAATAGTTAATAATAATTGTATTTGACGTCCAAAATAAATAGTTAATAATAATTGTATTGTGACGTCCAAAATAAATAGTTAATAATAATTGTATTGTGACGTCTAAAATAAATAGTTTTAGTAAGTGTATTATGACGTCCAAAATAAATAGTTGATAATAAGTGTATTGTGACGTCCAAAATAAATAGTTAATAATAATTGTATTGTGACGTCCAAAATAAATAGTTAATAATAAGTGTATTGTGACGTCCAAAATAAATAGTTAATAATAAGTGTATTGTGACGTCTAAAATAAATAGTTAATAATAATTGTATTGTGACGTCTAAAATAAATAGTTAATAATAATTGTATTGTGACGTCTAAAATAAATAGTTAATAATAATTGTATTGTGACGTCTAAAATAAATAGTTAATAATAATTGTATTGTGACGTCTAAAATAAATAGTTAATAATAATTGTATTGTGACGTCCAAAATAAATAGTTAATAATAATTGTATTGTGACGTCCAAAATAAATAGTTAATAATAATTGTATTGTGACGTCCAAAATAAATAGTTAATAAGAATTGTATTGTGACGTCCAAAATAAATAGTTGATAATAAGTGTATTGTGACGTCAAAAATAAATAGTTAATAATAAGTGTATTGTGACGTCCAAAATAAATAGTTAATAATAATTGTATTGTGACGTCCAAAATAAATAGTTAATAATAAGTGTATTGTGACGTCCAAAATAAATAGTTAATAATAAGTGTATTGTGACGTCCAAAATAAATAGTTAATAATAATTGTATTGTGACATCTAAAATAAATAGTTAATAATAATTGTATTGTGACGTCCAAAATAAATAGTTAATAATAAGTGTATTGTGACGTCCAAAATAAATAGTTAATAATAAGTGTATTGTGACGTCCAAAATAAATAGTTAATAATAAGTGTATTGTGACATCTAAAATAAATAGTTAATAATAATTGTATTGTGACGTCCAAAATAAATAGTTAATAATAATTGTATTGTGACATCTAAAATAAATAGTTAATAATAATTGTATTGTGACGTCCAAAATAAATAGTTAATAATAAGTGTATTGTGACGTCCAAAATAAATAGTTAATAATAAGTGTATTGTGACATCTAAAATAAATAGTTAATAATAATTGTATTGTGACGTCCAAAATAAATAGTTAATAATAAGTGTATTGTGACGTCCAAAATAAATAGTTAATAATAAGTGTATTGTGACATCTAAAATAAATAGTTAATAATAAGTGTATTGTGACATCTAAAATAAATAGTTAATAATAATTGTATTGTGACGTCCAAAATAAATAGTTAATAATAAGTGTATTGTGACGTCCAAAATAAATAGTTAATAATAAGTGTATTGTGACATCTAAAATAAATAGTTAATAATAAGTGTATTGTGACGTCCAAAATAAATAGTTAATAATAAGTGTATTGTGACGTCCAAAATAAATAGTTAATAATAAGTGTATTGTGACATCTAAAATAAATAGTTAATAATAATTGTATTGTGACGTCCAAAATAAATAGTTAATAATAATTGTATTGTGACGTCCAAAATAAATAGTTAATAATAAGTGTATTGTGACGTCCAAAATAAATAGTTAATAATAAGTGTATTGTGACGTCTAAAATAAATAGTTAATAATAATTGTATTGTGACATCTAAAATAAATAGTTAATAATAAGTGTATTGTGACGTCCAAAATAAATAGTTAATAATAAGTGTATTGTGACGTCCAAAATAAATAGTTAATAATAAGTGTATTGTGACATCTAAAATAAATAGTTAATAATAATTGTATTGTGACGTCCAAAATAAATAGTTAATAATAAGTGTATTGTGACGTCCAAAATAAATAGTTAATAATAAGTGTATTGTGACATCTAAAATAAATAGTTAATAATAAGTGTATTGTGACGTCCAAAATAAATAGTTAATAATAAGTGTATTGTGACGTCCAAAATAAATAGTTAATAATAAGTGTATTGTGACATCTAAAATAAATAGTTAATAATAATTGTATTGTGACGTCCAAAATAAATAGTTAATAATAATTGTATTGTGACGTCCAAAATAAATAGTTAATAATAATTGTATTGTGACGTCCAAAATAAATAGTTAATAATAAGTGTATTGTGACGTCCAAAATAAATAGTTAATAATAAGTGTATTGTGACATCTAAAATAAATAGTTAATAATAATTGTATTGTGACGTCCAAAATAAATAGTTAATAATAATTGTATTGTGACGTCCAAAATAAATAGTTAATAATAAGTGTATTGTGACGTCCAAAACAAATAGTTAATAATAATTGTATTGTGACGTCCAAAACAAATAGTTAATAATAATTGTATTGTGACGTCTAAAATAAATAGTTTTAGTAAGTGTATTATGACGTCCAAAATAAATAGTTGATAATAAGTGTATTGTGACGTCCAAAATAAATAGTTAATAATAATTGTATTGTGACGTCCAAAATAAATAGTTAATAATAAGTGTATTGTGACGTCCAAAATAAATAGTTAATAATAAGTGTATTGTGACGTCTAAAATAAATAGTTAATAATAATTGTATTGTGACGTCTAAAATAAATAGTTAATAATAATTGTATTGTGACGTCTAAAATAAATAGTTAATAATAATTGTATTGTGACGTCTAAAATAAATAGTTAATAATAATTGTATTGTGACGTCTAAAATAAATAGTTAATAATAATTGTATTGTGACGTCCAAAATAAATAGTTAATAATAATTGTATTGTGACGTCCAAACTAAATAGTTAATAATAATTGTATTGTGACGTCCAAAATAAATAGTTAATAATAATTGTATTGTGACGTCCAAAATAAATAGTTGATAATAAGTGTATTGTGACGTCAAAAATAAATAGTTAATAATAAGTGTATTGTGACGTCCAAAATAAATAGTTAATAATAATTGTATTGTGACGTCTAAAATAAATAGTTAATAATAAGTGTATTGTGACGTCCAAAATAAATAGTTAATAATAAGTGTATTGTGACGTCCAAAATAAATAGTTAATAATAATTGTATTGTGACATCTAAAATAAATAGTTAATAATAATTGTATTGTGACGTCCAAAATAAATAGTTAATAATAAGTGTATTGTGACGTCCAAAATAAATAGTTAATAATAAGTGTATTGTGACGTCCAAAATAAATAGTTAATAATAAGTGTATTGTGACATCTAAAATAAATAGTTAATAATAATTGTATTGTGACGTCCAAAATAAATAGTTAATAATAATTGTATTGTGACATCTAAAATAAATAGTTAATAATAATTGTATTGTGACGTCCAAAATAAATAGTTAATAATAAGTGTATTGTGACGTCCAAAATAAATAGTTAATAATAAGTGTATTGTGACATCTAAAATAAATAGTTAATAATAATTGTATTGTGACGTCCAAAATAAATAGTTAATAATAAGTGTATTGTGACGTCCAAAATAAATAGTTAATAATAAGTGTATTGTGACATCTAAAATAAATAGTTAATAATAAGTGTATTGTGACATCTAAAATAAATAGTTAATAATAATTGTATTGTGACGTCCAAAATAAATAGTTAATAATAAGTGTATTGTGACGTCCAAAATAAATAGTTAATAATAAGTGTATTGTGACATCTAAAATAAATAGTTAATAATAAGTGTATTGTGACGTCCAAAATAAATAGTTAATAATAAGTGTATTGTGACGTCCAAAATAAATAGTTAATAATAAGTGTATTGTGACATCTAAAATAAATAGTTAATAATAATTGTATTGTGACGTCCAAAATAAATAGTTAATAATAATTGTATTGTGACGTCCAAAATAAATAGTTAATAATAAGTGTATTGTGACGTCCAAAATAAATAGTTAATAATAAGTGTATTGTGACGTCTAAAATAAATAGTTAATAATAATTGTATTGTGACATCTAAAATAAATAGTTAATAATAAGTGTATTGTGACGTCCAAAATAAATAGTTAATAATAAGTGTATTGTGACGTCCAAAATAAATAGTTAATAATAAGTGTATTGTGACATCTAAAATAAATAGTTAATAATAATTGTATTGTGACGTCCAAAATAAATAGTTAATAATAAGTGTATTGTGACGTCCTAAATAAATAGTTAATAATAATTGTATTGTGACATCTAAAATAAATAGTTAATAATAAGTGTATTGTGACGTCCAAAATAAATAGTTAATAATAAGTGTATTGTGACGTCCAAAATAAATAGTTAATAATAAGTGTATTGTGACATCTAAAATAAATAGTTAATAATAATTGTATTGTGACGTCCAAAATAAATAGTTAATAATAATTGTATTGTGACGTCCAAAATAAATAGTTAATAATAAGTGTATTGTGACGTCCAAAATAAATAGTTAATAATAAGTGTATTGTGACGTCCAAAATAAATAGTTGATAATAAGTGTATTGTGACGTCCAAAATAAATAGTTAATAATAAGTGTATTGTGACGTCCAAAATAAATAGTTAATAATAAGTGTATTGTGACGTCCAAAATAAATAGTTAATAATAAGTGTATTGTGACGTCCAAAATAAATAGTTAACAATAAGTGTATTGTGACGTCCAAAATAAATAGTTGATAATAAGTGTATTGTGACGTCCAAAATAAATAGTTAATAATAAGTGTATTGTGACGTCTAAAATAAATGGTTAATAATAAGTGTATTGTGACGTCCAAAATAAATAGTTAATAATAAGTGTATTGTGACGTCCAAAATAAATAGTTAATAATAAGTGTATTGTGAGGTCTAAAATAAATAGTTAATAATAATTGTATTGTGACGTCCAAAATAAATAGGTAATAATAATTGTATTGTGACGTCTAAAATAAATAGTTAATAGTAAGTGTATTATGACGTCCAAAATAAATAGTTGATAATAAGTGTATTGTGACGTCCAAAATAAATAGTTAATAATAATTGTATTGTGACGTCCAAAATAAATAGTTAATAATAAGTGTATTGTGACGTCCAAAATAAATAGTTGATAATAAGTGTATTGTGACGTCCAAAATAAATTTTTAATAATAAGTGTATTGTGACGTCTAAAATAAATAGTTAATAATAAGTGTATTGTGACGTCCAAAATAAATAGTTGATAATAAGTGTATTGTGACGTCCAAAATAAATTGTTAATAATGATTGTATTGTGACGTCTAAAATAAATGGTTGATAATAAGTGTATTGTGACGTCCAAAATAAATAGTTAATAATAATTGTATTGTGACGTCCAAAATAAATAGTTAATAATAAGTGTATTGTGACGTCCAAAATAAATTGTTAATAATAAGTGTATTGTGACGTCCAAAATAAGTAGTTAATAATAAGTGTATTGTGACGTCCAAAATAAATAGTTAATAATAAGTGCATTGTGACGTCTAAAATAAATAGTAAATAATAAGTGTATTGTGACGTCCAAAATAAATAGTTGATAAGTGTATTGTGACGTCCAAAATAAATAGTTGATAATAAGTGTATTGTGACGTCCAAAATAAATAGTTGATAATCAGTGTATTGTGACGTCCAAAATAAATAGTTGATAATCAGTGTATTGTGACGTCCAAAATAAATTGTTAATAATAAGTGTATTGTGACGTCCAAAATAAATAGTTAATAATAAGTGTATTGTGACGTCCAAAATAAATTGTTAATAATAAGTGAATTGTGACGTCCAAAATAAATAGTTAATAATAAGTGTATTGTGACGTCCAAAATAAATAGTTAATAATAAGTGTATTGTGACGTCCAAAATAAATAGTTAATAATAATTGTATTGTGACGTCCAAAATAAATTGTTAATAATAAGTGTATTGTGACGTCCAAAATAAATAGTTAATAATAAGTGTATTGTGACGTCCAAAATAAATAGTTAATAATAAGTGTATTGTGACGTCCAAAATAAATAGTTAATAATAAGTGTATTGTGACGTCCAAAATAAATTGTTAATAATAAGTGTATTGTGACGTCCAAAATAAATAGTTAATAATAATTGTATTGTGACGTCCAAAATAAATAGTTGATAATAAGTGTATTGTGACGTCCAAAATAAATAGTTAATAATAAGTGTATTGTGACGTCCAAAATAAATAGTTAATAATAAGTGTATTGTGACGTCCAAAATAAATAGTTAATAATAAGTGTATTGTGACGTCCAAAATAAATAGTTAATAATAAGTGTATTGTGACGTCCAAAATAAATAGTTAATAATAAGTGTATTGTGACGTCCAAAATAAATAGTTAATAATAAGTGTATTGTGACGTCTAAAATAAATGGTTAATAATAATTGTATTGTGACGTCCCAAATAAATAGTTAATAATAAGTGTATTGTGACGTCTAAAATAAATAGTTGATAATAAGTGTATTGTGACGTCCAAAATAAATAGTTAAAAATAAGTGTATTGTGACGTCCAAAATAAATAGTTAATAATAAGTGTATTGTGACGTCCAAAATAAATAGTTAATAATAAGTGTATTGTGACGTCTAAAATAAATAGTTAATAATAATTGTATTGTGACGTCCAAAATAAATAGTTAATAATAAGTGTATTGTGACGTCCAAAATAAATAGTTAATAATAATTGTATTGTGACGTCCAAAATAAATAGTTAATAATAAGTGTATTGTGACGTCCAAAATAAATAGTTAATAATAATTGTATTGTGACGTCCAAAATAAATAGTTAATAATAAGTGTATTGTGACGTCCAAAATAAATAGTTAATAATAAGTGTATTGTGACGTCCAAAATAAATAGTTAATAATAAGTGTATTGTGACGTCTAAAATAAATAGTTAATAATAAGTGTATTGTGACGTAGCCAATCATGTATTTTCGGCTACAGATAAACATACACACTAACATCATTATAATAAGGTATGCGAGAAACGAGGACACGCATCATAGTCTATCATGGGAAAAACAGCAGAAAGATCCGAGCTTTGCATAACCGATCAATCTCCCACATCGAGTGTGGGAAATGTAAATACGTGATTCCCCCCCAAGGATCACAAAATTGATATTGTTCATTTTCTCTATTTGTGGGAAACGCAAAAGAAATGTTAACACCGTCGCATAAGCAATCGCTTCTTCTTGTTCCACGTTTGCTTGTGGGAAATATAATGTCGCCATCTTTCATCGAACAAGAAGAGAAACACTTTTATTTGTTTGTGTTTTTACAGCGGATCAACCCCCTTTTTTGTGCGTGGGGAATTTTTTTATGCTGCCTATAGGCCTAATTAGTGTAAACGAAGCATGAAAAAAGATTGAGGGAAACAAAGTTTTAAAAATATGAACTATGGCTGAAGAAGTGGGAGCTGATATATATATAGTGAGAGTTTGAATGATTACTGTCATATTCATCATAGTCTAATTCGAGATTTACACGTCCTACCACAACTAGGACAAACGCTCTAGTTGATAATTGTGCGCATGGCTGATTTTTGCTGCGCTCTGTTTTTGTTTTTCTTGGCTCTTTAGCGTGATGACGACGTTCAGTTTTGAAACTTTTAACAATAACCCTTATTCTATTAATGCAGTTCTTTCGAATATTTTGCCATCAATTCCACACCTCTTCACATCTTCCTTTAAACAATCCTTAAACCACTTCTTTTGTCTTGGAACGCTCCCAGCTCCCACATTTAATTCAGATTAAGATATTTTCTTAGGATAGGACCGATCGCTCATCCTTACTATATGACCAGCCCAATGTTTGGTTTGTCTGTGTTCACAGCAGATCAAACCCACCTCTTTTAGTGCGTGGGAGGATTTTAATGTTAACGCCACACATAATCACTGTACACAAATCTTGATAAAAAAAATATATATATAAATTTTATTATTTAGATTATTCGGACAATTGCTCTCACATGCCGGTTCTCGTCAGATCACCGAAATTAAGCAACGATGAATCCGGCCAGTACCAGATGGGTGACCATTTCGGAAGGTTAGGCACTGTATATTTCACCCCTAGTCGTAGAAATTTCCAAGTTGGTATCTAAGGGCACGTTTAACCCACAGTGGTGGGGGAGAGACACTCCCAAATCAAGACGGAAAGCGACGGGAACTATCGTCTTTCTTTTACTTTTTTTTTTTTTTTACATAGGAGTTACCACTTATCAAGGCCCAGAAGCCACTCGAGGACAAGGGTCAAAGAGTAAACAGCAGTAGCGGGACAATATCATATTAATCGTTAGTAGTGTAAATTTGGTAAATTGGATTAATTAAAAGGAACGGCTCATTAAGAATTTGTTTACGTTGGACTTGAAGACGGTCATATTGTAGTCAGCTGGGAGGCAGGAAAACAGAAGTTCCACAGGTGTGCAGTTCTAAGAAAAAGTCTCTGTTCATGGAATCTACGTTTAGGTTTAGGAACTGATAAAGAGTGGGGGGAAATTATTGATAGAGTTTTCGGCTAAATGAGTGTTTTTCGTGAAGATTTTGCGAGGGGGGAACCATAGATTGAAGCTCAGATGAGCACTTGCCATGAAAATGACGATAAAGCAGAGACAGGCTCGCAACGACTTTTCTGTGGGAAAGCGGTTGCAGGGAAGAGAAAAGGGCATTTCTTACGAGGCTGCGAAGTCTGTTTTGAACTCTGTCACGGCAGGATAAGTCCTTTCTAGAGCCTCTGCCTGTTCTACAAATACTTTAATGGTGGCTGCTCTGACGAACTGCAAGCACTTGTACCTCCTCGACGTGACTCCCCCGACGGATCCGACAAGCAGCTAAGTCCACCCCTTTAGAGTAGAGATCCCTAGGTGTAAGAAAGCCTTTTACTCCAATAGTTTCTTCCCCAGAACTGCAGGTCTTTGGAACTCCCTTCCAGGATTCTGCTTTCCCAACTGTACTGATATGCAGAAGTTCAAGTGTAATGTGAACAAACATCTTTCTACTCATCTCCCTTCCTAATGCCCCTGTAAATTGTCCCCGATAGTAGCCCCCTACTTCTAAGTGACACTGTGCCTTGTTTGGGGTGAAGATTGAATAAAAAAATAAAAATAAAATAAAAACTCCTGCTCAGATGTGGCAACATTACTCCATCCATCCTTACTTGTCTTCTCGAGATTACCATGGTTCTACAATTTGGAGAGCTGTGATCGCTGATGCTGTTAAAACAGCAGGGCTGCTGCATGCATGCATGCATGCTGCCATCTTGAATGTTATTTTCGCAATGTTTCGACCGATGTAACTTCCGATCTTCTTCAGTGTCACAGTGCTAAGCGGAAATCAAAATGAGTCATGTTATGTCATCAAACTTGAACGGCACCCATGGAAACGGGTGTATACGTTTCGTATTTGTTTGTGACGTGTCCTAAATGTGCCACTAATGTCTATTAGTGGTTCTTCATATTCTGAACCCATTTATGTTTCGTGATCGTCTAATGTTCATATGCGTGCGTGTGTATGGCATATGTGTATCTTCGACATACCTTTATCTTATCTACTCACTGAACCTGGTCCATCATGACTTCATCTTGTTCTTGGAGAGGGATGGAGCCTTTTGGACGAAACACATTGACTCCAAAGACGATGATTGGTTTTCATATTTAGTTTTTATTTCACTTTCCAGGATTTCGCGCAGATGAAAATGGAAAGTGAGTTTCTTTGCTTGTGGTCTTAATAGTCTACATTGAGAGACACCTCACTCCCTCCCAAGAGGGGAGGAGAGACAACCGTAAAGCCCAACCGCTCTGCTTCAATTCCAAGTTCCAACTCTTCGATGATCTCCAGCTAACCTGATCACGTGACTCACACGTAAATCCGAGCAGCTGACCAGACCTTCCGGTAAACTTGTCTATGATCTAGCTACGTCATATTTTGACAGGTTTTATGAATATTCATCATATCCATCTCTTGTCTACCTCTCCAGGTAGATAGATAGATAGATATAATAGATAGATAGATAGATAGATAGAGATAGAGAGAGAGAGAGAGAGAGAGAGAGAGAGAGAGAGAGAGAGAGAGATGGACAGATAGCTAAATCGATAGATAGTAATTTATTCTGTTCTACCTATTTCATAACAAAATCAATCGGAGATTATTTTCCGAAGAAAAAGCATGTCTCATTCCAAGTGACCGCCTTGTAAAACAGTGTCATTCGGTATAAAAGATGCTTTTTCATTAGATCAAAGCAAAGAAGGTAGATTTAATAGCAGCCTTATCGAGACCAGAAATTGTCTTGTCCTAAAAAAAACTGAGGTTGAGTGCGCATTTGATTCTATCGAACTCGGGAATCCTCTTGTCGTTAGTTCGAATAATCCTACAGTGGCTAAGTGGTTAATAACACGGATAACTTGGGTATAGCAAGTTCGAAGCCAGTTCGTTCTACAGAAACATTTTCACATAGGGATATTGATAAACTTCACGTGATCTATCTCGTAAGTACCCGATCTGTTTTCAGAAAAAAATTCTAACTAGAAGGATATCGAGGAGACCAATGCTAACAATAGTATCATCATACGATATGGTTTTATGAATTACAACAATTCAGAAGCAAAACATGAATTGCTTTTTTTAAATACAACTGAAGAAAATGGGGACCCGCAGTTAGAACTGCATCATGCAAAATGGAGACCCGGCTAAACTGATCGATGTGTACCGCAGTTCGCAATTCTATATTATGCCTCAAAGGGAGATAACATCTTAATGAATAAAATCTATTTGTAAAACGCACACACATGCACATTAATTATTTTTTTTTTTATCTATAAACACTAGTGTTTCATGCGTACACAATAATCAAGGATAGAAATGATAAATACTGCTGGGTGAAGGGTTCGAACGCAGTCACAAAGTCACCCTTTACTATAAAGCCCAGTATATATATATATATATATATATATATATATATATATATATATATATATATATATATATATATATATATATATATTCCCCAAGACTAAAACTTGCTGCTATAGTTTCAAATGATCTGAAATAACAGCAAGGGGAGACTTGATTCCAAATATTTCTCATATGTTATATTATCCCTCTTTTCGAAATTGGCAGTATTTTATGTGAACAGTCGCTAGAGATGCTGGAAATTCCGTTTCTTGTCTATCCTTATGGCTATGTCACTAGTAAGGGTGCGGAAGGTAAACGTTTCAACTGGGCTGACGTTATCCGCCTGATAGTCAGGGACCCGAACCTTGGATTAACCACTAAGGAGGCTGTCCTATCAGCAGGTGCAAAGTACTGGGGCTGCTGTATTGTCATTTGGTGAATGGATTCTGAACCATGTAATAGCTTCTTGTGGGGCCTCTCAATGCCATACTAGTGGGTAATTGTTACGGCTTTACCTTATCATGTGCTACAAAAAAAATTTTTTTTCGTTTCTTTTTTTCTTACATTCTCCCTCTGCCCTGCTCTACGCAAGTCTGTCGATCTATTCCACAAATCCCAAATCTCAAGCATGAAAGGTTTTCAGAAAATATACTTGATTAAACCCAGATCTCCAACTTCCAACGTAGACCCCCCACCCCCCGCTATCATGTCTCCTTTTCCAATATCAAGGGTCTACGTTCCAACCTTCCAAAGGTTCAAATTCTATTACAGGAGACTAAACCAGACCTATTATTCCTAAGCGAAACTGGCATTGGAACGACTACTTCCCTAGATGAGTTCGTAATTAAAGAATACTCTAACTTAACCTCTACATCCGACCTCCAAGATCGTCATGGGCATGGAGTATGTGCCTACATTAAAGTCGACTTTTCATGTTGTAGGGACATCTGTAGAGAAGATCCTAACTTACCCTACACGTGCTTCCGGGTTGCACTTGCTCACACTACTGCGTTTAAATTTGCATGCTATCGCCCCATAACAGTGAAGTTACTATTTTTAATAGCATATCTGAGAAAATCGACCATGTCCTGTCTGCGTACCCCTCAACTAATATTCACATCTGTGGAGACTTCAATGTTCATAATGTGGAATGGTTAACCCACTCAAACAAGACTAATGACGAGGGGAGGTTATGGCACGATTTCTCCATTGCTTATGACCTCACTCAGATTGTTCAAGAACCCAACCGTGTTCCCGATACTGACTCCTAGGCCTCTTTCTCACAACTTGCCCTGAGCTATGTTCATCTTCCGTTCTGTCTCCATTAAGATCTTCCGGCCACTTTGTTGTATCAGTTAAGATAAAAACGAAATGTATTAGGTCCTCAGACATACCTCTCCATCGTACAGTATATCGATACTCTATGGCTGACTTGGATAACTTCCGTATATTTGTATCAGATCTGCCTCTGCATGCCATGTTTAAAAAGGATGCTTCCAACGTAATAATTGTACTGAGACCAAAGCCGCTTTCAGGACCGCCAGCAACCATTGTAAGAAAGTAATAAAGAAGGCGAGAGAGTTGTATACTCGGTTCGTCAGGACCAAGGTAGCTGGGCAGCGGCTTGATTTCCATCAGTTTTGGCAAATAGCAAACAGAATCCTACACAGAAGTCTGTGCTCTATCCCAATTATCATCAATGGACCTGAGGTAATCTAGTCAGCATCAGACAAAGCCAAGCTCTTTGCCAAGAACTTTGCAGCTAATTCTACCTTTTACGACCAAGGCCGCCAACCCCCAGCATTTTCTCGTATATCAGAAAACACGCTATGTAACATACAAATGTCTGTACGTGATGTTGCCAAGCTAATCAAAAACCTTGATTCTAGTTGACGGCATTCCAATTATAGTGCTTAAAAGGCTTCAACCAGAACTAGCGTCCATACTTACAAAGTTATTTAAGCGTTGTTTTAAGGAGAAATCTTGGAGAGTCCCATCAATATGCCCTGTATTTAAGACTTGACAAGTTCTTGATGAACCGCCTCCCCCTAATTAATCCAATGTACAAAATTCCCACTACTTATGTTTACTACGCTATAATCGCAATGATTAATGCATACCCATTAACCCTTATCCTCGAGTGGCCTCCGAGCCTTGATAAGTGGTGACTCCTATGTAAAAAAATAGATATGAATAAATATCAGCTGATCCTTATACACTGTGAAATTTACTTTATGTATGAAAACCGAAAAGGGGAGATAAAACATGAAACATATTTGGAATCAAGTCTCCTCTTGCTGTTATTTCAGATCATTTAAAACCATATCAGAAAGTTTCAGTCTCCTCTCCATTAAGGCCAGAAATTTTGGAGAAGCAAAACTAGGAAAACAAATGACTATAATTGAAACATTTTATGGCTGTAAAAAAGTGCCCAAAAGGCTCTGGATGATCCCCTTAATGTGCAATCTTAAGGGCAATTGTCACATAGCCCACTACGCAATTAAGGTCATTACCTTTCCGACGAGTCTTTGTTTGTTGCATTCTAATCAATAGTCGCTGAGATTTAGAACTTATAAAATTGCCAAAAACGGTGATATATATTTGTAGTCATCGATATACAGTGTTGTTTCGTTGCATCACAGCTCATCAGTGCCGCTAGACTAGCACCTCTCCCAAGCCGAGGATTGAACCTAGAACCATCGCGTTGATAGTCAGCAGTTCTACCGACCACCCACGGTAGCGGCGCCCGTAAATAATCTCGCCAAGTGTCTATTTTAAACAAACATCCGTCCACCACTTTTATATTCCTTAGCCTCTAAACCACTCCCATACGCGCGCACGCGCACACACACACACACACACACACACACACACACACACACACACACACACACACACACACACACACACACACACACACGCACACACACACACACGCATATATAACTACTTAATTTACTCACATAAAATTAATATACGAAAGTATAGATTTATGCGTAAACTTTAAGTATTTACTTCAAAAGTGCTCAATACGTAGGTAGAGCTAGTTAGTAATTTATAAAATATATATGGCGATTAAGCTACACTGAATATTCCGCGTTTCATCCACTCTAGGAATCCTCAGGCTTATGCGCATACGCCTGAGGAGTCCTAGAGTGGATGAAACGCGGAATATTCAGTGTAGCTTAATCGCCATACATATTTTATAAATTACTATATATATATATATATATATATATATATATATATATATATATATATATATATATATATATATATATATATATATATATATATATATATATTCAACACACAAAAGATAGCCAAAGAAACAGACGAAAATCAGTTCTTTTAGAAACAATATTTCTTAAAACATTTGGTATTCCTATACGTCAACAATAAGAAATATATAAAGAAAAGATATAAGCATTTATATATTCTATTTACTTTATATATATTTATATATTTTTCATATTGATTTTTAAATATTTATACATGTTATTATTACATAAAAATGTCACATATTTCTTAACGTTTGATTGATATTTTCGAAAACTTTAACATTTGTCCGTCTTTTAATATCTCCCTTCTTCCTTTTTCATTTTTATACAACGTAAAATTGAAAATTGTAAAAACAAAGCAAATAAGAATAAAAAAAATCACTGGTTACAATAGAAAAATGAGAGCATGAAAAGTAATATGGTTAAGCTTAAACATGGAAAGGTAAAGAACTAGTTGTTAAAACTGGAAAAGAAAAGGACAAGTTATTCAAGTAAAAAAAATATAAATTTATAACTTAAAATATTGCAGCATTAAGAATTGATTATATAATGTTAAATTGAATTTTGAAAATTTGTTAATGCTGAAATATTTTAAGTTATAAATTTATTATATTTTTTACTAGAATGTCTTGTCCTTTTCTTAACAACTAATTCTTTACTTTTCCTCGTTTAAGCTTAACCATATTACTTTTCATGCTCGCATTTTTCTATTGTAATCAGTGATTTTTCTAGGCTTCCAATAAATTCACTTGTTTTTTGTTTAATTTCAATTTGATTTATGTTTTTCCCCCATAAACATAACATTATGTACATATGTAATAACAATGCGACGTGGTTGCTATGGAAACCAGTCATAAAAAACGTATGTAATAACAATGTACGGCACTCGTCTGCTTCAATAACCCCCAATTATCTCCCTTTTATTTTTTCATTCTGTCTGTTTCACTTGTTATTTCTCTTTTCGCGACAGAAGTGAATTAGTAGCAACACTAGTCACTGAAGCGACGTGGTTGCTATGGAAACCAGTCATAAAAAACGTCGCTCACCTCCTTACGTCTTTTTACGATTTTGAACACCAGTAAATTAATCATAACTTTTGTTTTACCAAACTAAAATCGAAAATTTTTTTTTTCACAATAAAGCTGAGAAGGTGATCTATAAACTGTAATAAGTGTTTGAAATTTGGTCGAAAAATGAGTGAACGGTGAAACTTTAAAGCAGTTTTAAATGACTAAAACTCCTACCATGTTTGAATGATATGGTGTCCAGGAGTAAACACCACGGAGTCTTCATTAATTACCGATCAACAACAGAAAGGTCTAGTACAAACCAATTAAACATTATTTAGAAACATAAAACATTTACCCGCAATCAAAAACTCTTTACGGCGGAAAATTTTCCCACCGTTGATATAAATAGGCACGATCCCCAAATGTGACAATTATGTAACTAAAAACTGTTCACTCTCTGCGTTGTATGGCGGCCGATTAGGGACGTAATTGTTTTTTTTTTTTTTTTTTTTTTGAGGAAGTAATAAATGGATTGCGTAGCCATAGCTACGTTTTCTACTATATAAATCCCAATTCATAATCTATTAAAGCAATCAAATATTCCCCATCGAGCTTTGTTCCGACGGTTCATAACAACGGTATTCGTTATCTCATTTTACGCGCGATTAGATTTCATTCATTAGTTACTTCACTAGGCGATCTTGTCAGAATTGTAGCAGCAGCAGCAGCAGCAGCAGCAGCAATAGCCCCAAAGTTCAATTTCTCTTCACCATGGCAACGTGATAATATCAGAGCAACCTGTTTAACAGGGATCTCGTGAAAATTTGGGAGGAATCGGCATCATGATTCGTCCTCCTCCAGTCATCTATGCCCCTAAATGAGACAAACAAAGCCGCGGAACTACAAATCAATTGAATGAAAGTGACAACGTTGCTTCCGTGACATTCCTGTGCGTGTTCTGAGCCTTACCTTCTACGACTTGGCATGTGACTTCTGAGCCTTGCTGCTATGGTGTCGAGATTAAAAAACTGCAATACTATGGACTAACAGAATAGCTGCAAACAACAGGGACGATGTCATGAAAACGAGAGAATTCTGAGGCACGATCTTCGTAAGCTCTATCCGACTCGCTTAAAAACAACAACAGCAAGACAGTCGTAAAGTCATCCTTCATCAATACGGCAAGGCTATGTCGTCGATAACTTCGATGGCTGGCAAAGCCATCTTAATTTAATTGGCAGTGTACCCAGCTTTATTAGAGCAGCAGCCTAGATACAAGGGCTCTAATAATGTAACAGAGCGCGGACGCGCGTATAACAGCAGCAGTAGGCAAATGACCGAACCGTGTGCGAGGTGACGTCCAGCGAGGAAGAAGAAAAGAAAAAGATAATAAAAGGAGGAAACCGTGGACCTCCGAGGTTAGAGAGAGAAAGAGAGAGAGAGAGAGAGAGAGAGAGAGAGAGAGAGAGAGAGAGAGAGAGAGAGAGAGATAGCTGCTACACAGGTGGACCGAGAGCAACAGGCAAAGGCGTGTATTAAACACGGCCAAACAAAGACAGAGTACCGCGCGCTCAACACAGTAAAGTCTTGTTAAGAACATTGGAGTACGAGAAGACTTTTGAACAAGAGACAAGGCGTTATTCTGGAAAGTACCTGTAAATAAATGCCTGTTATTTAACTGAATAAAAAAGTGAGTCGAATTCTTTCCTTGTCTTTTTTTTTCTTGCGACTGTCTGCATACAACGTGTGGGTCCCAAGTAATGTATTCGTAGCGACCACATTACAATGAACTTTAAAAGGCGTCTGCATCGAGATTCAACGGTCTGTGGTCTTTTTTTTTTTCAACGCGTCTGAGGGTAATGTACAACAAGCAAGGATGTTCAGTCACACGCCGCAATCCAATTTGCTTGATAAAAATAAAAATAAATAAAATAAAATAAAATAAAACGATCATGCTCACTTGATACATATAGAAAGGGTGTAGATATTTGGAAAAATGGAACCGGCACTATGCGGGTTTAACCGACTTCCTCCAAAGAAGGAAGTTCCATGGGAGTATGAAATTCACAAGCGGTCCCCAGTCGCATATATATCCCCGTTAGGGGAGATGGCAAGGTTAGGATTTTGCAACTGTTGCAGGGAGGTGTCGACGTCCTCTTACATAAACTGCCTGGAATTCCAAAATTGGTCACCCATCCGATACTAACCAGGCTCAACGTTGCCTAACTTCGGTGATCTAACGAGAACCAGTGTCAACATGACTATGCCGTATTTGTAGATATTTACAAAGAGATGGTAAATATTAACAGCTAATGATACAGTAGCTCAGTACCAGTCCAAATTTATCTTGAATTGCGTTGTCGTATTTATTAACTCACTTGGAAATCTATTTCAAGGTCCAAGGATCCAGATTGAGAAAGTGACCCTCCTCAAGTTTAATTGAAATCGATGGTGAAATATTTTCTTGTAGTATCCACATAGATTTCTTTTTTGGTACAGGAGTCAATAATAGGTCCCGAAATATATCATAACGACAATTGAGAGAGATTATAGTAAAAAAAAATGCAGGAGTGGGGCTAACAACATTCTGCTAACGCCTGTGGAACCGTCAATCAATACCTACAAATAACGACTTGGAACAACCGCTGGTATTTGTTGCCTCTGATGTTGGGAATAAGTTGGAATCCCCAGGGAACATAAAGTGTTTCAAATCTACAAGAAGGACCTCGATCAAAATTAGATGATACCGATATCCTCACTTTAAACGTTGCATTCAGGGGCAACTCGCTCAGCAGCCCGGAGGTGATAGTGGCCACATGTCGGCGACATAGACTGTCAACCTGGGTGTGCCAAGTTCGCATCCAGTTCGTTGCAGAGAAACACTTTAACTTAATGTTGGCAACCTACACGTGATCCATCCTATAAGTACTCGATGTCTTTTTAGAAAGAATTTTAACTAGAAAGATATCGAGGAAACGAATGTCAACAATAATCATACGAAATGAATAAATGAATGATTGTCATAGTTGTCATTATCCAGAGTAACAACAAAAATAAGTGTTTTTAAGTATCTACTCTCTCATATCAGTATTTTCTCTATAATTTCGCGCTTAATGTTATTGCTGTCTTTTCTGTTAACTTCCAGATAACGCACGTGCACGCAATTCTACCCAGCAGAAATAGATACTAATTCTAACATAATAGCGCGCGTACATAAATGAACACGCACACATACATGCATATACACACACATACATATCATCATCAAGATATCATACGCTACAATGCCTAATCTAGTCCAGTCATGATAGTATCTATCTAATAACAAGAAAATTAAAGATACCCAGGCAATCCCTTTTCCTTTAGTCAATAAAACCAAAATGTAATTGCCAAGAAAGAGAGAGTGAATGCCCTCTTGACAATAATTGTATACATAAAGATGTGATTGCACTGTAACCAAGATACCATCAAAATAATTCCAAATTAACACTACTAATTTTTTTCCAAACTGCCAATCCCCTGACAATCAAATAGCAATGAACTTGAACATCCCTCTCTACCAATAAACTAACTAAATAACAACACTAACAATATAGTGATAGTTCTTTGCCAGACAATTTCCATTCGAAACAATGTCCTTAATAATTCATCCAATTCTTACCCTGACCATAACTACTAGAGAGTCCACAACAACAGCAACAGTAACCAGATTGCACCCAAAACAACCGAAAAATTAAACACACGAAATTTAATTTAAATGTGAAATAGAAGTGACACGTATCAGGCCGGTGTAAAAGTTTTTTTTTGTTTTTTTTTTGTTTTTTTCAATTTTCTTATCAGTTTGTTCAAGCTGAAGATGGAGCATCCTACCAGATGACGAACATTCGCCAGCTAACTCAGATATTCCAACCGAGAGATCTTTTTAAGATTCTGATGATTCCTTTAAGTGCACTTGTTCGAACTTGAATCTCTCTTGCACTTGATTCATCGGGTATATTTGGCAGGTAGTTTTTGATCTTTTTTTTTTCATGAGTCCAGTTTCTTCTATAATTACTGGAATGATGGAGATCTTCCTAAGATTCAAGTTTCTTTTTCATGTCATACACAAGACCTTGACATCTCTTTATATTTTCCCTCTCAGGTCTGTTTAACTCAGCATCATTGGGAACCGTAACTTCTATTAAGGTGACTTCTTTTTTCCTTCTTGTCCCGTATCACTATGTCAGGTTTTGTAGCTCAGTTCTCTAGATGCGTAGTTGTGAGGACAGCTTAGTCATAGTCGATGGTGTATGACATTTGGCCTTTTTTTTCTGGTATATGTTCTCAATACTTGCTGCTGCATCCAATATTTAACTTTTACAGATCGTCTAGTGGAGATATTTACGCATTCTATTTGTGTCGCGTCGTATAGTAGCCGCCCCTAGCAGAACCTTGTAGTTGGATATCAGGTGGTTCACGCTCTCTACTTCAGTGGGGCAGAACTTGCACTTGCTATCATTGCTTAAGCCATTGTAATTCATTTTCGTCTGTTCGCACTTTTCTCAATAACTATGCTTTGGGATTTAAAAAAAAATTGCACAAACATTAAACATGATATGAGTAAAAAGAAAATAACAGAACAGATTTTCCGGGAAAACTCCGGTTGCACCATCAGAGGTGCCTTTCGGGTTAAAATGGCTAAAATTGGCACTTTTGTACTTATTAAAAAAAAAAAATAGTTGATGCCTTGAATTTTTATAAAACTTTCTGAAAAGTTGTAACTGATTTCTATATAATTTTGTTTGTCTATACTTCGCAACAACTCTTGAGTGTGCCCCAGGGGCTCTTTTAGGGCTAATAAAAACACTGCATTTTTGGGACTATTTTACCATATTTGTCCAAAGTTTTCTGTGTATGTCTATTTAGCAGTTTTGCATGGTGCAGAACTCAAATTTGCATATGTTAAAGCTTAAAACGGCACCGTTTGTTCATTTTCAACAGGATTTGACATCTCCTAGGGGCAAAATGGGGGAGGGGGCAAATGCTGAACTTAGTCATTTTTTTATGTCTCGTTCACTGCGCACTCACGGGGGACCATGCATACTTCACTTGTTAAATTATTAAAGCATCATTTGTATTTTTGTGCAATGTTCTCACCACGACATTTCTTTAGTCAACAGAAAGATAATTATCTTCCATCATGATAGTACTTGTCCTCAAACAGCGCTACTGACCAAAGATCTAGGAAAATTTGATTAGAAAATATTTTCCTATCCTGCATATTCGCCTGACCTATCTCCCTCGGATTATCATTTATTTCGAGGATTACAAAACCATTTTGAAGGCCTCAGATTAGTATGATGAGAAGAGATTGTACGTGAGTTAGATTTCGTATCAAAATCTAAAGAATTTTACAAGCGAGGTATTGATAAAATTTATTTTCTTGATTCCATCTGTCGACGCGCTTATAAATACCTCGCTTGTAAAATTCTTTAGATTTCGATACGAAATCTAACTCACGTACAATCTCTTCTCATCATACTAAGATGAGGCCTTCAAAATGGTTTTGCAATCCTCGAAATAAATGATAATCCGAGGGAGATAGGTCAGGCGAATATGCAGGATCAGGTTGGTGAAAAAGTTTTGCCGATTTAAGTTTCATCTTGAACATGAAAATTTGTTTTTGAAAATATTTATTCATAACAACAATAACCTTTGCCATAAAATTTTTGAAAAATGGCTGACATGCGGCAAAGAAACAGACTGAATGACAAACAGGCTGAGATAAAAAGAAAAAAAAAAGAAATGAGGAAGATAGCGACCATTTATTGAAACGGTAGCAGTTACGTCAATAAGTACATAATGTATATACAGCCCAATGTTCGATTTAGTAAAGCTCTGTATAAAAATGTAAGAAATATATAAAAAGAATTTAATATAATCATCCTATCAGTAGAAGCAGCAGCAGCAGCAGTAGTAGTAGTAGTAGTAGAAAGGACATCGTTTGTTTCCTTCTAAGAATAATTGTTTGTCCACACACACAAATAAGTTATGCTTATCCTCCTCTCCTGTCCCGATGCTACAAAAGTAACCATTGTTGTCCATTGACCATGTTGATAAGCTGTCAACAGTGACCTTTCAACTGCGCATGTGTATATAACTAGTAAATAATAATAAAGAAGGAAAGAAAGAAGAAAAGAAGAAGGAAGAAAAGAAAGAAGAAGAAGAAGAAGAAGAAGAAAAAGGAGAAGATGGAGAAGAAGAAGAAGGATGAGGAGGAGGGGGAGGAGGAGAAGAAGAAGAAGAAGAAGAAGAAGAAGAAGAAGAAGAAGAAGCGGGACAAGAAGGAAGACGAATAAATAAAAGAAGAAGAAGAAGAAGAAGAAGAAGAAGAAGAAGAAGAAAAAGAAGCGGAACAAGAAGGAAGACGAAGAAATAAAAGAAGAAGAAGAAGAAGAAAGAAGAAGAAGAAGAAGAAGAAGAAGAAGAAGAAATGCAGTTGAAAAATAAGAAGAAAATAAGAAAGGCAAATAGGAAGAAGTCTAAGGAGACAAAGAGAAGAAAAAGAAAAGAAGAAATAAAAAAGTATTTAGAAAGAATAAGAAAGAAAATATAAAGAAAACGACGAAGAAGACAAGGAGCAGGAAAAGAAGAAGAAGAAGAAGAAGAGGAAGTGAGTAAAAAGAAAAAAAAAGGAAAGGATGAATCAAATAGGAGAAAGACGGATAAAAAAGAGAGCAAAAAAGGAAAGTAAAAAAGCAAATAAGAATGAAACGGAGAAGAAAATGAAAAGGGAGAGAAGACGAAGAAGTGAAACAAATGAAAAAGGAAAAAAAGGAAGAAGAAAGAAACAAATATGAATAAATCAGAAAAAGAAGACAAGGAGAAGGAAAAAGAAGAAAGCAAAAAGAAAGAAGAAAACAAAGGAGAAAATAAAACAGAAAAATGAAGAACCAGAAACGAATATCGAGGAGAAGGAAGGAAATAAGATGATACGTGAAAAAGAGAAGAAAAAAGATATAAGAGGAGGAAAAAGAAGAAAACCAATAATTATGATAAGAAGAAGAGGAAATCAAATAGGAAGAAGAAAACGAAAACAACGAAGAAAACGAAAAAATAAAATGAGTTGATAAAGAAGAAAAGGATAAAAAGAAACAAAATAAAAATAAGTACATAATAAAAAGAAAATATGAAACAAAAAGAAAGAAAATAAGAAAAAAGAAAGAAAATAAGAAAATAGAAAGAAAATAGAAAGAAAAAAGAAAGAAAATAGAAAGAAAATAGAAAGAAAGCACATAAACACAAGTCGCAAAAATATAAGAAAAAAGAAAAAAATTTCAATAAACTTACAATATAACAAAGAAAGGAAAAACAAAGATTTCACATAGTCTGAATTTCTAAGGCCTACCAGTTCGTAGCTGATGTGCTAGGTCGACATTCCTTACTGATAAGCAGATTGAAAGGCCGAAAAGATTCAATATGAATATCTTAACAGCATTCCACAGATTGCCGCGTTTTTAACACACAAACGGTTGATAGCGGTTGGCTAAACTAGGTCGAGGCAGGTAGACAAGCAAAGTCTCCGTAAAAAATGGATACACGAGGACGCTTTCTACGCGTTTCCATTATATCTCTGGCTAGCGTGCATTCATGCGTTTATAGGTGCGTACCAGCGCCGCCTGTGTATGGTACGCACACGTACACGCTTGAGAGACGCCTATACGATTGTGTGATTCCGTACGGTATTAGCGCTTATATTGAAACGGAAATTTTACTTATATAAGTCATCTTCAAGTTCAGCGCTCCGGCACCTTACCCCACGCATTTTTCTTTCTCAGTCCGGTCGATATTACGATTTTCAGTTTTAAACATTCACTGGCTTCGAAACCTAGTAGTCGATGCCTTTTTTTTTTTGTCTTCCCTACAACTTCTTTCCAACAAAAGAGACGTTGCAAACCTGTCGCAACTCTATCGTTATTTTCATGGCAAGTGCTCATCTGAGTTTCAATCTATGCCCTCCTTTACAAAATTTTCACAGAACACCCGTTTAGTTACAACAACAATCAAAAGTTTCCCCCACTCTTCATCTGTGGCTAAATCTAAACGCAAATTCCATAAACAAAATGTTTCCATGGAACTGCCTTCCTGTGGAACACTGTTCTGCTGACCTGCTTTCCAGCTGACTACAATGCCCAAAGGCTACTCGTGAATAAGGATTAATGAGTGTATGGTGATCACTGAGACAACAACGTAGTGATCGTTAAGGCTAGACATTGGGCAAAATTGGACTATTAAAGGGAAGGACTCAACAAGAACTTGTTTACATTGGACTTGAAGATGACCATGTTTTAGTCAGATGGAAAGCAGGCCAGCGGAACAGTTCTACAAGAAGGCAGTTCTAGGAAAGAATCTTTGTTCATGGAATTTGCGATTACATTTAGACACAGACAGAGAATGGGAGAAAAATTTTTAATAGTGGTTGTAACTAGACGAGAGCTTTTTGAGAAAGTTTGACAGTGGGGGGGGGGGCACCATAGATTGGAGCTCAGATGAGATCTTGCCATAGAAAATAACGATAGAGCAGAGCCAGCCTCTCAATATCTCTTTTATGGGAAAGATGTTTCAGGGAGAAGAAAAGGGAATAAGTACTCGGTTTCGAAGCCGGTTTTGAACTCTGTCAAGACAATAGGGTGCTCCTAACGACTTCTCCCCAGATATGACAAATATGAAAAAAATCTTCCATAAACAAAATTTCTATTTAACAAACCACGTATACCCGTATAAAAGCCAAATACGTCCTAAAATGTTATGTTATGTTTTTGTTTTACGGCATATCAACCCTTTTCAGGTTATTTAATGCCGAATCCAAAGATTTTGAAGAAAGATTTTTTAATAGAATATATTTGTTGTTTTCAAGTCGGTTTCTATTTAACCTATAGTTGGGACCCTAACAGGTATTACCACTCCGGGTCAGAATGGACCTGAGAGCAATGGCAATTAAAGGGTGGCTCCACACTCCCCAAAGCCTGCAAGCTGGGGCCTCACCACTGGATATAGTTTAAGGTCATATTCAGGACCAGCATCGGGAATGAGATATTTTCTGGAGCGATAGAATGGGAAAACGTTTTTTTTCTGGCGACCTTCGCAACTGAGATGATGTAAGTTTTCCATTTCAAACTAGTGAAGGTCAGTCTCAGAAGGTTGTCGAAGCATGACGCTTCTTTAAGACGAGGGTTATTCATAACAATTATGGCCAAGTGTGTATCAGAGCGTTTATAGCGAGAAGGTAGAAGCTTGGTTTTGGATGCATTAAAATTAACCAGCCACCTTTTGCCCCACTGCAGCACGTGTTCAAGGTTGGAGAGAGACTGAGAGAAACTTTGGTCGTTTGAAATGTTGGCATAGATGGTGGTGTCGTCTGCGTATATGTTGACAAATGAATTTAGAATGTGGTTTGGGAGACCATTGATGAAGATAAGGAAGAGAGTTGGGCCCAGGATGGATCCTTGAGGCATGCAAACGTTGATACTTTTAGTTCCGGACTTTTGCCTATCATTTACGACTACTTGTATAATAAACCTATCGGAGAGAAAAGGTTCGATAGTTGAGAAAACATTTCCAGATATTCCATGCCCGGAAATCTTGTAAAGTAAACTTTTATGACAAACCTTATAAAATACAAGAATACATTTTAGAAAACATGTTTTTTTATGTATAAATTTAAATGAAAACATTTGAAAACCTGAAAATGTTATGGAATGGTAAAATCATTTTTATTTACTTTTTTTGTTGTTATTGTTCAAGTCCGAATGTTCGCCAATAACCCTGCTTTATCAAGGAGAGGATTAGTCCGATTTAGTTTTCTTTTTCTTTTTCTTCATAATGTTGTTATTAAGAGGCCGAAGCCTCTCGAAGAGAAGGACGTCTTGTGTTGTTGCTGTTTGAAATCCGTGTGTATAATCGCTCGGTTTAAGCGCGAAATTTAAGAAATGGAAAGTCAAACATTTTAGAAAACATTTTCTTTTTATATATAAAATTAAATGAGAACATTTGAAAAAACTGAAAATGTTTTGAAATGATAAAATCATTTTTATTTCATTTTTTTTGTTGATGATGATGATGATGAAATACGAATTTTCGCCAATAACTTGGCTAATGTACGACTCTCCATTTCTGAAATTTCGCGGATCAATATATGTTATAAATAGCTCTGGAATGGTGAGTATACAGAATTAATGTACAAACGCGCAAAAATGGAATGCAAGAGCGCGCGAGAATAAACATGGCGACCAATGAAAACAATACGGAATACATTGGATAATAAAGATCTTAACATTATTGCCTTCAGATTAAATAAAATAATCCTTTATATATTCGAGGGGTGTAATCCGTTGAAAAAAAAATTGAAAAAAGACGAAAAGAAAAACACGAGGCGGGAGTGTGCATTCCACATAGCCACCGTAATTTTTTGTATGTGTTAATAACCTTAAAAATATCGGGCAATAATTAATTAAGTAATATTTAACGGTGACACTTGTGACGTAAAGAAAATAGCTTTTTGTGACATAACAGAAACATTTCAACGAAAGTATATTAAAATGAAAAAATAATATAGATAGATTTCTATGAGTCGTTCTGCCAATAAAGAATCATGTTTCTTCAATTTTAAAAGTGAATGCCCAGATAGATATAAAATGGCCGTAATGAAAAATGTCATCAACAGAGCCAAACGTGTTTTTTCCATTAATGAAATATTTTATAAAACACTCTCTAACATAAAACAAGTCCTGAGTCATAACAACTTCCCAAATTATATTGTTGACCAACAGATTAAACACACTTTAACTACCATTAATAAAACTACTACTACTACTACTACTACTACTACTACTACTACTACTACTGATGGTAATAATAATAATAATAATAATAATAACTAGCAGAAATCGTAGAAGTTCCACGGTTGTTCAAAATTTTGAAAATACATAAATAAAATGAATAAAAAATAAAGTAAAACGAATAACGACGAGTTAAAAACATTTTTTTAGCAAATTTTTTGAAGCTAAAAAGAATTGATTTAAAAATTTAGATTTTTTCAATGAAAATTCAACACACAACGCATTATATAAATAAATTATAAGGGAACAGATCGAAATTTAAATTGCATTTTTTTTTTTCAATTTAAAAATGAAAAATAATAAATAAAAACTTGCACTCTCCTCTCAACATGACGTTTTTATTATAAAATAAAAATAAAATAAAATAAAATAGCCAATTTGAAATCGTAAACAGACAGCCAAGATATTTTTTTTTGAAAATTTTTGAGCAGAAATGGTTTTAATGATTATTAACTGATAAAGAGCGACTATAAGGGGAGGCAATTCCTTCCTCATTAATTAATGTTTGCGATGATGATGGGTTTTGTGACACTGGATATACAGACAAGTAAAATAATAATAATAATAATAATAATAATAATAATAATAATAATAATAATAATAATAATAATAATAATAACAACAACATATTTTATTGTACCTATTTACTATGCTTACGGGACAGAGTAAGACACCAGCGTCGTTTTTTAACGTGGAGAAAAGGTACAAAAATAATAAAAAAATTGTCTCAGTCGTGAAGGACTGATCCTCCACCGAAAGAGAAGAAATGGAAGTGCAGCATCTGTGAAATATAAAATAGACGAAAAAATAAGAAATATCATACACAAACACATTACAGCAACTGAAAAGAACTCCGAAATTAGATTCCTTATTTAGAATTTTTTTTTAAACAAGTCAGTTATTAATAAACAATAACTCTACACCCGACGACAGTTTACTCAAAACTAGAAATGTTGTGTACGTTTTGAAACGACTTGGAGAAGAATGTGTCTCCAAAAATAACACGTACATTGGCATGACTCGAACCAGTATCTCTCGCCGACTAACATGCCACCTGTCTTCTCCGAATAGCTTTATTTACGAAAACCTTACAGCACAAGAGACCCCCAAAATTTAGGAATATACTAATTAAAAATTTAGGAATTTACTAATTAAAAACACCGCCATTTTAGCCGTCTCACACTGTGGTTTGCGCCTCCCAATCATTGAAGCCCTACTAATCCGTATGAAAAAAAAAAACCCCTAAAAAACGACATCAATCATGCTTAATATGAAGGGGAAGGCGCGCTTAAATGATTTTACTGATTTTAAACGATTTTAATCGTCTTCTCACCAACGCAATTTTCATTTTAATCCATTCTTCTCACCAACGCAATTTTCATTTCATAACTTGCCTGAGAATGACTTATGAAAGTCGAAAACGCTCGCGACTACGGTCTTTTTCTTTTTACACTCGAACAGAACGTTCACACATTATTCCGCCAAAAAGAAAAAAAATGGATTGCATGATAAACAAACAGGAATTGTCCCTACTCTTCAATGAACCATGCATTAGAGAAAAAATGCCGCCCAAGTATACTAATATATATATATATATATATATATATATATATATATATATATATATATACAGAGAGAGAGAGAGAGAGAGAGAGAGAGAGAGAGAGAGAGAGAGAATTAGAATTGAAAAGAGAAGCAGCTTATCCTGCCTTAACAGAGTTCAAAATAGACTTCGTAGCGTAGTGGGGATGCCCTTTTCTCTTCCCTGCAACCTCTTTTCCACAGACGACACGCTGCGAGCTCGTCTATGCGTTATATTTATTTTCATAGAAAGTGCTCGTCTGAGCTCCAATCTTTCACGAAAAACACTCGTCTAATCAAAACCACTATCAATAATTTCCCCCACTCTTTATCTGTGCCTAAACCTAAACGTAGATTCGATGAACAAAGCTTCTTTCTTAGAGTTGCACACCTGTGGACTCTCTTCCATTTGCCTGCTTTGACTAAAATTTGATTGTCTTCAAGTCTTATGTAAACAAGTTCTTGATGAACCGTCCCCCTAAGTAATTCAATTTAAAAAATTTCCACTACTCACGATTACTACACTATAATCCCATTGACTACTGTACACCCATTGACCTTGATCATCGAGTGGCCTCTGGGCCTTGATTAGTGGTGACACCTATGTAAAAATAAAAACTTAAGGCATGTCAACTGTCAAGTCAGATTGGTCTGAAGAGACCGCTATTTTCTTGTTTTTGTTTCTTTATATTTAATGTGTTTACGGACACTTCTTTTCAGCCTCTCTTATTTACCTCTATAATGCTACTACTCACATTGTAACTGCTGGTCTAATTTTATTAAATTGAGCTGGTGCTCTGTAGAAATGAGGAAAAATATACAACCGTAACTATAAATGTCTGATAGTAAACGAACGCTTGTTGTGAATTTTAGAGTTCGGCAATCTCAGATCATCCAAATACGTTCAGTGTTACGGGCCCGCTATGGAACGTGTATTATCGCTAGTACATCATAAGTACAAATCATTGATCTTGTTTTTAGATTCTCACGTAATCTCGTCAATACTTCCAATGGCGGTTAGAAAATTCGATCAGTAACACTAGCGACATCTGGCGGCGATCCAGCCTATTTTAATTTTCATTACCAACGAGATATGAGTAAGCATCACAGTAGACGCCCTGTGGTAAGGGTAGCTTAACATGACGCGGGTGAGATTGGATGGGCAGCTGGGTGAACTAATAATCGTATGTAGGCATTGGAAATCTTCCACAAAATAAATATATAGATTTTCAACTGATAAACCTATTTTTTTTTTATTGGTTGCTGATTTGATCGATGATTTATTGATCAGGTCAGTTGCTAAAATAAATTACATGATCAGATATGCCTTTGCAAGGGCAGGGTGACCATTTATATCAATTAACTGTCTATAAACACGTTAGGAAGTCACATGAATGCGCGTATACATACGCACACACACATATATATAGAGAGACAGACAAACAGATAGATAGATAGATAGATAGATAGATAGAGATAGATAAATAGAGAGAGAGAGAGAGTATTTGCATAAATTACGTATTTTAATAAGTCATTATAAGTGGTTGCCCACTGTTAATAATCGATATACGACGTGATTCTAAAGCTGATTTGTTTACTTCCGGTTACACGTAACCATACAGCAGATAATTAGCTGATTATATATATATATATATATATATATATATATATATATATATATATATATATATATATATATATATATATATATATAGCAGAACTGGTAAATAGTAAAACTTGGAAAAGGTGCTCAATATTATTGCAGAGTAAATATATATATTTTTAATTTATTACCGTTTTATCTGTTTAATTACACATGTTTCCGCTACCGAATCGTATCAACGATCCAGTAACTTCGTCAGACTTGGACAGAAGTGGTTATTCTACTTAACCACTTCTGTCCATGTCTTACGAAGTTACTGGATCGTTGATACGATTCGGTAGCGGAAACATGTGTAACTAAGGAAATAAAACGGTAATATATATATATATATATATATATATATATATATATATATATATATAATATCGTAGTAATTATGTCATCCCCTTTAAGAACGCGGTTCTTATTGTGTAGCCCTCCAAGTTGAAATTAAAGTCGGTCACTTAAGCTGGCATGCGCGGATAATGATGTTATAATAATAAGATTACTGTAGCCGTTTAAACATTTACATAAATGTTAATTTCAATTGTATTTCTCGCGGTTAACGTTGGCCATGTGGTTTGTTTCTTGCTAATGGAGTCAGAGGTGGCTTCGTGGCCGGGTTTGAATCTCTCGACCGGCTGTAATCGTAAACTCTCTGCACTGATTATTCCCGAAAAGATAAAACACTGATGTCTGTAGATATTAAAAATAATTATATATATATATATATATATATATATATATATATATATATATATATATATATATATATATATATATATATATATATATATATATATATATATATATATATATATGAACAAATGATTAATAAAACATGTTAAAAGACATCTTGAAAAAGAGTTAAAAACATATTTAATTTTAAAAAAGGAAGCACAAGATAAGTGGATAGTCCTTAATCCGCGGAGTTTCGAAGACTCATATTATAAGCTCTATTTCCTTTTCGGTTTTATTGAGCTTTTACATCTGGCTGAGTTTATTTTACTTGTAAATATTAACTCTTTAATATTTATAATATATTTTAAGTTTACCATTTTGATTACCTTGGTAAACTTATTGTAATTTATATATATATATATATATATATATATATATATATATATATATATATATATATATATATATATTAGTTTGCTGTACATTATCATAACAAGGGTGCATACAACATTTCAGCCAGATCGGCATAGTAGTTTTCGAAAAAAAAAATGGAACGGACAGACAAACAGACAGACTAAGAGAAATATAGACGATATGTTTATATATATATATATATATATATATATATATATATATATATATATATATATATATATATATAATATGTGTGTGTGTGTGTGTGTGTCTGTGTCTGTGTCTGTGTCTCTGTGTGTGTGAATGTATTTCTTATAATTCACACAAAAGTGTACGTGGTAGCTCAATATGTAACAGAGCGCGTACGCGCGATTGCAAATGCATGAGAAATGCGAAATAATGTCGTTGTAATGAAAAAGACTATAAAAAAAGAGAGAGAAGACACGTGTAATGGGACACAGCCGTAATTAGAAGTTATGCGTGGCGGGAGAATGGAGAAATAAATATCGTTGTTACAAAAAAAAAAAAAAAAGCAGTCGACTTATTTCTTGTCATATGTTCTTTGCGACGTAGAATGCATACAACGTGCGAGTTCCGTGTGCAAACGTGGATAACTTTACAAGTAGTGTATAATGATTCTCCAGAAAACTTTTCAAATTTATTATCACAAAATTGTTTCTCCCTATTCCGAAAATATATACTTTTCTTGTCGTACAGGCGGTCGGGTCTCAATCCTGGCTTGAGGTAGTTGCCTGTCTGGCCGCACTGATGAGCTGTGAAACAGCAAAACAGTGTTGTATGTGGATGACTATATCTATATATATATATATATATATTATCGGAATACTGAGAAAATTTCTTTTAAATGGTTTATGTTTAAACCATAGAAGAAGAAAAAAACCCTAAATTCTCAGCAATTAATTATGACGCTACGTTCGATGTTCTTCAAAAATATATATATATATATATATATATATATATATATATATATAACCAGTAACAATGAGACTGGCCAGTACCAGATGGGTGACCATTTGGAACTTCCAGGTGCTGTATGTGCTCTCCGCTTATCTCGGCATTGTTTCCAGTCGTCATGGACTTCTCCTTGCCACTTGACTCAAACAGTGCCGATTCAGGAGGTGTGTGGTTAGAGATTGCGCAATCCTTGCCTTACAATTACACGCGTAGCTGCCCCTACAGGGGGTATTATTTGTCTTTCGAGACTGAACGGTGGCATCGATTATAAAACTAAATTTCTGTCTGCTTGTTTGTCTGTTTGTTTGTTCACAATTTCATTAATATATACAAAAGCTACACTGTTTACCGGATAGATTTTAAAGGTGAAAACGGAATTTCATATACTTTTATTTCTGCATGATTTTTAATATATACGAGGGGCGTGCAATAAGTAATGCCTCTGACCCACTTCCCATAGAAGTAGAGCAACGAAACTTGACACAGTTATTAGTCATTCTCTACATAGGAACCACCCAGAGTCATGCATTTCTCCCATCATTTGATGCAGCTCTGGAGACCGTTTTTGTAGAACACTCCAGGTTGGTCCTCCAACCACGACGTGACTTCAGAAATCAAGGCTGCCTCATCTGGGATACGCTTTCCTTTCAAAAACAACTTCATGGCTGGGAAGAGGTGAAAGTCAGAGGGTGCAAGGCCAAGAGAGTAAGGAGGATGGGGAAGGATTTCATAACCACACGCCCGTGCTTCTGATCTGGCGACATGCGAGTAGTGGACCGGAGTGTTGTCCTGCAGGAGGAGGGTACCTTTGCTGATCTTGCCCCGCCTCTTGATTTTGATAACTTCCCTTAATTTCCTCAAAAGTGAAGCATTATTGTGGTACCCTTTGCCAGGAAATCTGTCATCACTACTCCGACCTGGTCCCAGAAGACTGTAAGCATGACCTTGCCAGTGGAGGGCTGCACCCTTGCCTTCTTTGGAGGTGGTGAGTCCAAGTGCTTCCACTGCATTGACTGGGCTTTAGTATCTGGATCATAGTGATGGACCCAGGTTTCATCCTGTGTAATCAATCTTTTGAAAAACTTTGACTCATCTTCTTGGCACATTTCCAAATATATCCTCGAGCACTCGACGCGTTCTCGTTTCTTGAATGGTGTGAGCAACCTGGGAATCCATCTGGCAGACACCTTATGCATATGCAAATGGTCATGAATGATAGTTTCCACAGACCCTGTACAAATCTTGACATCTTGGGCTATTTGGCGAATAGTAATGCGCCGATCTTCCAAAATAGCAGCCTCAATTTGACGGACAGATGCCTCATCAATGGCAGAAGGGTGGGAGGCGACCAGGTCTGGGAGCTGTTTCCACAGATTTCCGGCCATGTTTGAATTCACGATGCCAGCGTTTTACAAGGTCATATGATGGGGCATTATCAGCATAATTTTCTTTCATTTCATCAAAAGTCTCCTGTGGTGTGCACCCTTACAAATACAAAAACCAGATCACTGGTCGACATTCAACAGGCTCCATTTCACACCTGACTCAGTTCAAACACCTGTAAAACAGAAACCACAATTAGTTCAGAGCTGTAAATTACCACATAACCCGTAGAGATATAAATCATTGCACAGGCAAAATTTTAGATGGATCAAGTAATTGGAAGTGGGTCAGGGGCATTACTTATTGCACGCCCCTCGTATTATGTATTCAAAAGAAATAAGCATTCGAGAGGTTATCTAATTTGCATATCTCATCTGAATGATTTAATGGAAATGAGTAATAGAATTGTTTTAAGCATTCTATTTGGAAATACTACATGCGCTTGATTTATTTAATCTATTTTTAATTTGTCCTCCGACAAAGGGGGGGGGGGACCTGTAAATCACCCTGGCCTGTCCGTGCGTTCGTCCGTTCGTCTGTCCGCACTTTTCTCAATAACTATGCCTTGGAATTTTTTGAAATTCTGCACAAATATTAAACATGATATGGGTAAAAAGTAATAGAACGGATTTTCCGAGGAAACTCCGGTTGCTTTTTGGGTTAAAATGATTAAAATTGACACTTTTCTGCTTATTAAACAAAATTGATGCCTTGAATTTTTATAAAACTTTCTGAAAAGTTGTAACTAACTGATTTCTATATAATTTTGTTTGTCTATACTTCGCGACAACTCTTGGGTGTGCTCCAGGGGCGGGCTTTTGTAGGTCTAATAAAAACACTCCATTTTTGAGATTATTTTACCCTATTTGTTCAAAATTTTCTGTGTGTCTATTTAGCAGTTTTGCATGGGGCTGAACTCAAGTTTAAATATGTTAAGGCTTTGCGGACTTTTGTGGGCTAAACAGGGGGGGGGGAATGATGGACTTAGTCATTTTTTTTTTTTTTTGCATGGTGCAGAACTAAAATTTACATATGTTAAGGCCTAAAACTGCACAGTTTGTTCATTTTCACAAGGATTTGACGTCCCTGGCAACTTTGGGGGCTAAATGGGGAGGGGGTGCAAATGCTGAATTTAGCCATATTTTATGCATCGTTTAATGTGCACTTACGGGGGACCATGCATGCTTCATTTGTTTAATTTACATTTGATTTAATTTATTGTTAAATAGTGGGGTTACTCGGAGTTGCTCGGGATCATATAAACAATGAGAAAATTGAAGTTTTGAGGAGAGGAATGTTTAATGTCTATGTATCATTTGCTATTTCCAGCAAAAGAATATTTTACCTACCCTAGGACGGCTGTTATACATGTATGAAATAATTGTACCTTCCCTAGGGCAGGTAATTTACAGAATGTATATGAAAGAATTTTACCTTTTTGGGACAGGTAATTTATAACACATACTTAAAATATGTTTACCTACCTTCGGATGGGTAATATGAAACAATTTAACATACTCTCGACAGAAATTGTACAACATATATGAAATAATTTCTCTTCCCACCAAGTCTACCATAATTTTAAGAAAATTGAAATCATTTTTAGAAGAAGGATCATTAGGATTTCCAAATTAATACATAAATACATTGTGTTGGTTAATGAGTTCGCAACCCTTGCTTTGCCATAAATTTCAACATTACTGCGTTTCTTTCCTTCCTCACTATCGGCACTATTATTGTTAAAAATATGATGTAATTTTTGGAAGATGTCTCAGCAGGATTTTAAAATTAATGCATAAACACATTGACACAGTTAAGAGATTAGACAACCCTTGCTTCATTAGAAAATTTCACATTACTCTGTTTCACTTTTCCCCACTACCGACAAAATTGTTTGGAAAAAAAGACGTCATTTTCGGAAGACTACTCAGCAGGCCTTACAAACAAATAAACAAATATGTTGAGAAGCTTGGTGATTAGGCAACCCTTGCTTCACTACAAAATTCCACATTACTGTGTTCTTTCCCTCCCTACTACTGACACCATCATTTTAAGTGACATATCATTTCTTGACCATAACTCAGCAGGTTTTTCAAATAATTACATAAATGCATTGAAGCGAATGATCATTAGACAACTATTTGAATTTTGTAGATGAAAATAATTACGCTTTATGCTTTCAAAAAGCCAAAATATGGCCAACCTTTCAGGAAAATTGCAACAACTTAGCATACTCGGTGTATCTTAAATAGTATGTGGTTAAACTCTCCGCCTGGCAATATGTTTTTATCTGGCAACACCGGGTACGTACAGCTAGTACACATATAAAGTTATGAAAATGTATGCGACAATTAAGCTACACAGAATTATCTGCGTTTCTTCCCTATCAGGACTATTCAGGTATGGAATTTATATTATCGTGTATTTTATATATACGTTACAGTTGGTAGCTGGTGAATTTTTGTTCTGTTTGAAGGTTCCGGATGAGGTTGGCCTCCACCCTTGCTTCTACTCTGCTCCCTCTCTTTCACAGACTTGATGTTGTTAATCTCAGTTTTGTTTTTCTATATTACTATCATTCAAACACGGTAGTGTTTGAATGATAGTAATATATATATATATATACCGTGTTTAAATGAATATATGGTTAAGTGGCAGTTTTGCCATTTAGAACTGCTTTAATGTTTCACCACTCACTCATTTTTCGACCAAATATCAAACAATTATTACAGTTTATAGATCACCTTCAATTTTCGTTCGGTAAAACAAAAGTTATGATGAAATTACTAGTGTTCAAAATCGTAAAAAACTTAAGGAGGTGAGCGACGTTTTTTTATGACTGGTTTCCATAGCCACCACATCGCTTCAGCGACTACTATTGCTACCAATTCACCGCTCTCACGAAAAGTGAAGTAACAAGTGAAACAGAGAGAATGAAAGAATGAAAGAAAGATAATTGGGGGTATTTTATTGAAAGCAGACGAGTGCCGTACATTGTTATTACATGTGTATGTTATGTTTATGGGGACAAAAAAAAAAGACTGAAATTAAACAAAGACCAAGTGAATTTACTGGAAGCCTTGAAAAATCATGGATTGCAATAGAAAAATTCGAGCATGAAAAGTAATATGGTTAAGCTTAAACATGGAAAAGGAAAGGACTAGTTGTTAAAACTGGAAAAGAAAAGGACAAAATATTCTAGAAAAAAATGTAATGAATGTATAACTTAAAATATTGCAGGATTAAGAATTAAAAAAACAATTCAATTTATAACATTATATAATCAATTCTGTTCTATTGTAATTATGGTACGTGTTCCTCATAATTGTTTGATCCAAATTTGACGATGACCTTTTTTTCAGATTGTTTAACTTCTTAGCCTAATAGTCTCCATCAATCCATTTTTTTCATAACTCGAATTCCTACTCCAGTAACTTCGTTCCAAGAACTGCAGGCTTGTGGAACTCCCTTCTCACTTACTGTTTTCCTCCTCACGATAGTCTTAGTCTTTTCAGAACTAAGTTTAATTGGTGTGTCCTGCCTTTGCGATAATCATCGTTCAGCATATTTGCTCTTTACTTCAAGTGGCTTCATGACTTGTTTGGAGCGAATTTCACTTTAAAAAAAGTATTCAACGTTACTAAAGCTATTTAGCGCTTAGATATCATTATTTGTTTTTTTCCTTGGAAGTCATCACTTACCAAGACCCAAAGGCCACTTAAGGATAAGAGCTAACAAACGTAAGGTTGTATTGTAGTAATCGTTAATGGTGTAAATTGGGTTTGAAGGATTCAATGTTCTATTCAACCGGGAAGCAGGTCAGCGGAACAGTGTCCTTCAGGCGGGCAGTTCTGGGACAGAAACTTTGTTCGTGGAATTACGAGAGTAATACCTTCTCTAACACTTTTAGTCATTTAACATGACAATCGATGTTAAATCATTAAATCTAAGAACAACTTCGACAGTTAAATGTTCCATTTCAGAGTCAACAAGAGTAAGGGAAGCTGTTACGCCCATAGTTAACCTTGACATAATGCCATGGAAAAATCATTAACAGCACAAGATGTTATCGAGTTCATTTTATTATTCAGTTTTATTTAATGATATTTCAGTTTTGGCCTCATGCTTTATATATTTTGGGATCCGATTATTCTCAAAAAGTCTATTAAATAAATTATATATATATATATATATATATATATATATATATATATATATATATATATATATATATATATATATATATATAGTCCTCACGCGAAAGAGCATGATACAAAATGTTTTACATAATAATAATAATAATAATAATAATAATAATAATAATAATAATAATAATAATAATAAAATAACAATAACAAAGCGAGGACTACTATTGATCGTAACCAGTTATACAGTCCTTTTGAAATTTTCATCTCTATTTTTCTCGTTATGTACTGAATATTTGTTCATGAAACGCATATGAAATATGTTCCTTATTAAATTTTTCAGACCTATATTACAAAGAGGGGGTTGCAAAAATTGAGTTGCGGTGTGAGGATAAATACAAACTGAAACAGGGAGAATATTCAGACCTGTAAAAATACAAAGAGGGGGTTGCAAAAATGAGTTGTGGTGTGAGGAAAAATGCAAACTAAAATAGAGAGAAGGAGAGTTTTAAAATATAATCTTAAAAAGACAAGATACAAGTTAGAAAAGCATTTCATCCAAGGCATGAAAACTGTTAAGTAAAATGTTTTTACTATAGGCTTTAAAAATAAAAGTACAAGATTCAATTTGAAATGTATTTATCTTCAAAGTGCACTTTCATAAATTTTAAAAGTAAGGTATAAAAATTCATTTTAAATTGAATCAAAAAATTACATTGGATTTATTTTATGTAATGTACATTTTGTTGCAATTTAAAAACATTATCTTTCAATTAGAAATTAATGATATACAGGGTGGTCAAAAAGTCAGGTAACATTTTAAAGAAAAACGATATTAGCAATACACGTATATTTAAGTACCATACATTGAAATATAAAATGAAACAAACATGAAATATGTTTATTTTGTTAATTGTCGTCCATTTCTCTCTATCAATCGCTGGAAGCGATTAACCACTGATTGTGTAACACGTGTAATCATGTCAGCTGATATCCGCGCAATCTCCTCTTCAATAAATAACTTTAAAGACGCTATTGTATCAGGCTACTTGCCATAAACGCTATCCTTTACATAGCCCCAAAGCCAGAAATCAGGAGGGGTAGTTTATATATTACACTCAAATATTTAAACAAATAATATTAAACGAATAGAGATTATAATGGATCATATTGTTTTTTCTACCTTTAATATGTTACCTGACTTTTTGACCACCCTGTAGATATAAAATTTTCAATGATTTTTTTTAAAAGAGCAACAGAATGTACATTACATAAAATAAATACAAGGTAATTTTTTGATTCAATTTAAATTGAATTTTTATACCTTACTTTCAAAATATATATATATATATATATATATATATATATATATATATATATATATACTAGCAAAAGTACCCATCGTTGACTGGGTTCAAAAACAGCCTACAGAAAATGGACTCTGATTTATGAAAGTATGATAGGTTATGAAAAGGAAGGGTTGTAAAGAGATAGCTTTGAATTTGGGGGTATCAAAACCAAAGCAAAATATGATGAAAGTAAAAATAAAATAGATAAACCGCATAATTTATTATACCATACCTGTTCACACTGAAACACTTATCACAATATTCTATGGATCTATATTAAAAAACCTAGTTAAACTTTGTGACATATTTCCATTCTATGGAGGTCTGACGCGAACGAACACCCCATAATTTTATTATACCATATTTCTTCATACTGAAACATAATTATCAAAGTATACTTACGCAGATAGATATGAAAAGTCTTTATTAAAGTTTGTGCCTATTTCCATTCCATGGAGGCCAGGCGCGAACGCAGACCCCACAATTTTATTATACCATCCCTATTTAAGTTAAAACATACTTATCAAATTATTATTATGTAGATCTATATCAAAAACACTTGTAAACGTTTTTTTTCATTTTTTAATTTTTTATTTCTATACTTTGTTGACCAGGCGCGAACGCAGACCCCACAATTTTAATGAACCACCGTTCTGCCAGATCAAACATACCCATTCCTGTGTCTTGATACATCTTCTATCATTATATGTAATCAGTTTTTTAAAATAGTCACCCACATAGGAGCCTATTCATGACCACACACACACACACACACACACACACACACACACACACACACACACACACACACACATTCAGCTTTATATTATAGATGTATGTGTGTGCGTGAGAGTGTGTGTGTGTGTGTGTGTGTGTGTGTGTGTGTGTGTGTGTAGTGAGAATAAAAGATAAAGCAATATTAACAGAGAGATGCAAGGATCGATAGTTCGTTAAAAAAATTTTTTCAAAATAAACGGTGGATAAAGAACCATACTTGAACTGTCAAGTATAAAACGATTTCGAATGAAAACATTTTTACACCAAAGTTTCAATAAAACTGTCTCGTGTGAAAAGATGTTGAGCTCAACACTCCGGTGTAAAATGATGTTGAATTAACTCTCTGGTGTGAAAAAAATAAAAATAAATAAATAAAAAGTAAATCAAATTCTCCAGAGGCTCAAACTTTCACATACCTCAAGGATCAGTATGCAAACGTTTGGAATTGACGTTCTACATCTCCAAGAAATTCGCCAAGAAATTAAAGAAAAAGAAATATGCTTACCAATTTGAAGAATACGCTTCTTGAAAAGTTCCTGAAAAACACAGTAGAAAAATAGACGTTATTATTATTTTAGTTTAAATTCATTCCACAGCAACAAATAATGGTTAATTAATAAAATGTACTTTTTCAAAACCAATATGCAAATATCAGAACGTTTCATCGGATATTGGCGACGGTGCAGCAGCGCTCGTAAAACCAAATCAGTTCAGGGTGTATTATGTGTCATCAATAGACTAAGGCCATTAAGGAAGTAGCGGGTGGCATCGCTCTACTTGTCTTAAATGCGATTCTTGGAACAAATCTGTAATTAATTACTGTTTCTTTACCAAACGTGACATACGGCCGCGCATTTAGGCTGTTTGTACGTCTATGTCCACGTATAGGTGTGTAGATCTGTGTAAGAGGTATGGTGTGTGTGTGTGTGTGTGTGTGTGTGTGTGTGTGTGTGTGTGTGTGTGCGCGCGTGCGTGTTTTCATCTACTTCCATGTTCGCATATGTATATGTTTAGTTTTTATTTATGGCATAACAATCCTTACTGTATTATTTAACGTAGAAACGTAACACCTATTGTAAAAAAACAAAAAAAAAACAAAAAAAAACACACCCATCGTAGACGATTACTTGAAGCACATCCCGTGTTGCCTTGGAACCAATGTGGGTACCTGTGTATCCCTGCTCCCACTCCTGAACCCCCATATTACTACGTGAAGTTAAAATATAAAGTATTCACTTCATCATGGCCGGCATATTTAAAATCTGAAAATTACGAAACGGTGTTAATAAAAAAAATAAAAAAATCCCCATTTATATTTTAAGTCGCGTTTATTCATATAAATAGAGATTTTCTCCGTTAGTCACAATTCTTTTTTAATATTATGAATAGGAATTTTCTCAGTTCGAAATACCAAAGATTTTTTAAATACCTTTAGAAATGAAGAATATTGTATCAATAATAAATAATAAATTCCCAAACATAAGACGGATCACATGTCCGGAAATTGAAATTGAAACTTCCAGATCTTCAGTCTGGGATTCTACTAACTGACCTATTTGGACTTTCTTCTAAATAAAGCTTTAAAATTTGCCTTAACAAAAATATTATAGCTTTAGCGTGACGTCATGGATTTATGATTTACGTCATGTTTGAAAACATGAATCAACACATAAGCGATAAGACATGAATAAATGAATAGGTAAAAATTATTATTAGTGTTTAAATTATTATTAGTGTTTAAAATTATGTTAATAGTCCCAAACAACTTATTTTGCTTTAATTACGCATTTGTGTTAAAAAAAAAAAATAGGAGCTAGGATTTGGATCCGTAGTATCCATTAATTCTAGCTAACTTCGAGTTTGGATTAATACTAATAATCTCGTTAAGATCGGATAATTCTCTGATATTTTTGTGGATTTTTTTTTCAATCTGACTTATTTATTTATGCTTCTTAGAAAACAAACCATTATCACTTTCATTATCCATCTCTAGATATATACAGGGTGGACCACTTAAAAGTAGCCCGATCTCTATAATCTTTCTATAATTAATTTTTTTCAGATTAAGCGGCCCACTTAAAAGTAGCCTGATATATATATATATATATATATATATATATATATATATATATATATATATATATGTATATATATATATATATATATATATATATAATCTTTTTCTTAACATTCAACTGACACCACAAGACAAAATGCAATTCTTTTTTCAACAAGATGGCGCTACATACCACATATCTCACAGATCACTGACACGAGTTCATGACATGTTTACGGAAGGGAGAACAATAAGCAAAGGGTTATGGCCACCACGTTCCCCGGACTTGTCATCATATGATTTTTTTTATCTTTAGGGGACTTTAAAACAAATGCAAATAATCCTCACAATCTAGACCAACTAAAGAACATTACCAAATGATATCACCAGAGAAGATCTACAGGCAGTATCTGCAGACGTCGTTAAATGTGCCCAGAAATGCATAGATGTCAACAGCACTTCTATCATCTTTTATAACACAACAGGTAATTTAAACAAAAGAATATTCCTCCTTTCTACTACATTTTTGGGATACTTTTAAGTGGGCCACACTGTATCAAAGTTTATGAATTTTTCCAATGATATATAAAAGAAACATATAGTGGTAACTGCTGAGACACAGCGGGTTAATGGTCCTGGATATGACCTAAAACTATATCCGATGGTGAGGCCCCAGCTTGCGGGCTTTGGGGAGTGTGGAGCCACCCTTTAATTGCCATTGCTCCCAGGTCCACTCTGACCCGGACTGGTAGTACCTGTTAGGGTCCCAACTATGGGTTAAATAGAAACCAACTTAAAAAAAAAACCAATACACTCTATTAAAAAACTGTTCTTCAAAATCACTGGATTCGGCATTAAATAACCTGAAAAGGGTTGATATGCCGTAAAACAAAAACAACAACCAACGGGTTAATAGTTGTTTAGTATAGCAAAGATTTAAACACAATTTGCTATTTTACGCATAACTATGATAAATCCTAACTACGATGTATGACATAATCACGTTAACACACAGGTTCTCGTTAGACACCCAAGTTCATCATCATCTCGTATGAATCTGAGGATTCTATTATTATCACCAGTTTCCCCGATAGAATTCTTACTAGAAACACATCATCGAGCACTTAGGGAAGGGTCTACCTGAAGGTTGCCAAACGTCCTAACTGAAAGTTATTCTTGTGGAATGAACTACACTCGAACTTAGGACACCCAGGTCCTCAGTCTGTGTCATTAACCACTAGACTACTGTCACCTCCAACACCGAAGTTAAGCAACTATAACTCTGGCCAATTTCAGATGGATAACCATTTGGCAATACCAAATGTTGTATGTGTGCAATTATGTATGCAGTATGTATATTACCTTAGAGTGCTGAACGCCCCTGCCTTGCACAGTTTCAGGTCACCATTGGGCAAGGTGTAGCATCCGTTAGCCTCCCTCTGATATTTCAGATCATATAAAAGGCAGGTGAAGCTTCTCAGCCTGATGAAGGCAATTTATTTTGAAAGAAACTCTGTTCGGTTGTGATGAAATCATATTTCCTTTTTTTTTTTTTTCGTGGCTGGGAGGGTAGTGTGGTCTTTTCTGTTGTCACGATACCATACACCCAGGCATTAAGTTCTCCTCGGATATAAAGATGTCGCTAGTCTTGTAGAGCAAGATGGTGTCACAAACAAAATCTCCCGTTTCCAAATTGTTATAAGCCAACACGGAAGTAGTAAGGCTTAGAAAACTGTCATGAGAATACGCATGTCAGTGCGTAATCTGATAATTTCAGAGATTATAAGAGCAACCAGACTAATGAAAAAGGATTTAAAAAACAACTGCTTGGTGACTATACCCGGTTAACCAAGTGCAGGATCGATACTAACAATTACACTTAAATGTTAGAATCTTTAAAAACATCTCTCGGTTAGAATGTTTTATATAACGAGTGGATGTCTGGCATCCGGTAGTGTGCTCCATCCCCGAAATATAAATAGGAAAGTGCGGGTTCAAATTGTATGTATTTGACTTGGGTAATACAAGAATTAGCATAACCGGAGTTCATTGCCTACTAGGACGTTGCCCGGGATTGAATGATGATCAATGAATATTTCACACTCCTATATTTTTATTGTCATCAAAATCCGTGAAATCGCCCGAGAGGAAGCTTTACATACCTCCATGCAGTAACTTAGTCCAAAATATGTTATTCTATATTTTACTCTAGAGCACCTACTGTTTCTTTTATAAAATTATTTTATATAAACTTTTTTCCAGTTAACAAAAAAAAGAAACATAAAAAAATTTACTGCAGTGGTTGACCCTACAGACCACGTAAAGCAAAAAAAAAAAAAAAAAAAAAAAAAAAAAAAACACGTAAATTTTCAAGTCTTATAAAAAATTTTGCATTTAATGAAAAAAAATTAAGAAATTTACGTGCCGAGTTTGAACAAAAAAAAAAACAAACAAAAAAAAGCACGCTATTAACTTACCCACAGTAGAATTTTCACGGCTCGTTGTTCTATCATTGTTGCTAAGCGACGACATGGAAAAATGGCTTTACCGATGATAGATGAATTAAAATAATGGTTTAGATTATCGGTAATTATCGGGGGTATTCTGAGACAAAACTTAACTAAGATTATTCCCAGACTTATACACTAAAGTTCTGTAAATTTTAAAGAAAATCCGTTCAGCCGTTTCGGAGTCTATAAGGAACGAACTTACACACACAGACAAAGTTGCATTTATATACTTTTAGAGCTAGAGATACGTAACCTGTATACAATAATTTGACACTCCATTAGCGTGTCTGCTAAGTGAAGCACGTACTTTAAACATTATAACAGTATGGCGTTGCCAGTAGAACTATTATGGAACTTGGAAAAATCTAAAATGATAGAAATTTGAATAGTATTCTATGAAGCGTATGTTAGATTAAGGTCCTCAACACTAGGAGGTACACATAACATCATATAGAGGGCAGAAAATATAGAAGAAGCCATAGATCCACGCATTGAGTGAACATAAAAAAAAATCCGGAAGACGTAACGTACAGTGTAATCATGTTGCAACGAGGGTTCTCGTTAGATCACTGAAATTAAGCGACGTTGAGCCTGGTCAGTAATAAAATGGTGAAGCCTTGAGGAAGATGGGCACCGCCAGACTATTCTTGTCCAAAACGCGCTATATGAAATAATGCAGCTCCCACCCCCTCTAGCTCGAGGGTTAAGAGACTCTCAGACTGGAAGTAGGAAGAGAAGATGAAGAATAAACCGAGGAAAAAAAAAACAAAATAGAAATTGATTTCTAGTGACCTTCTAAAGAGGATGAAAAGCGCTTTTATGTAATTGTCTTGAACGTTGGAGATCTTGTTCATAACGTTTTTGTGAAAAGGTGTGGGTGTGGTTGGTGTGATGAGGTGGTGGGGTTAATAGGTCATATGTGACAGGTTTCGAGAGACGAACAAGAGACATTCACGCACTACTCAACAGCATCAGCTTTCTCCAAGTGTTGGGATGTGGGAGAAAGAGAAAAAGAAGTGTGACAAAAGAAAGGGGAAATTTGCTTATCAGCAGAATAATAAATAGGAAGTTGTTTATCGGCATAAACAAAAGAAAGCTGAATAAGATTGTTCGTCAGGGTGTTGCGAAGAAAAGAACCGAAAAATGGACGTAGATATATTTAGAGTTAGTTTGTAGCCACTTTGCGGAGGGCTATGAGTTCTCTGCGACACTTCACGACATTGCGGACGGTTTGTGACAGTTCATGACAGTGCCCGGTTTGGAACAGTTGACGGCTTTGCGGTAACCGGGCCGCTGACACTGGGAGCAGCAGCAGCAGCAGCAGCAGCAGCAGCCATATAAAGATATGTAAATGACTATGCAGCCTGCGCGATGTAACGCCACAGCAGATACATTAAAGAGACACACGTAGCGAGTGTTTGAAGAAGCAGAGGTATTCGAGACGTGTTCAGAGAAAGGGAAGTATTCAAGTCGGGTGTTCGAAAAAGCATGTTTTCGAGACACGGGGGTGACGTCACAGTAGAGACGAAAAGTCACACGCGGCCAGAAAAGAAGAAATGAACTGCTAAAAATATTTAATGCATAGTTGGAAATACCAGATATAAAGTCTTTTGTTGAAAAAGAAAGTGAGTCGAGCTTTTTTTTCCATTTCTTGTTTCCTTGCGACGGCGTCTACAATGTGTTGGGTTCGTTAAAAAAAATTGTGTACAACGTTATATCCCGAGACAGATCGGAAAGATGTAATGGAAGCTATATTGTCGAGAGAGCTTCGAAGGATCGAGGTGAGCTGAATCAACTGACGAGGTCGGCTTTGACAGAAACTCTAAGATATAGACGTTAACGCTTAGAGGGTAGTCTCTCACTACGGTACCACACACGCCACAGAGCCCCACAGAGCCCCACAGATATTTACAGAAAGTGTTGAAGTCTGTGGTCGCCAATTTGAGAGAAGACGACACGGGAGAATGAAAGAAATCCACGGCCCACAACATTGACGTAAGCGATTGCTGTCGAACCGGGTAACACCTGATATCAAATATATACACTGTTAACCAAACATTATCACACACAAGTATAGAAATTGATGGGTTTGAAGTCGTGCCTGTAGAGTCAAATCAAATGTAATAAATATTTAACAAGAAAGAAAGGTCAAATAAAATTGGTATTTAAAGTAAGAGAGTGTGAGAACATTTGGAGTTCATCCCCAGAGAACATTTAGAAAACTGTGGGTCATGGCATGGCAGACTTTTAATATCTTATCTACCCTTAAAATTAATAGCACGGTGAAGAAAAAACACCCAAAATTATTTTGTGCGGCCTCAAAAATATTTTTAGATTTGATTGGCCGTATTTATAAATAGAAATATGACGTTAATTAAAATGCTCAAATAAATTAATATTCATTCACACATCATTCATACAGTATATCTATCTATCTATCTATCTATCTATCTATCTATCTATCTATCTATATATATATATATATATATATATACACACATACACACGCATATATATATATATATATATATAAATGCTCAAATGAATTCATTCACACGCCCATATATATATATATATATATATATATATATATATATATATATATATATATATATATATATATATATATATATATATATATATATATGGGCGTGTGAATGAATTCATTTGAGCATTTCAATAAACGTCATATTTCTATTTATAAATCCGGCCAATCAGATCCAAAAATATTTTTTTGAGCACGCACAAAATAATTTTGGGTGTTTTCTCATCCACACACCATTTATATATATATATATATATATATATATATATATATATATATATATATATATATATATATATATATATATATGCACACACAATAAAGGCGCGTGACTGAATTTATTTAATCGAGCATTTCAATAAATATATTTCTATTTATAAATCCAGCTGACTGCCATGATTATGTTGACTAATATATATATATATATATATATATATATATATATATATATATATATATATATATATATATATATATATATATATATATATAACACGTGTTTCGAGATACTACTTCGCGTTAGCGTTATTTGACTGTTTCTCGGATTTAAAACTCAGATTATGGTCGAGGTGCGATACCCATTACGCCACGAAATCCTACATAGCTTTACGTGTTATTTTTATCCGTTTTAAACTTATGTCGATTATTTGTTGATTTTTAAAACGATAATACGCTTAATAGCGTCTCCGACCTTAAAATTCATGAGAAATGTTTTTCCTTTATATATATATATATATATATATATATATATATATATATATATATATATATATATATATATATATATATATATATATTACACGTTTCCATCTCTTGGAAACATTTCAAATGAACTACGAAAATGCTCTTTTTACATCTCCAACACATCTTGAATATATTCTAAGCATTTTAAATAATTTCTGAAGAGGACGCTTCACAGAACGTCTGAAACGCGTTAAAAACGATTTCAATGATTTAAAAACATTATTACAATGATCTAAACATAATTTTCAATGAAAAACCAAAACACGGAATAATAAAATAATGTTAAAAAATACACAGGGGGGAAACCAGCTCTTCTGAAATAAGGGTAGGGGTGCTTTTATTCTATTTTGATATTTATTTTTTGGATTCTTAGATTTTAGTATTGTGATTTTTCGTTTCAGTCTTTTCTGGTATTTTTATATTATGTTTGTTTAGATAGAGGGTTGTATTTAAAAATATGTATAGGAGATTTTTTAATGTTTCTATTTATTTGTCTCCCCATGTGGGTATGGCCAGACCCAGGATCAGTTCCTAGTGTGGGAAAGATCTCGCTCCCCAGAGATGAGGGGCCAATTGGAGGGGTATAGGTATGGGAGGGGGATGATAGTTGCGCCAGTCATGAGGGATTTCTCCTCCACTGACTGAGGGGGGAGCGGGGTGTTGGAACAGATATTATACTATGGTTCTAGGTGTTTCCTAGTGTTGTTGGTTTCGAGGTTAAGTAGGATTGGTATTGTTCAGTGTGTTGTATTAGAGATAGGGGTGTTATGTCTGTGTGTGGTTGTATGCGCGCGCGTGTGTGTTTTAATGTGTCGGTTCTGATTTATGTGTGGGTGTGTATATGTATATGGATGTGCATGCGAGTGTGCTTTGCCTTTCATGTTTTTGTGTGTTGATATTAGGCTCTGTTCAGTTCAGGAGGGAATCTTGTGATGAAGTTTTTTTCCTGTGTAAGTAAATAAAAATAATTGTCTGTTTGGAAGATTGGCATTATTTTGAAGCTGTTTCCACTGCATGTGTGTACGTGTTTTGAAACATAGAGGTGTCTGTTATCTGCAATTTTGATGTTGCTCTTATGTAAGGCCACTCTATTGCTGAAATTTTTGGTGGCGCCTATGTAGGATTTGTTGCATGTTGTGCATCTTAGTGCATACACTACATTTCTGGAGGTGCAATTTAGATCCTTTTTTATTTTGAACGTTTCTGCTGGGTTTTTGAATGTGTATGTGTTTCCTTCTATTATTATGCCACATCGCAGTTGTATTTTGTAACCCCTTTTGTAGTGTGTGGAACGAATTTTGAGGAAGTTAGGATGTGTTTTAAGTTTTTGGGTTGGCGTTTGCTTATATATATATATATATATATATATATATATATATATATATATATATATATATATATATATATATATATATAATTTAATTTTCCTTTATTTTGTTTTTAAATATTTCTAGGAATATCTGCTTACTCACAACTAAAATGCTAGTTTTATTTTTGGTGTCTTTAACTTCTTCCCCCCCCCCAATTTTTATTGATGAGGAGGCTATGTTTTAAAGGACAAAACTTTTGTCAATACTTATGTCAATTTCAATAAAATGAACATCATTTCCGAAACGATCGTACAATCGAGTTGATTTTGTTTGTTTTTCCTTTTGAAACTTATTTTTAATTCAAAATTATGAATCGTTTTACTCAATATTAAAATAGCTCTAGGATATCTATACCTATTGAGCTTATTATATATCTAAAGTACAATGGGCACTGTTTTCGTTTAAAAGTATTAATACATTTACTAATACATTAAAATAAACACTGCTTTTTAGACTCCAACTCTAATGCCCCTAAAAAAATTATATATATATATATATATATATATATATATATATATATATATATATATATATACTAGCAAAAGTACACGTCGTTGACAAGGTTCAAAAACAGCCTACAGAAAATGGACTCTGATTTATGAAAGTATGATAGGTTATGAAAAGGAAGGGTTGTAAAGAGACATCTTCGAATTTGATGGTATCAAAACCAAAGCAAAGTATGATAAATACTTATTACAATATTCTGTGGATCTATATTAAAAAACTTTGTTAAACTTTGTGATATATTTCCATTCTATGGAGGTCAGGTGCGAACGAACACCCCATAATTTTATTATACCATATTTCTTCAAATTTAAACATAATTATCAAAATATAGTGACGCAGATATATGAAAAGTCTTTATTAAAGTTTGTGCCTATTTCCATGCTATGGAGGCCAGGCGCGAATGCAGACCGTACAATTTTATTATACCATCCTTATTTCAGTTAAAACATACTTATCAAAGTATTAGTATGTACATCTATATAAAAAAAACACTTGTAAACGTTCTTTTTTCATTTTTTAATTTTTTATTTCCATACTTTGTGGACTAGGCGCGAACGCAGACCCCACAATTTTAATGAACCACCGTTCTGCCAGATCAAACATACCCATTCCTGTGTCTGGATACATCCTCTATCATTATATGTGATATCAGTTTTCTATAATAGTCAACCATATAGGAGCCTATTCGTGACCACACACACACACACACACACACACACTGACGTTCAGCTTTATTATATATATATATATATATATATATATATATATATATATATATATATAGATAGATAGATAGATAGATAGATGTCTAGGTGTACTAGATGACCCGACCCTGCTTGTCTCTAGATGGTTAAGATTACCGCAGTCTTTAAGTATATAAATGTATTTTAATACGATTTATATAGCATGCATTATAGTTTTGGTTTATTTTATTCCAATAGGTATGAATAAGCAAATGTAAGTAGCTCTCTTGATTTTAGTCGACCGTATTCATAATAAGAGATATGTCGGGTCAATCTATCAATTTATAAAATTCAATTTGCAAAAATGCGCTGTAGTGATTGATGACTTGTTTAAATTATGATTCAAATAAAGCACAAAAAGATAGCTGCCTTGGTTTTTCTGCAGCACATTAATAGAAAATGATACCAAGTTAAAGAAACAGTTTTTTTCCAATCCGATTTATAAAAATGCACCAAAATTTGGACTTGTTTTAAGTTTGATTCAATTGGTTTCCTCAATTTTTTCGGGTAACAACGGAACACGGGCCAGCTAGTTTAAAATATAATACTACTTTATTTTGTGATTATGCGTGAGTTTAACTTACTCTGAATTCAGCCGTTGGTTTTAAAATATTATCCTAGCTACCTGTTGATGAATGAAAATGTAAAGACTACATGCTAGCGATGTTTATTGTAAAGCCTCTGAGTATGAGATGGTTGGAAGCTCTAACACCTCGTTTTAATTAACCAGCAGTGGACTTGCACATCACTTCGAAAATATTCAACGGCGTCCATCTTTTTTCTTTCGTTTGGTTTCTTTTTCTTTCGTTTGTCCCAAATACATTAAAGATTTTTCCGAGAACAAAAAGAATGCGAAACTACTTGTCAAAATATACCGAATAACGCCTGAGATAATATATATATATATATATATATATATATATATATATATATATATATATATATATATATATATATATATATATATATATATATATAGTAACCCGGATAAAATAGACCTGAATATAAGAAAAACGGATATAACAGAGATTTCCTCTGGTTCCAAATTAGAGCCTGTGTTAATGTACAGTGTAACCCGGATATAAGTGTAACCCGGATATAAGTGTAACCCGGATATAAGAGAGTTCTATGGCTTCGAGAAGCAGTTTCTTATATCCACTATATAGTGAGAAATTGGAAGTTGTTCAACGTTAAAAACTGTACGAATAAAAACGTTTACGGCCAAATCCTTCGTTGTAAAACTCTATCCATATTTCCTACTTTATAATAAAAACCAATGTGCATTTATTAGTATACGTATATAAATAATTATATGTACTTCAATCATGCTACGCGGAAGTTATCGAATGGGAAGCAAAAAACTATGTCCAACAGCAACAACCTCAGATTAACCTCACCGCCTTCAATAAATTCAAGCACAAATCTTATACTTTATAATAAAAGAAATTATCGGTGGGTGTTTTTTCTTTAGGTCAATTGCTCTAGTACAAAATCGACTCGGAAGTTGAATGAAGGGTGACCACTTCTCTTCCATGAGTATAATTTCATAGAAGAGACGTCGCCAGTCTTTCTACTCCACCGTTTGTTTGTTTCCTCCTTATAAGACATTCACCGTCATCAGAAATTATAATAAAAAATTATGTGAAAAATGAAATTACAGACGAAATTCTATGAATTTATATGGATATCTAAGTAATATATCGAGATAAATAGAGAATGTATACATTGACAAAACATAACGCACAAACCTACACACACATGCACACACACGCACGCACACATACACACACATACACACATACATATATACATATATAAACAATGTTACGCAAAATTCCAATGACCAAGTCTCGATTGATTTTTTTTACAGAATCCATAAAATTCGGTACACTTGGCGGTCCATTTTGAACGTACACAAACAGCATGGAATATATATATATATATATATATATATATATATATATATATATATATATATATATATATATATATACATACACACACTATTATTATTATTATTATTATTATTATTATTATTATTTGGGATAAACAGCTACATATGGTCGCTACAAATAGCCATCTGTTTCAGTCAAAGAGACTTCATCAGGCGATCTGAAACGTCCCGATGCCAAAAAGAAAAATGAAAAAATGGGATAGATTGAAGAGAAATTAAAGAAAAATGGAGCTCTTCAAAAAATGTATAAAAAGTTCATAAAAAGTTTATAATAAATTGCGAGCTCTCTAAAAAAAAGAGGATAGAAAAAAAGGAGATAGAAAAAAGAAAAAGGAAAGATCGCATTAGGACCTATTGGAAGATATTCAAAACTTTTCACAACAGAATGTAAATTTGAAATAAAATTAAAAATGGGTCATAATTTTATTGGGGCTGTGAGTTGTACAGGAGGGTGGTGTGGGAGGGGTTCTACTTATATTGAACGTGTCACGGAAAGAAAAGGACTTTGCATTTGTGTGATTTTACTCCGAGAGTTACGTGTCGTTATGCGTTAAGTTAGGGGTGGGGGATTGACTAACGCAGACATATTCATGCTAAGGCATATATCTGCATACATACATACATACGTACTAAATATACAAATGCCTACATACATTTATATTCATAACTCATTCTAATGATGATACTAATAATTACTTATTATTAGCAATATGCATATATTTTCATATTTATATCTAATTTTCTTAATAATTTTTAATAATTCCATAATAGTTTTTAATCGAAATTTTTATCTTAAATATATTCCTTTTTAATTTTTCATATCCTGATACTATTCAACTAAATATATTCTTATGTTTGTATAACAGTACCTCTGTACGTAGGTTTATTTCGCAAGACGCTCGTCTGTGTATATTTATTGTGTACATATGTATATATGTAGATGTTCATATAGATGTATTTGCTGATGTATATATATATGTATTTATATGTGTGTGGGTGTCTATGTATATATATATATATTTGTGTATATGTATATGTGTGTGTATATATATATGTATATATGTGTGTGTCAGGTCATGTCATGTGCTACTGGTACCATATAACCCAGTACTACCTGCCTCATGGTCGGGTCACCGGCGACTAAACTGGTTCCCCCACCAGACTTGTTTGGTGAGGAGGGCGGCTAGTCTCCCTGAAGGATTAAAAACAAGACCTCCCAAAGGGCGAATGAACTCTTTTTTGGGGTCAACGGCCAACTAGCACCGTGTATATTTGTGTGTGTGTATATGTGTATTGGGGTGGAGAGGGCTCCCGTAAGTCGTGGTGAAGGCAACCTTTCTAGGAGAAGCAAATCTCTGATTTAAAAAACCATAAAGCGGAAGACCATTACCCGCATTAAGCTGGTCTGCAGTTTAATTTGTTGCTGGCTATCTTGCTCTTGCTTGTTGCTGGATCTCAACATTTTGAACCGAGAGAGAGAGAGACTTAGCTGTCGTACAAAGCTAAGACTCTGTAACATCATCTTTGTATAGATACTCCCTCAGGCATTTGGGCTCATTGGATTTTAAATGTCTGAGGGAGTGGCACTCGTCTGACAAGACGTTGCAATCATCATCATATATATGTGTGTGTGCGTGAGTTTGTGTGTGCTTGTGTATCTATATCTGTGTATGTCTATATATGTGTGTATGTGTGTATATATGTATATGTATGTATAAGTATATGGATATATATGTGTGTATATTTGTATATGTGTGTGTATACCTGTATATTTGTACGTATTTGTATATTTGTATACCTGTGATTATCTGTATCTATACATATAGCTGTATTCTTGCATGTGCGTATGTTCTTTTATGTATATATTTACGTGTGTATGTCTGTCGCTTTCGCACATGTATGTAGGTATTTGTATATTTAGTACGTATGTATGTATGCAGATATATGCCTCAGCATGAATATGTCAGCATTAGTCAATCCCCCCACCCCTAACTTAACGCATAACAACACGTAACTCTCGGAGTAAAATCACACAAATGCAAAGTCATTTTCTTTCCGTGACACGTTCAATATAAGTACCTGTTCACACTGAAACACTTATCACAATATTCTGTGGATCTATATTAAAAAAAAAACTTTTTTAAACTTTGTGATATATTTCCATTCTATGGAGGTCAGGCGCGAACGAATACCCCATAATTTTATTATACCATATTTCTTCAAACTGAAACATAATTATCAAAGTATACTTACGCAGATAGATATGAAAAGTCTTTATTAAAGTGTGTGCCTATTTCCATTTTATGGAGGCCAGCCGCGAACGCAGACCCTACAATTTTATTATCCCTATTTAAGTTAAAACATACTTATCAAAGTATTCTCATGTACATCTATATCAAAAACACTTGCAAACGTTTTTTTTTTAATTTTTTAATTTTTTATTTCTATACTTTGTGGACCAGGCGCGAACGCAGACCCCACAATTTTAATGAACCACCATTCTGCCAGATCAAACATACCCATTCCTGTGTCTCAAATACATCTGCTATCATTATATGTGATCAGTTTTCTATAATAGTCAACCATATAGGAGCCTATTCGTGACCACACGCGCACGCGCGCGCACACACACACACACACAGCTTTAATTATATATATATATATATATATATATATATATATATATATATATAGGTTCTTTCATCTGTGCAGCTTTCAGAAGTCCAAAGATAATTCCCAGAAAAAAAAACTATCGCGCAGCCAAAAACAGAAAAACAATAAACAAATAACTTACATTGAATTCAGCTCCTTTGAAAAAACGTGGACATTTTTTTCCGATCGTACTCATTCGGTATTAATAATATTGGTAACTTTTATGCAAGGGTTTGGGAAGCATTACCGCAGTACTGATTCGCTGCTGTTTACAACTTAGTCGCTTTAAATCCAATGTCAATATTTTCCTGTCCTAAAACGGCCTAATTGATCAATACTAATACTCACATAGTGTTCTTCATCTTTAGGTCGATAATCATTCCGTCACGTGGTTCGTGGCCTTGATAAATAGTGACTCAATAATAAAATTGTCTCAATGAGACGCAATTTCAGTTACAGACAAACACCAAATCTCCATTACAATAAGGTATTTTCAAGTGACCTATAATTCTGTTCCGATATGATTTATAATTCAATTACCTTTTCCCTCATTGAGATTTTATCGTGGACAAGAAACAAAAAAAACGTGTATCTGGTTTTGTATGTAAGTGTGTTAGACAGGCTTGTTATTATTCAAGGCTTTTATTAACCTCTTTCTCCTTTGTTAATAGAAACTATTTTTGACCTCTTTATTCGCTATTTAAATATATATTTCATTGTGTACGACGTTTCGGGTGATTGTACAGGAAATATGCGCATTATTTTAAAGTCTATTCCGGTGAAATCACGTTGAAACGCAGGTACTTGGTGGATTAACGCGGATCAATGCCGGTTAAGCCGTTGTACTCTCCGACCTTTTTCCAATGCATTACGTTGCGGATTGATGTGGCTTACGTGAAAGCAACCAATCATCTTATAGTTTCTGTTTTGAACTATTTCCCAAACGATAAAACTCAGTGTACTGTGCAGACGCACTCCTATATCCAGTTTGTTATTCATGGTTTGTTTTATTGACCAGCATAATCACGGTTTTTTAGATATGGCGTAATCGCGTTGACGCACCGGTGCTTGTAAGCTCATAGAAGTTGAGCAACGTTAAGCCTGATTGGCTAAAAAAAAAAAAAAAAAATTAAAATAATCGTTTTTGGCACCGGAAAATAGTCACAAATTTTTTCCGATTCCGATATCCCCGAAAGTTCCGAGTTTTGTCGATTCCCGATTCCGATTCCGATTAATCGTCCTAACACTAGTACTTTGTCAGACTCTGGAATCTTTCTGCTGAACTCGGGAATCTGTACTGAATTTCGATTGGAGCGTTTTATTTAATCAATGCGTACAGTATGCTGTCAATCCCTCAACTACGACTCAAGTGGCCTCTATGCCTTAATAAGTGGTGATTCCTGTGTAAAAGAAAAAAGATATGAGTAATTCGTAATTGTATTCATAGTTTCACCATTACTGAAGATTAAACCTTCAACCTACAGAAGAGTGTCAGTTAGAACTGAATTTTACTGATTACTTTATACGTTAAGCGACGGATCTTTGCGGAGAAAGATTCCCGAGTTCGACAAAGTACACCTGAAGAAGTTCGGAAGTTACATCAACCAAAACGTCATCCAACTAAACATGAGAACAGAAATCCGAATAATCCAAACGATACCCTATGTATTGGCGAATGGTGGCTTTCTGCACCTATTAGTTTATTTGTATCTCATTGTTTGAATCGGGGTTATTTTTATGTATTTTTCGAAAGAGGTACAGACTTTATAGCTGTAACTAGCAGGGCTACCCGGCATTGCCCGAAACAAAAGTGTGACATAATTTCTATCCCCCCCTCTCTCTCTCTCTCTCTCTCTCTCTCTATTCTTCTCCTCCGTTTCCCCTCCTCCTCTCTTTCTTCTTCGGTCAGCTCATTCCTCTCTCTGAATATACACACACACAATACGAGTCTGTGAAAAAGAAAAACAGATTTACTTCCTCTTAGTCACTTGAAAACAGTCTACATAATAACATTAAAAGATGTATTGACGTCTTGATAACATTAAATGATATAAATGGCGATGGAATCTTTTCTTTTGTGTGTGTGTGTGTGTGTGTGTGTGCGTGCGTGCGTGTGGAATCTTTTTGTGTGTGTGTGTGTGTGTGTGTGTGTGTGTGTGTGTGTGTGTGTGTGTGTGGAATCTTTTTTGGTGTGTGTGTAAATTTCAGATTTTATGCATACAACATTATGCCGATTAAAAAAATACCAACTTTGTGGGTGTTTATTGCATATTTTTCAAATTTTAGTTGAAATACAAACAGAAAATTAGCTTTTATATAATTGATGGCATAGGCAATATATAACGTTTGCATTCTATGCTATTGACTTGTGCTTAATAATGTAAAAAAGCAACTATATTTCGGGGCATTTTCACCCTTAAACGTGATTTTAATATCATTTATATATGGATTGAAATTACACAGATTCAGGGTTCAAATCGTTTGACCGACGGTAGAATTGAATAAGCCACACTGATGATTGTTTGAGAACATGAAACATACCTGTGAATAATAATTATTTTTTATAAAAAATTATTATTAAGACTCTGTTCAAATTTTATCGGTGGGTGGTTTTTCTAAGAGAAATCCGCAAAGTTACTAATTAAACAACACTGCGAAAGTTATCTCCCTTTATAGATCGAAGACTTTCTGAGGTTTACTATAATTCGTAAATAAAATATATAGTTTATTTCTTTAACATTTAATGTTACTATCACTAAGGTTGAATGGTTACGAATGATGGATTTACTCAGGTTCAAATCGTTTGACGGGTGGTAGAGTATATAACCGCATAGCCACTTATATAAAGCCACGCTGATGGTTGTTAGTGAACATGAAACAAATGTATGTGAACAATAAATATGTATTGATGAAAAATCAAATATTTCATATTTGCATTAAATTTTTGATCCATCGTCATTTAATTTCATATTTTTTCAAAGACCCCTTGTTAAAATCTATTAAAGTTATGGTCCACTGGTGTGTGGACATGCCCTGGCACACGACCAACCCCTATCCCACTGTCTTGTGGGTGCCCTTGGTTGGGTGAAGACTTGGGGAACCAACCCCAAAATCAAACACCGCTTCCTTGTGGGCCTTATCACAGCAAAATGCTAAGAGACGGGAACTCTTACTTCAAATCCTACTGCTGCCTTGCAGTTTTCCTTAAAAGGCTATGGAACCACATCCAGAAAAAAAGCGTAGTAGTAGTGGACACGATAAGGCGACTGTTTACTTAACTGAGATTACTTTCGGCCAGAAACTTCGGCCTCCTCTGCTGTCAGTCGTCACTTGTTCGCTCCACTGGACATGAGCATTGGAGGTTCAAAGGGTGTCTATCTGATGCGCAACAGATACTGCACCTAAACTGTGCAAGCAAGTTTGGAACCAAGATGGAAAGTCCTGTGGCGATGGAGTGAGACTACGCCAACACCGAGGCATAAAACACTGAGGCCCCAACTAGTCATCGTCAAGATTGACGGACTGCATGATGATGATGAAGTTAAAATCTTAAATTTTAGACACTTTCTGCAATTAGAATCTTAGTACTGAATGAGCTTCACAATCACAGGAACTTAACGCGGTTTGATCAAAATTGGAACAATGAGTCAAGACATGAGGTCTAGTAGCATCATATCTTGACTTTAATCTTCGCGAGGAGACATTAAATGTGCATAAAATTTTTCAGTTCAGGGAATTTATGTTATGCATCTTGTGGCGTTTTTTTTTTTTTTTAAAGTTTTGTATACGAATGCTTTTTGTAAATTAATTTTCTTTCTATGCACATGTTTTAACAGAGTTTTTAATTGCTAAATTGTATTTTACCCATGAATGAATTTAACTACTGTTTTTGTTTCATGGTCGATCAACGCTTTTGAAGTTCTGAATTAATTTCGTTTTAGGGCGTATGTTTTGTACACTAGACTTTACAAAAACATTATATTCTATTTTACCCATAGATAAGATATATCCCTATATATATATATATATATATATATATATATATATATATATATATATATATATATATATAAATTTATTATGTCTACACTATTAGCAAATATCTTATGTAACTGTAGAATGACATTTTAGACATATTCATTATAATAGAACCCTAAATTTAATCCTAGAAGTGACGTCATCACGATTGCAAAGATATACAATGGAAGTAGCTGTTATTTTTCCCTCTAAATAAAAAGTACTACTCCTGCTACCAGTCGACACCGAAGGGTGTTCTGCATTAGGGTCATATATGGGTTTCGCCCTAATTTTCTGGCTCATATACTTATGCACATGCCATAATCTTTCATTTTCACTATACCCCAAAATAATGATTTCTCCCTTCTCACATTTCACAAAATCTCATTGGCTGACAACTAAATATTCGGTCATTCCGGAATGAACAAAACCAAGATAAAAAAAAATAGAACGCTCCAGAGATTTAAAAAAATATGGCTTCCCCGATTAGATTAGGCAATCATTTCAGATAAAATACATCGATTACAAACTTCGAAAACTCGAAAACAAAAAATAAATGAACTATATTTTTATCATTCCCAGAAAAGATGCATTTCCCCAGGTATTATTTTAGTAAGAACGAATTACTATTTCCCTACGTTTCTTACTAAAATGTTTCGTTATCCTTATTACATTGTTAATTATTTCATTTTTTTTCCATGCGTACATTCTAGTTAATTTAGTTTTTTTTATTACTTTATATAAATACAATGTTGCTTTCATTACGAAATTATTTTATTTAAATTATATTTCCTTACGCAGACTTTTAAATCAATGTTTTTACATTTGGATACAATAAATATTTTGTTTTTCCAAGATTTTGTGTCGGAAAAAAATTGGTTTATTTTAACAAAAAGAAATTGAAGTTTTTTTTTATTTCAATCTCGTTATTTATTTATTTCATTTACAGTGAAAAAGAATAATAACAAGAATTAATAATTACATTTTATTATAGTAAGAAAGATAACTAAATAATACTTCGTTTTTACTAAACTATTAATAGGGACGCACGAGAAAAAAGTTCGTTTCCTTTTGTTCTCGAGTTTCCAATTCGATTTTTAAGTTTGGAAGTTTGTTTGTATTAAAAATGTTTAACTATGTGATTAAAATTTAATTTAAATTAACATGTTGTTTAACAAATAACGAAAAATAATGCAAGATGAAGTTTTAAAATAATTAAACGTGCTTTATTCTATAATTTATAATTAAAACCGTTGAACAATACAAAGTGCAATTTTGGGTACTTACATATTTTTGGTACCGTGCTGAAATAATAATTTTTTTTTCAAATCCATTTGTAGCCTGGGAAGGGGGAGGGTGTTTTGCAACTATTCGTCCACTTTACGATCGAATAAAAAAAATTAGTGCGAAACTTGAATTTAACCTGAAAACACTATTTACATATAGCGCGGTACCAAAAATGTATAAGCACCATATTTTAAAGTAGATATGATGGCAAAGCGCGATACCATCTGCCATCATATGCATCTGAGTACTCTGCTGTAACATTTAACCAAAACTTGGTGCTTATGTATTTTTTGGTACCGCGCTATTTTTAAATAATTTTTTCAGGTTAAATTCAAGTTTTACGATATCTTTTTTTTTTTTCTTACATTGTAAGTCTTAAGCACAGAATAGTTACAAAACACCCTCCCCATGTAAAGAACGGCTTCCAAAATAATAACATTATAATTGCAGCACGGAACAAAAATACATAAGTACCCAACAGTTAAAACCTTAATCTTACATTATTTTTTTTTTCTTAAACAACGTGTATAGTTTAGATTAAAATATAATCGCATGATTACATTTTCAATAATAATGTGATTAAAGTTTAATAGACAGATTAAATTAAACTAAACTTTAGTGCTTATACATTTTTGATATGCACTTTTTGTACATACAGATGGCTGCATATTGTGAAAGAAAAGGGAGTAGGTACAGTGTATTTACACAATTTTTATTTACATGAAAGAAACAACAACAGCAAGGAAGTGTTCAACACGAAAGTATTTGAAGCCATAGGATTTCTTTGTACACCACGTTCCTCGTCTTTTTACAGTCACTTTTTTCAGGGCGAAGATCAGATCGTCTGGGTTTCTTACCCGCGAGTCTGCTACATACAGTTGACCATGGGTGAAAGTCGGTTCTTCCAGCCATACACCCACCTTGCTCAGCATCTGGCCTTGACTTTTATTGATTGTCATGGCGAATGCAGGCCTCACCGGGAATTGGCGACGATTCCACGCGATAAATTGTTCATCTTGGTGATTCATTTGTACTCTTGGTATGAGTACCTCCTCCCCCGCAGAAAGTTCTGTCAGACACAGACACAGATATATAGATATATAGATACAGGGGTTTGAGAAGGCACTAAAAATGTGACTTTTTTTTTGCATTTTTGCATGCATTTATTTTTTACATTTCCATACACCAAACATGGATAATATAAATATCACTAAAACATCCGCTGGGTCATAAGCTTCATTTCAGTACCTAACTTGCCTGGGTGGGTTACTTGTAGGTTGAGATAAACCGCGTCACACACACACAGACAGACAGTAGGAAAATTTATATATAGATTTGTTATAATTGAGTTTCACGATATTTGTTTTTATTCAATTGCAAGGTGGAAACACAGATTACTTACAGAACACTCCCCCCCTCGTACACATCTACAATAACGTGATACATATTTTGGGTTTAGCTACAGCGTGTAGAATGTTTACACACACACAAGCTGATTATTTATTAATTTTCTTAAAGCTCGATTAAACATTATTATACACTTATTAAAAAAATGAAACAACTGATTAGGCAATTTTTGCAGTACAGACACGTTTTTTTTTTCTATATTTAATATTTAACA
>NC_136499.1:99112249-99114749 GCF_053919585.1 Euprymna scolopes | reverse complement strand
CAGCTAAGGTAAGATTCAAAGTGATATAAGGAATTAGATAAAGATTATATGTACGATCACTGAATGTTCAGCTAATCGGGAAAAGATTGTGTCTATTAAGAAAATGTCTTAGCAGTGATATAAGATTTAAGAGATTTACAGTACGAGGATCCAGTATAGTCGATTTAATATAGATGGCAAGATGGTCATATTTTAGTATTACGAATTTTACATATTAAGTATACTACTTAATAAAGTTCTACCGTCTATTATAAAAAGTCGGTTTGTCATCTTTGTATGATTCTGTATTGTTTATTACTTTTATTCCCCTTTTTTTTTGCTTCGTCTACTTCTAGGGTTAAGGCTAGCTTTACCTTATAATTAAAATACGATAATGGGACTTGTCAATTTGAGAAGTAGGATTATTTTGTATTAATTTAGATTAGAAAAACTCATTTAAAATCTAGTTAAAAGTAATACAGTCTGGGTTAAGTATTAAGTTCAAAATAATGCATAGTACAGAGAAAAAAGCCGTGTTTTTCGGGTTTAGTTTAATTTGGAAAGTTCGTTTTCATGGGTGAGGGTTTTTTTTTTATTTAAGATATGAGAAAAAAATGAAAACAGTACTGGCTGATTACTACCACTTTTTTTTTTTTTTTTTTTGCTCAACACAGACATCCAAACACCCGGGCAACGCCGGGCACCCAGGCTAGTCATTAATATAGTTCACAATCTTTTTTTTGTAACCCAACTATATTTTAGTACAAATAACCTCCAGTCTATGTCTATTTTAATTATGAACGTCAAACACTCTAGATTTAAACGCCGTTCAATGATATGCAGGAATACTTTGGCGATCGTTGAAGGTGTAATGCTTGATGGGCTTCACACTCACCGGACCTTAATCCTCTAGATTTTAATTGTGAACTTATCTAAAAGATAACGCCTAGTCGATGCCCTTTTCTCTTTTTTGCAACCTCTTTGCCACACACAAAAAAAGACGTTACGAGCCTGTCTCTGTTCTATCGTTATTTTCATGGCAAGCGTTCGGCTGAGCTCCAATCTATGGCCCAACTTGCCAAGTATTATCCAAATTTTCAAGTGATTAAATTTTAAAAGCTGTGTGTAAGGTGATGAATAATACTAGAACAATAACAACCAACAGCAGCTTACTTGAAGTATTAGTATTTTTAAAGTGACCTTAATTTTATGAGCTGCATTGGAGGTGGTGAGTAATAATAACACTAACCAGCAGCAGATAACTTGAAGCATTAGTATTTTTTTTTCAGGCGACTTTAATTTTAAAAGCTGTGTGTAAGGTAGTAATGATAAAAGAAGTAATAATAAAAGAAGTAACGCGAAACACTTCTTCGGATCGTTATTTAAATGAGGCGGACACTCGGGAAAAATATTAGAAGGAAAAGGTAAGATTCTTGTAATTTTCTCACGGTCAAAATACTGGGTGAGTTGAGTAGGGCGTAATGGCCATGTATTTTTTTATTTTATATAAAAGAAAGAAACAAACAAAAACAGTCAGGTTCCTCCACGCCCATAGAAATGAAAGGTGCGAAGGTATCAAATTTATAGTAAACACTTTCTGTCTACCTCACAATCTAAGTTTGAAGATACGGGATAATAAACGCATGCTGACCAGCAGTTTCTCTCCTTACACCCCCCCCAAAAAAAAAGGTAAGGCAAGAAACTGCCAGTCGTCATACTTCCAAACGTGAATCTACATTTTTTAATGAAATTCGCAGCAGACAAGGCGCGAAGCTACTTTGTATAAGAACGAGCTATGATAATTACAAAGATAGGAAATGCCTATTGCTTTTATTCTTTATAAAACACGGGCGGTCTTTTCAAGAGTAAGGAATGATATTGTTCCTTTCCAAGAATAACGAGGAGGAATACGGTCAGCAGGAAGAGAGTTCTAGAAACCTGTGTTATTTGAAAGAAGCCATTAGAATTGGAAACTGAATTACAAGGAGGTTATCAAAACAGCAAATCAATGAAGACTATTAGACAAATGCCAAATGAAACGGGACAAAGGAAGCAAGGGAAAAATCAGACACTTCTAAAAAATACATACAATGGTAGTATTTATTTTTTTAAAATACATACAATGGTAGTATTTATTTATTTTTTTAAAAATACATACAATGGTAGGATTTATTTATTTAAAAAAAAAACTTATACAAAAGAGAGAGGTTAACAAACTCACGTCTGTGTGTGTGAGTAAGTGTGTGTGTGTGAGAGAGAGAGAAAAGGGCGGCTTGTAGAGGAAATTAAACAAAGGTTCATATATATATATATATATATATATATATATATATATCGTGTATATTTAGTTAGGCAGCAATTTTTCATTTAAATAAACACTGTTAAAGACAACAGAGAGATTTTTTGTTAAGTTATAACTTTTTATATTTTTCAATGTTTTTCTGGTGATGTGTTTTGTGTATAGATCAAAGATATTAATAAATGTCCCACAGTTAGATTTGTCTCTTCGAAGCATTTTGCG
>NC_136499.1:99092249-99104749 GCF_053919585.1 Euprymna scolopes | reverse complement strand
TATATATATATATATATATTTATATATATATATATACATATATATACATATATATATATATATATATATATATACATATATATATAATAAAATGACAGCAGAAATTCCTCTCTGGACCAAAGTATCCTAGGTTTGCAACAACGTGGCACATACAAATTCATTACGTCTACGCTATTAGCCACTATCTTACGTAACTTTCGAACACCATTTAAGACACATTAAGTCGTTATACTTAAATGCTACATTGCATCCTATGAGCAATATCATCACAATCGCAACATCGTCAGAGGAAGAAGTTCCTATTTTCCCTTTAAATACTTAGTCCTCCAACCACCAATCAACACCGGAAGTAAGTCTACACTTTCTACTTATTATAAGTTTACACCGCCATTAACCGACTCATATAAACATAGATATAACATTAACTTTCCCATATTAGATTCATAAAATAATAAAGTCTCCCCAGAGAAAATCCGCTTTCTTTAATTTGTTTGTCGCTATTTCTATTATTCCGGAAGTATAATTATAAATGAACACTTTAAAACTATACGTTATGGCGTCGATTACATTCATAAACTTTACTGTTTTTATTTATTTCTTCTTATTGGCAACTGTTTTCTCCCTGTTTTCTATGCTTTAGCGAAGATATGTTTTGTTTCGTTTGTTTTAGAAATTTTTAGTTTGATAATCTGCTTTTTTTTCCTTTTTTTTTGTTTATTTTTTGTTTTAGAAAATTTAGTTTGATAATTTGCTTCTTTTTTTGTTTTTTTATGTTTTAGAAATTTTTAGTTTGATAATCTGCTTTTTTTTCCTTTTTTTTGTATATTTTTTGTTTTAGAAAATTTAGTTTGATAATTTGCTTCTTTTTTTTTGTTTTTTTTTGTTTTAGAAAATTTAGTTTGATAATTTGCTTCTTTTTTTGTTTTTGTTTTTTTGTTTTAGAAAATTTAGTTTGATAATTTGCTTCTTTTTTTTTGTTTTTTTTTGTTTTAGAAAATTTAGTTTGATAATTTGCTTCTTTTTTTGTTTTTGTTTTTTTGTTTTAGAAAATTTAGTTTGATAATTTGCTTCTTTTTTTTGTTTTTTTTTGTTTTAGAAAATTTAGTTTGATAATTTGCTTCTTTTTTTTGTTTTTTTTTGTTTTAGAAAATTTAGTTTGATAATTTGCTTCTTTTTTTGTTTTTGTTTTTTTGTTTTAGAAAATTTAGTTTGATAATTTGCTTCTTTTTTCCTTTCTTTTCTGTTTTTGTTTTAGAAAATTTAGTTTGGTAATCTGCTTCTTTTTTCCTTTCTTTTCTGTTTTTGTTTTAGAAAATTTAGTTTGATAATTTGCTTCTTTTTTCCTTTCTTTTCTGTTTTTGTTTTAGAAAATTTAGTTTGATAATTTGCTTCTTTTTTTGTTTTTGTTTTTTTGTTTTAGAAAATCTAGTTTGGTAATCTGCTTCTTTTTTCCTTTCTTTTCTGTTTTTGTTTTAGAAAATTTCGTTTGGTAATCTGCTTCTTTTTTCCTTTCTTTTCTGTTTTTGTTTTAGAAAATTTAGTTTGATAATTTGCTTCTTTTTCCTTTCTTTTCTGTTTTTGTTTTAGAAAATTTCGTTTGGTAATCTGCTTCTTTTTTCCTTTCTTTTCTGTTTTTGTTTTAGAAAATTTAGTTTGATAATTTGCTTCTTTTTCCTTTCTTTTCTGTTTTTGTTTTAGAAAATTTAGTTTGATAATTTGCTTCTTTTTTCCTTTCTTTTCTGTTTTTGTTTTAGAAAATTTAGTTTGGTAATCTGCTTCTTTTTTCCTTTCTTTTCTGTTTTTGTTTTAGAAAATTTAGTTTGGTAATCTGCTTCTTTTTTCCTTTCTTTTCTGTTTTTGTTTTAGAAAATTTAGTTTGGTAATCTGCTTCTTTTTTCCTTTCTTTTCTGTTTTTGTTTTAGAAAATTTAGTTTGATAATTTGCTTCTTTTTTGTTTTTGTTTTTTTGTTTTAGAAAATTTAGTTTGATAATTTGCTTCTTTTTTTGTTTTTGTTTTTTTGTTTTAGAAAATTTAGTTTGGTAATTTGCTTCTTTTTTCCTTTCTTTTCTGTTTTTGTTTTAGAAAATTTAGTTTGATAATTTGCTTCTTTTTTGTTTTCTTTTCTGTTTTTGTTTTAGAAAATTTAGTTTGATAATTTGCTTCTTTTTTGTTTTTGTTTTTTTGTTTTAGAAAATTTAGTTTGGTAATCTGCTTCTTTTTTCCTTTCTTTTCTGTTTTTGTTTTAGAAAATTTAGTTTGGTAATCTGCTTCTTTTTTCCTTTCTTTTCTGTTTTTGTTTTAGAAAATTTAGTTTGGTAATCTGCTCCTTTTTTCCTTTCTTTTCTGTTTTTGTTTTAGAAAATTTAGTTTGATAATTTGCTTCTTTTTTGTTTTTGTTTTTTTGTTTTAGAAAATTTAGTTTGATAATTTGCTTCTTTTTTCCTTTCTTTTCTGTTTTTGTTTTAGAAAATTAAGTTTGATAATTTGCTTCTTTTTTCCTTTCTTTTCTGTTTTTGTTTTAGAAAATTTAGTTTGGTAATCTGCTTCTTTTTTCCTTTCTTTTCTGTTTTTGTTTTAGAAAATTTAGTTTGGTAATCTGCTTCTTTCTTCCTTTCTTTTCTGTTTTTGTTTTAGAAAATTTAGTTTGATAATTTGCTTCTTTTTTTGTTTTTGTTTTTTTGTTTTAGAAAATTTAGTTTGATAATTTGCTTCTTTTTTCCTTTCTTTTCTGTTTTTGTTTTAGAAAATTTAGTTTGATAATTTGCTTCTTTTTTTGTTTTTGTTTTTTTGTTTTAGAAAATTTAGTTTGGTAATCTGCTTCTTTTTTCCTTTCTTTTCTGTTTTTGTTTTAGAAAATTTCGTTTGGTAATTTGCTTCTTTTTTCCTTTCTTTTCTGTTTTTGTTTTAGAAAATTTAGTTTGATAATTTGCTTCTTTTTTTGTTTTTGTTTTTTTGTTTTAGAAAATTTAGTTTGATAATTTGCTTCTTTTTTCCTTTCTTTTCTGTTTTTGTTTTAGAAAATTTAGTTTGATAATTTGCTTCTTTTTTTGTTTTTGTTTTTTTGTTTTAGAAAATTTAGTTTGGTAATCTGCTTCTTTTTTCCTTTCTTTTCTGTTTTTGTTTTAGAAAATTTAGTTTGATAATTTGCTTCTTTTTTCCTTTCTTTTCTGTTTTTGTTTTAGAAAATTTAGTTTGGTAATTTGCTTCTTTTTTCCTTTCTTTTCTGTTTTTGTTTTAGAAAATTTAGTTTGGTAATCTGCTTCTTTTTTCCTTTCTTTTCTGTTTTTGTTTTAGAAAATTTAGTTTGGTAATCTGCTTCTTTTTTCCTTTCTTTTCTGTTTTTGTTTTAGAAAATTTGGTTTGATAATTTGCTTCTTTTTTGTTTTTGTTTTTTTGTTTTAGAAAATTTAGTTTGGTAATCTGCTTCTTTTTTCCTTTCTTTTCTGTTTTTGTTTTAGAAAATTTAGTTTGATAATTTGCTTCTTTTTTGTTTTTGTTTTTTTGTTTTAGAAAATTTAGTTTGGTAATCTGCTTCTTTTTTCCTTTCTTTTCTGTTTTTGTTTTAGAAAATTTAGTTTGATAATCTGCTTCTTTTTTCCTTTCTTTTCTGTTTTTGTTTTAGAAAATTTAGTTTGATAATTTGCTTCTTTTTTTGTTTTTGTTTTTTTTTGTTTTAGAAAATTTAGTTTGGTAATCTGCTTCTTTTTTCCTGTCTTTTCTGTTTTTGTTTTAGAAAATTTAGTTTGATAGTTTGCTTCTTTTTTCTTTTCCTTTCCTTTTTTTTGTTTTAGAAAATTTAGTTTGATAATTTGCTTCTTTTTTTCCTTTCCTTTTCTTTTGTCTATTACGTTTAAAACGTCTTGGAAAAAAGTATTTTTCTACGGTATAACCCAGCATATTATAAACACTTCTTTATTTTTTTCTTTATTTTTTCTTTCATAAAATATTCTTTGCTTTTTCTTTTTTCATTGCTCGCGTTTCTGCTCACTGTCTTCACGCAATTTCATGAATAATGTTCACTTACTTGTCTTTTTAGTTATACAATAATAATCTGCTTTTCCCCCTTTCCTTTTATCCTTTTTTTTGCCTATTACGTTTTAACCTCCATGAAAAAGATATTTTTGATGGTTTAACCCAGCGTAGTATAAACACTCCCACCTCCCCTATGTTAAGAACGGCTTATTTAGAATTAAATTAAACCATTATGTGAAAAGTAGTTATTTTTTGGCAACTATTGCATACTTACATCTAACAAATTAATAACAGATACTTTTTTTTTTTTTAAATAAGCATAAAAGACTTCTCTATAGGACGCATTAGTGCTAAAAAAAAACAGATCCAAACATATTAATCGTTCAAAAACAGAAAATTAACACCTGGTAACCTTAATATTATCCTAATGTTTCATAAATACTGGCAAATTAGTTTGAACAATTCAGCATGGTAAAATACATACATAAGTAAAAACAAATTATACATAACGTATTTGAAGTCTTGATAATCGCTCTAAATTAAAACATTAAATACTGGACCCTAACAATTATGCTACGGTGAGCTCTGACAAAAGATTTTGGAATTATTGGCATTTTAACATGCACTGCTAGCTCTTTCCTTGTGTACACGGAACTAACATAAAATTTAATCAGACACATATTGCTTTTAACTTGCTCGGACGGAACAGTCACAAAATTTAAGCATATCATTGGTTTGAAAATCTAAATACGCACACAAAACAGACATGCACTACCCCTCGTGATTTATTAGTCGCTCTTTATCAGTCAAAAAAACCTTAAAACCATTTCCTCTTCAAAAATTTGAAGAGAAAAACATAGCTGTCTATTTACGCTTTCTAATTGGATATTTTAGTTTATAATTAAGAAGTCACGTTACGCGGAGACTAAGCTTTATTATTATTATTATTATAGTTTCTCTTTAAAAAAAAAAGGTGCAAGCGAATTGATATCTGCTTCTTTATAATTTATACAAAAAATTACTTTAAAAAAATCAAAGAAAACAATATGTTACGTGTTAAATTTTCATTGAAAAAATCTAAACTTTCTAATCAATTTTTTTTCGCTTTAAATTTAAAAAAAAATGCTAAAAATTGTTTTAAATTCGTCGTTATTTGTTTTATTTTATTTTTTTATTCATTTATTTATAATGTGTTTTAAAAATCTTCAACTACCGTGGAATTTCCAAGGGTTCTGCTAGTACTATATCATACCTATTTAGGCTCGCGGGCAACAGCAGGTACTTTGTGTAATATACAAGTAGTAAAGTCTTTCTCCCGTACAATTCTGCGTTTAAAAACATTTGCTCTATCAAGTGTACTGATTACTATACATCAAATTACCATATATGATACTGTATTGTTTCTATTGGAAATCCCGAGCAACACTGCTCGTTCTTTTCACTGAAAGGAATGTGCATACCTTCACGGTATTTGAAGGATAGGTGTAAATAGATGGCCTTCAACTCCAGGTGCGAAAAATAAGCCCTCAGCGTATCTACAAAAATGTCCAGAAATGTTTAATTCGTACAAAAAAAAAAATCAAATTTAAGTTCGCAGGTGTGGCCGATCCCATTCAAGAGCAGAGAATTAGGAGGGAAAATTAAATTAGACTGTTAGTTCTTATTCACACAGTGTGGTATCCATTCCAGGGCTTGCTTATGCACAGAGGCGTCGGGATATGTAAAAAAAAAAAAACAGATTATGAAAACGGTCTACAATCAAAGAGTGGCCTGGTTCTGTAAGAACCTCTCCACCGCCATTATTCAAGAACACGCCACAAGCCTTCTCTCGGCCTACCAAGTCGGATAGGATATCCGATGAAACTGGCAGATGTTCCGTTTCTGCATATCCGAGAAGAGGATTAATAATTTGTTTTATTACGATTATTTTTCTCACCTTCAGTGCTATCTCACGACGTTTAGGCCGATGCAACCTCCGACATTCTTAAAGTGTATCTTATCTTCCTATCGGACTCTGGTATCTGCACGGAATTTCGAACGCAAACATTTATTTATTTATTTCACAGAGGTAACATGCTCTCGTCCCGTCAGCCATGACCTGGTAGAGATCTTAAGTAATTCGCAATTGTATTTTTAGTATCGCCCGCATTGAGGATCGAACTTTCAACCTCCAGAAGAGTGGCAAGCTAAATTGACATTTTACCTACGTCACAGGTCCTTGTAGACAATTCTAGTATGAATTTAGGAAGCCTTAAACTCATGAAATTTCTTGTTTTTAGATCTACAATCTTACTATTTATTCTGCTGAGTTCGGCAAGACACACATAAAGAAAGTCAGAAGTTATATCGGCCTAAACGTTGCGATAATAACACGCAAGATAAGAACAGTAATCCGAATAATCCCAACTAGCGGGACCTGTGGAAATTCCACAGCGGGACCTATTCATATGTAATATATTGATGTTGGCATTCTGTAGATGTTCAGTGTAAATGGAGACGCTCTGATATTATTGTAGCTTTTTTGTTAAAACTGCAAAAGTATTTATCCAAGCTCGCACGAACGCCCGGCAAAGCCCGGTCGTAAAGTGCGCTTAAAATATGATATTTTAATTCTCGCAGATTTCATATATATTATTATAGAGTTAATGTTCTATCGATTTTTATATATTATAAAGTTGCGATTTTAACAAAGGTATGACTTGGGTGCATTAGCTTGAATCGAAACCAAAATAAAAACTTATGAAAAAAATATATGCATATAAATATAACTTGAGTTCCTTCAGCCATAATCGAAACCGAACCCAAAACTTAAGAAGAATTCTTGATAAAATTATTTATAAAAAAATATAGATTACCGGAGTGCCATCAGTTATAATCGAAACCGAAACCAAAACTTATGGAGAATACTTGGTAAAATTATTCATGACAAGAAATGGAAGTACATAACGATTAAACGACCCGGATGTAAGCGTGACATAGAAAATAACACACACGCTATCGTCTTAATATATAGATGACTAGTAATGGGTGCCCGGCGTTGCCCGGGTGTTTGGAGGTGTATGCTGAGCAAAAAAAAAAAAACAAAAAACAAACAAACAAACAAAACAAAAAAAAAACGGTAATTTTTTTAAACTATTGTTTGGGCTCAAATTAAGTTATTAAGTTAGATCCATGTCCAAGGAACCAATATCTAAAATGTCAAGTGTTTAGACCCAAAATGGTTGGAGGAGTTTGGTAGAGTTCTCAGAGGTCAATCGTTGAACTTTGACCCCTTAACGGCGAAATTTTTGGCCGAAACCCGATCACATCGATTTTCCAAAATCTCAGTACCCTGTATATCAAATTTCGAGTCTGTAGATTAAAAACTAACATAGTTATTGCGTAGGGAAATGTACGTAAAATACGCTTAAATATAATATTTTAATTTGTCCAGATTTTTTATACATCGTGATTTCAAAAGTAAAAAAACAGAAGTATACTATACATCAACTAGAATCGAAACCAAAAACAAAACTGCAGCATTCAAAGCTGGTGACGTTACCACTGTACCAACATGACACGCATATAAACTGATTAAAAATTACAAAATAAACTAAGATGAATGTACAAAATATATAACAATTTTTTTTTTAAATTTGACCCCTTTTTGCCCACTTAAACATTATTTACACTGGCTTAAGACCAATTAAAGAATGATCCATAAAAATCCAATCATTTGAGGCCTCTTTTTAGTTTCGGTAGATATAAGGTTTGAAAATATGGAGGCAGACAGAGAGACAGACGAGGTTGGAATTCGTTGTTACGTCTAATTCAGAAGCAAGTTCTCGAACACTTGTGTGCGGATTGGTTTTGACTAAGGCTCTTAATTGATCGTTGTCAACATTCGATAGCCGACCACTACGCTCATCATTTTCAAGACTCTCGTCCTCGCCACGAAATTTCTTAAACGACCATTGTTCTGTGTTCTGTTGTGGTTCATGGGCTAAACGCGAGCTGTTTCATCGGCTTTTCGGCCTAGCTTGAATTAGAATAAGAAAATTGTGCGAATGTGTTTTCCATATTGTATTCAACGTCATGAAAAGGCATAATTGTTTTAAAATTTAATGATTAGATAGAGCGATGAACACGCTTTAAAATGATATACAAAGGTGTTAGAACGAAAACTTGTTTGAAAATACATCATTTAAAATTAAAATAAAAAATTCCGCAAGAACTTTTTCTCAACCTAATAGTACTGATATCAAAAGTAAAAATAAATGACTATCAGCTAGAATCGAAATCAAAACATTTACCGCTCCAACCGGGTTCCCTACTGTTGAGCTATCAACATAGATAAGATTTTTTTTGTATTAAAAACTTCGATATATATATATATATATATATATATATATATATATATATATATATATATATATATATATATATATATATATATATATATATATATATATATATATATATATATATGAGTCGTAGACGACGAAACACGCGTCAGTGGATAATTATATTTTAAAAACAATATATATGCCGCTCCCTATATGGGAGCACCAAATTGGTCAAAGGGAAAATTATTCCCAACTCGCATTTAGGTAAAAATGCACTTTCGTAAATAATTGAATTCATTCGAAACGTATCGCAAAAACAAAAACAAATAACATCTAAGTAAATCGCGATATATCCGAACAGTTGTGCTAGATGGACGAGCGGGTTAAGAGTTTAGGCTCATTACCGTCGGGTCCAGATTTCAGATCTCGCTAGATTCAGCCACTCTGATGAGTCGTAGACGACGAAACACGTGTCAGTGGATAATTAAAATTTAAAAACTATATATATATATATATATATATATATATACTAGCGGGGGTACCCGGCGTTGCCCGAGTGTTTGTTTCCGGGACGGGGGGGGGGAGTTTTAAAAAATGTTATGGTAGGTAAGTAGGAAGGATCAAACCCAGAGTCATGAGTAAAAGTAAGAAAATAAAGTGTGAAAAAAAAACACAAAAAAAAACATCTGCAACGTTAACAGTTCGGACACCAAGAAAAGTCCATTCCAGTTGTTTTGGAAAAAAAAAAAAAAAAAAAAAAACGACTATGGTAGGTCGGCGCGAACGTGAAAATATAATGTGAATTGTCCAGCACGCTAACCACTACGCCACAGAGCACTGCAGCGTAGTTTAGTGATTTTAAATAACTTCACATGAAAGAACTACGAAGCCAAACCGGTGTTCTCTTCTCAACTGTTCCTTGTGAACGATCCCCAAACGGTGTTAAGTGGTGGCAGGAGGAGGGGGAATTTATAAGAGAGAAAATATTTTACCACTTCCATTGATCTTAACCGATTTTGGCTGTGACTTCTCAGCAGAAAAAGTATAGAAATCTAAGATTATCGAGGAATTTGAGAAATAATAAGCCTATAACACACCTCAGATATTTATCTGCCGTTTGTGCATATTATATTTGCATGAAATATCTTGATTTTTAATCCTATTAAGGTCAAAATCAGACGAGGAAAAATGAGTTCATTTTATTTATATAGAAGAAGATATATATATATATATATATATGTATATATATATATATATATATATATATATATATATATAAACTTAAAAGTAGACATTTTAAATTAAGCGACCCACTTAAAAGTAGCCCAACATCTCTAATATTTCTCTTAACGATCAACTGATACCGCAATTCTTTTTCCAACAAGATGGCGCTACATGTCATACGTCTCACAGATCACTGACATGAGTTTGTGACATTTTATGGAAGACAGAACAATAAGCAAAGGGTTATGGCCACTACGTTCCCCGGACTTTTCATCATGTATTTTTTTTATCTTTAGGGGACTTTAAAAACAAAAAAAGTTTATTCAAATATTCCTCGCAATCTAGACCAACTAAAGGAGAACATTACCAAGGCTATCAGGATAATCACCAGGGAAGATAAGAGAAAAATTCAGGTTGTCCTCGGCGGTCGTACATCTAAACAATATGATATAAATGCGGGGGTGCCCCAGGGTTCTATCCTTGGACCTCTATTGTTCCTGATATTCATAAATGACCTCCCCGACAACATTGCCTCTGAGATGGGTATATATGCTGATGACACTACACTCTATGGCAGGCACGACAGGAAAACGAATGAACACATTTCTAAAGAAATGGCAGAAACACTAGAGGAAGACCTCCAATCTGTAGTGGAATGGGGACAAAAGTGGTTGGTCGCGTTCAATGCTGCCAAGACTAAACTAGTTTCATTCAATAATTACAAGAAACCCTCTCTACCACCCATAGCAATGGCCAACGACTCTTTATCTGAGAGTCCATCTTTCAAACTCCTTGGCCTAACGTTCACAGGAAACATGAGTTGGAAAAATTACATTGAAGGCATTGCCAGGGCCGCTGCAAGAAAGGTGGGCTCTCTCTACCGTGCTAGAAAACTACTAACACCCGAAAGTATCCTGTACCTCTATAAGGCCACCATTCGCCCATGTATGGAGTATTGCTGCCACATCTGGGCTGGTGCATCTGCTACTAGTCTCTCGCTCCTTGACAAGGTTCAAAAGAGAGTCGCAAACCTGATAGGCCCTGAACTGGCATCTAAGCTTCAGCCTCTGTCCCATCGACGAAATGTTGCATCCCTCTGTCTTTTCTACAAGTATTTTAGTGGTGAATGCTCTGACGAACTGCAATCACTTGTGCCCCCACGACGTGAGCACCCTCGACAAACCCGACAGGCTGCTAAATCCCACCCCCACACTGTAGAGATCCCTAGATGCAAAAGATCTTTTTACTCGAATAGTTTTTTCCCCAGAACCGCTAGACTCTGGAATTCCATTCCAGGTCCCTGCTTCCCCAACAGTACTGACGTGCAGAAGTTCAAGTGTAACGTGAACCGACCCCTTGCTGCCCAAATCCCTACATAGTACCCCAGTAGTTGTTGCCCCTGATAATAGCCCCCTACACCAAAGTGGCAATTTGCCTTGTTTGGGGTGAAAATGTAAAAAAAAAAAAAAAAAAAAGAAGATCTACAGGCAGTATCTGCAGCCGTTGTTAAACGTGTCCGGAAATGAATAGATGTCAACGGGGAGCACTTCTAGCATCTTTTATAACACTGCTATAATTTAAACAATAAAAGAATTTTCTTCTTTTCTACCACATTTTCTGGGCTACTTTTAAGTGAGCCACTCTGTGTATATAATATATATATATATATATATATATATATATATATATATATATATATATATATATATATATATATATATATATATATATATATATATATTAATAGTATTATACCAGTAGGCCAAACACGATATTTCTTCTTTTTTTTCTTCTTAGGTGAATGACATATCGAAACATTCCTCCGAATGTAATAAGCTTAGTGTCCACTGTTAATAATTCATGCAATTATTTATCGCTGTCATCCCCTGGAAAGAAAACAGACGATATCTGATCTCAACGCTACAGGAGTCGGGTTCAGGGAATGTCACCAGCTAACAATGCGCCATTCATATCGGGAAGTCATTATTGTTATTTATATTCCTTCAGTTGTACGCCTGTAAAGAAAGCCAGATTTAGATTTCACATGAACGCTGTTGTGGGCCTTACATAAAAGGCAGTGTAGAAATCTGCTTTAATGGCCGACGACGAAGCAACGAATTACAAATACGGTTGATTTCGTATACACCATTTTGTTTTGATGTGTGAAAAATGCGTTCGGTCTTGTTAAATGAATTTTGAGTTTTACACCAGAAGAAAGAAGAAAAGACGAAACATATCTTTGAGATTTGTACGTTCGACAGAATAACTTATTATTTTTGTGTCTTCATTAAATGTCGTCTGGATTCAATCATTGAACAATTTAAATGGTGTAGCATTTTTTAGTTAAAGTAAAATACATATTTCATTTTTTTCTTAATACATTTTTTTCTTAATTTTTGTCATTCTTCTTTTATTTATTAATTAATTTTCAGCTTATACCTTAATGAGTGAGCAATTAAAAAATTTTAAATGAATTTTCAGTTTTACACCAGAAGAAAGAAGAAAAAGACGAAATATATCTTTGAGATTTGTGCGCTCGATAACATAATTTATTTTTGTGCCTAGTAAGGTCTGTATTCAATCATTTAAAAATTTAAATTGTGTAGTATTTTTTAAAAATTTTAATGCATATTTCATTTTTTATATATGTTTTTCTTTCATTTGTTTTTATATTTATTTTATTTATTAATTAATTTTTAACGTATGCCTTAATGAGTGGAGCAATTAAACAAATGAAGTACATTGTATTTCCTATATTTATTTATTTATTTGGGGACTATTATCCTCATCTTTAGTGTTGTTTTATACCACGTTTCGGCCAACTCATCCTCTGGTCTTCTTCAGGTGATTAACCGTGACGTGGCGCAGTGGATAGAGGCGTTGAATCTCTACGGTTCCAGGTGAGCATTATCTGAAGATAGCGGTTTCAATCCCACCCAAAATAGGCCAGAGTTTTAGTTGGCCAAAAGTGGTGAGAC
>NC_136499.1:99019749-99084749 GCF_053919585.1 Euprymna scolopes | reverse complement strand
CATATAATTAAAGTACATAATTTTTATGAGAAGGCGTTAAATCTATATATATAAAAGCGAAAATGTATGTTCGTTTTTGTGTATGTCCAAGAAAGGCTTTTTTCAGAAAAGCGGTTGGTCGCCTAACAACTTTTAAAAACTTTTTATATCACATGTAGATCGTAATATCTCAGAGTTAACAACGGGGCTTGCCTGTCTATTTAATTTGCTCGAATTCGGGAAGATAAATATTCAACATTTGTCGCTCGCCGCATGTGGGTTAGGCCTTTTCCTATAGTGTTTCCCCCCCTACCCCCAACGTCTTCGGGGGGAATCATTCCCGCACTAAATGAAATGCTACTCCGCAGTCAAAAGTTGACGTCATTAAGTCATTAAAACGTGCACCTGCTAATTTAAGTAATTAAATAAATTCAAACGTGTTTCCGTTAGCATTTCGCGGTGGCCCAATGGTTAACGTCGCACATTTTTTTTTTTCTTCTTCACACTTTAATTTACAACTTTGCCTCAAGGGTTCGGGTTCGATCTTCATACTTACCTACCAAAACATTTTTCTTATTTTAACCCCCTCCCGGAGTTTCCACACACACCTCCAAACACCCGGGCAACGCCGGGTACCCCTCGCTAGTTAAAAAGGATTTGAACAATCCTTTTTATTACAGTGATTTTAAAAATAACAAGAAAATAGAAAATAATCAATGTGTTAATCGGTAGATTTAAATAAAGAAATATACGAAACTAAGGCTAATTGAGACTTAAAATATATATAGTTCGACTAAGACTAATTAAGACTTAGGTCGACTTAGACTAATTAAGACTAATTAAGACTTAAAATATATATAGTTCGAAAGTTTAGGAGAGTTTATATTAAACTAGACTACGCGTGACCCGCTCGGTCAGTATAAGTTATAGCTAGCTGTGGAATAGTGAGTATACAGAATTTATGTACAAAGGCGCAAAAATTGAATGCACGCGCACAATAAAACAAACGTGGCGACGAGTGCAAACAATATGCAATTTCGCGCAACAAAATTGAATGAAAGCGCGCACGAAAACAAACATGGCGACCAGTGAAAACGATAGGGAATACATTATATAAGAGGGGTAAAAAAAAAACACAAGGAGTGAATGTGCATTTTACAGGTCCATCCTAGAGGGTTTTTTTTGTTTTGTTTTTGTTTTTGTGTTAACAGCCTTAAAAATACCAGGAAATAATAATTAACTGATTAATTAATATTTAACGGTAAGACCCCTTTTCAAAGCAAATCTTAAAAAACACGTTTTTAAGTGTTTGTACGTATTATTAAAATGTTTGGAACTTATTACCCAACCCCCACCCAATTTCCTATTTCTACCTCCACCTCCACCACCAAACTTGCAAAAAAATACCAACGGTTGCATGTCTCGCTACGTTGCGAAAAGTGGGGTCTCATTTTACGTTAAATTTATATAAGAATGTGATCCCCCACGCTAAAATGTCAATTATTAAAAAAAATCTTTCTTTTATATTATCTCTAAAGGCCGTTGAAACGTATCAGCAAAAAAAGTAGATATTGATTTCTTTTCAGGAGGAAAACTATGAGACGCTGGGTGAGGTCGTAAAAAAACAAATAATTTTTTAAATATGCAAATTAAGTAGTTTTTTTTTACATTAGAAAAACATATTTGCCTCTGTTTTTGTTTTTGTTTTTTGTATTTTTTTTTTTGTATGAAAACAAATTCAAATTGTAATGAAAAATACAAATAAAATAATAGTAAATAAATAATTTTGGACACGAAAAACGTAGTTTTTTTTGTGTTTTTTTAATTAAGTTCTAGTTTTAATCACGCACAACTCGGGTATTTTTTTTTTTTAAATATGTAAGTGCACTTGAACAATCGGCATCCCCTGACAATTATTTTCCTTTTCATCTTTTTTCAACTATTTCCGCGGATTATTGCATTATTACCAGATTGCTTTTAAAAAATTGAAAAAAAACTCAATATTTAAAGATTTGGAAGGGGGTTCAGTTTCAGATACAAGGTTCTAGTAAATCGATCCCCCATTTTCAGAACCGATTTACAGCCCCGATTTGACGTTGACTCTTTCATCCCCCACTCCCAACCTCACCCCTCCCGCTATTATTATTTTTTTTTTCCTTTTTTTATTTTTGCGACTTTTCACTTTCAAAAAAGTTTTGTCAGACCCTCATCATTATTTTAAATTTATTTATTTACGACATTTTAAAAGGTTCTTTTGCATTTAACGACCTGCACTATTTTTTAAATAGTACTAGTCTACCTCTTGGCCCTAAAAGAATAAGATGAAAAATGTTTTTAAAAAAAGTGATTGTGAGAGTATATTGTATACATTTTTCTAAGTGATGAGTGAAAAAAGTAAAACTTAATATATTAAGAGCTACATTCGGTTAATAAAACAGGGAGAAAGTGCTCGATACCTTTGTAGAGCTAATAAAACACACGTACACATATATACATATATTGTAATGTACAGACAGAACTGCTTCGCTAAGTATATATATATATATATATATATATATATATATATATATATATATATATATATATATATATGTGTGTGTGTGTGTGTGTGTGTGTGTGTGTGTACGCGCACGCACGTTCATTATCTCTACAATAATATATACATTGTCATGTACAGACAGAACTGTTTCACTAAGTATATATATATATATATATATATATATATATATATATTTAGTGTCATGTTCGGACAGACTGTTTCGCTGTATCACAGCACCTCACTGTAGCAAGAACAGAATCCCTTCTAATCCCAGAATCGATTAATAACTACCCAGTTGATAGTTAATGGTATCTACCAATGCATTATATAAACATTGACCTTCCCTCTCACACTGCTCCATTAGTTTGTTTTCGAAGAAATATATATATATATATATATACTTTAATTTCTTTTTTATAAACAGTAATGTGTTGCTACACAATCACAAGCATGCTTCGATCTTCTAGTATTTAGTAACTAGAGACCTCTTTAGGCAATCACGCTTATATTAATGGAATCGGTAACGAAAAAATATACCCTGCTTTAGGTGTGTCAGAAATTTCGTGAAAAACATTGAATAATTCCACCCCGTCTTTCCAAGCTTATAACTCCTCGAAAAATGTAATTCAAGCCCTAATTTTCTTTTCAATTAAAGGAGCAAGGACCAAGGTTTCATAAAAAAATAAATTAAAAAAAACGTGTTTTTTTTTAAAAAAAAAAGGTTTTAAACTTCGGACTTTACAGGTAAATTTCTAAAAAACACTACTATTTTTTTGTTGTTTTAAATTTGAATATATTATTTATTGACCTTTTCTCTTCAATTTGTGATATATAAAACTTTGGTGAGTAAATTAATTATTTACTTTTTAATAGACACTTGAAAATTGGGGGGGGCGTGAATTAAAAAAAAACGTTTGTCTAAAATATTGTATTTGGTTTATTGAAAAGAGCATAAAATTTCACATTGACCCTGAAAATATCGTAAAAATAGAATCAATAGAAAAATCTTGATAGATTTTTAAAGTTTAAAAATTGAAAAATATTGAGTTCGGAAAATTCATTACTGTTTTTAAAAAAAAAATATTTCTATTACTTTTAAAACAAATTTAATGGTTTATTTTGGAAGTATATAATCCATAAAGAAAATACACAACCCACTTTTAAAAGAGAAATTACGAGATTTTTATATTTTATTCGCAGTTTCATGTTAGGGGTGTCAAAAATTCCTACAAAAATTCTGATACACCTAACCCTGCTCTCCTTCGGTATTGAGCACTCTTGTATTAACCTAGTCATACTTCACTGATTACCTTACCTTAGAAAAAGAACAATACTAAATTATGCACACACACACACACACGCACACACACACACACACACACACACACACACACACACACACACACACACATATATATATATATATATATATATATATATATATATATATATATATATATATATATATATGATTTACATATGAAATTAGTGAATACGCATGTAAAGGGACAAGTTAATTGAAAACTAAAGTTTGTAAAAGGACAACACAACGTTGGGGTTCGGTTTTACTTACATTATAACATGCATTTATCATTTTCCAATAGTGAGAAAAGAACAAGTGTATCTATTTCAATTAGTCATCGGCTCAATCCCAAAATGGCTACATGTTATCCTCATGTTTTGACCTTGTCCGTTTTTTTTTAGCTTGTGTTTTTTTTGGGGGGGGGGCGGAAAACTAAAATGCATAAAATTGCAAACATAAAATAAAGCAAGACAAAGCGATGACATATTCAACGATGACCTTTGTCATTCGTCGTAATTACTTTGTGGCTGAATTAATAGCGGATCGACACCTACTTTTGGTAACGCCTCTTTCATTGAATAAAACAAGGGTCAAGGGTCAACCTCTTGTGTCAGTGTTGCAGTTACAGCTGTAGAAGTGTTGACAGAATTTTAAGTCTTCTATAAAGTAACAATAAGGTGTGTTATCAGCTTAATGGATACCGTCACGAAAAATGATAAAACGTAAAAGAGGTAATGCCTGGGCCTAGTTTCTTAGGTTAACAAAGCACGTTCTTTAATCTCAGAACATCACAAAACTCTGCAAACACTGGCATTGCTAAAATAATTCACCCAAATAATATAATAGCAATTTAATTACTCGAAGGCACTAAATAGTTTTGTTTCGACATTAAATTGTTTTGTTTTAAACAGTAGTTATTAAGTTTTATTTGAAAGTCATAAACCCATTTATTATAAAGAAGGGATTATAAATAAAGGTGAAATCAATAAAGAAACGAATTAACTTCATACTTAAAAGAGTTTCGACCAGAAGAAGGAAAATAATAAGCTGGAAAAGAGTCCCAAAAACTTGCTGTTAACCAAATCAAACTAGGCAATCCATACAAAGCTAAACCTAACCAAACCTAACTAACTCTAGCTCGACTTGGGAGTTTATTCGGTAGGGCTAGAGTGAGTTTAAAATACTATGGTACGAGGGGCGTGTAATAAGTAATGCCCCTGACCCACTTCCAGTTGTCTGATCTAGCTGAAATTTTGCATCTGCAATGATTTATATCTTTACGGGTTATTTGGCAAATTACAGCTCTGAACTAATTGGGGTTTCTGTTTTACAGGTGTTTGAACTGCGTCTGGTGTGAAATGGAGCCTGTTGAATGTCGACCAGTGATCCGGTTTTTGTATTTGAAAGGACGCACACCACAGGAGACTTTTGATGAAATGAAAGAAACTTATGCTGATAATGCCTCATTATATGACCTTGTAAAACGCTGGCATCGTGAATTCAAACCTGGTCGCCTCTTCTGCATTGATGAGGCATCTGTCCGTCAAGTTGAGGCTGCCATTTTGGAAGATCAGCGCATTACTATTCGCCAAATAGACCAAGATGTCAAGATTAGTACAGGGTCTGTAGAAACTATCATTCATGACCATTTGCATATGCATAAGGTGTCTACCAGATGGATTCCCAGGTTGCTCACACCATTTCAGAAGCGAGAACGCGTCGAGTGCTCGAGGATGAATTTGGAGATGTGCATAGAAGATGAGTCAAAGTTTTTCAAAAGACTGATTACACAGGATGAAACCTGGGTCCATCACTATGATCCAGAGACCAAAGCCCAGTCAATGCAGTGGAAGCACTTGGACTCACCACCTCCAAAGAAGGCAAGGGTGCAGCCCTCCTCTGGCAAGGTCATGCTCACAGTCTTTTGGGACTAGGACGGAGTAGTGATGACAGATTTCCTGGCAAAGGGTACCACAATTACAGGAGCCTATTATGCTTCACTTTTGAGGAAATTAAGGGAGGCTATCAAAATCAAGAGGCGAGGCAACATCAGTAAAGGTACCATCCTCCTGCAGGGCAACGCTCCGGCCCACAACTCGCATGTCGCCAGATCAGAAGCACGGGCGTGTGGTTATGAAATCCATCTCCATCCTACATACTCTCCTAATCTTGCACCATCTGACTTTCACCTCTTCCCAGCCATGAAGTTGTTTTTTAAAGGAAAGCGTTTCCCAGATGATGCAGCCTTGATTTCTGAAGTCACGTCGTGGTTGGAGGACCAACCTGGGGTGTTCTACAAAAAACGGTCTCTAGAGCTGCATCAAACGATGGGAGAAATGCATAACTCTTGGTGGTTCCTATGTAGAAAAAGACTAATAACTGTGTCAAGTTTCGTTGCTCTACTGCAATGGGTCAGGGGCATTACTTATTGCACGCCCCTCGTATTATAGAGATAATAGGCTGTATTAAGGCGGAAGGGTTCAAGAGCGGAGAAGTCAACCGAATTTTGTTCCCCTAATTGAAAGTGTCAGTAGGGCAGCCAGAGACAGGTATTTGCCTTGTAAATAACTTATTGTTTACGAATCGATTTTTACCTGCCATTTCACACATAACGCCTCAAAGTTTACCTATATATACATACACACACACACACACACACACACACACATATATATATATATATATATATATATATATATATATATATAGAGAGAGAGAGAGAGAGAGAGAGAGAGAGAGAGAGAGATAGATAGATATAGATATAGATATATATAATTATTTCCACAGCCAAAACAACATCGCAGCCCAGAAGAGCCATAACAGCCAACTGGAAGTCCAAAATTCGAGTTTCACTTTAATTTGGGCTCATCAGTAAGACATATCAGAACCCGGGATTCGAAACCCGAGCCTCCTGCATGCGAGGCAAGCACTCTGCCAACTAAACAAACGCCTACTTCGTCTCGACAAGGGGCAATTTGTGTCTAACTGAAGAGTCAAAATGAGGGGAAACTCGAGTCTTGGATTTCTGGTTCGTTGGCTGTCATGGCTCTTGTGGGATGCGACGTTGTTTGGCTGCGGAAATAATTATATAATCTCTGACATTATGAAAAATTATATATATATATACATACATATATATATATATATATATATATATATATATATATATATATATATATATATATATATAAATCGCTCAATATAATCTCCTATCTTCTTCAGGTGTATCTTTTCGAACTTAGGAATCTGCACGGATTTTATTTAATCCACGGGAATAGCATCTTCTCGTTCCGTCAGCCATTATCAGGTCTTACGTAATTCGAATTTTACCTAGTACTTTATCCGTTATGCCACGAGCCCTTACGGACAATTCTAGTTCGAATTTTTGAAGTTTTTAATCTATTTTTCCTTTTAGTTGTATATTCTTATTACTTAGTAAATAAATATATCCAATATGTATTAATAAGTAAAGATATATACATCTCGCTCGCTCTCTCTCTCTCTCTCTCTCTCTCTCTCTCTCTCACACACACATACACACAGATAAAATTCTCTTTATATAATATAAAGATAAATATATATAAATATATATATATATAAATATATCCAATATGTATTAATAAATAAAGATCTATACATATATTATATAAAGGGAATTTTATCTGTGTGTGTGTGTGTGTGTGTGTGTGAAAGAGAGAGTGAGAGAGAGAGAGAGAGCATATCCTATGGACTACGAAACGGCTCGGCCGAGTTTTTAAAATTTTACACTAAGTTACTAGATGTGTCTGGGAGTGTTACGTATATTTTCTATCGGATGCGTTTCTATGCATTGGATAAGCATAACAAATCGATAACTGCAAAAAATCCAATCAAAGCCGGAAGTCTGATTTTTACCAAAGTTAACACTTTTATACAACCTAACATCACACGTGCAGTTGAGAAGTTTAATTACTGCACAATCAAAGCCGGAAGTCTGATTTTGACCAAAGTTAACACTTTTATACAACCTAACATTACAGGTACAGTTGAGAAGTTTAATTACTGCACAAGCAGAAAGTCCCAGACTATAAAATTAACTGTAGATTCGTGCGCGTGCGAAATAAATGTTTCTTTTTAGAACACAATTGAACCATGATACTTGACTTTTGTTCGTTTAACTTTGATTCAAGTTATTATATAAAAATAATTTCATAAAATCGATATTTGTTTCTTTTTTAAGACAGGAGCTTGTCCGAAATGAATGTTTCGGTTCATAGTACACTTGAACACTAATATTTGACTTTTGCATTTTAAACTTTAAGTGAAGCTACTCTTTACAACTAATTCATAAAATTAAACAGTAGATTCTTTACAGTGTAATGTAGACTACGATGTATTGTAGACAACGTCTGCGTGAGGAAGCATGTGAAACTTCCTTCCGTTATACTGTGGATAGAGGGTTCCTAACTAGAGCAGAAAATCAATCGATGTCATTAATTAACGGGTGATTTCACCGATTTCGTAAACAAAGTGGTCAAAGTTCAAAAGATTTGACTTTTGCGGTCTCTAGCAAACTATTCAGATAATTTTGGGTCTAAATATTTGAAATTTGAAAATTTTTATAAAGGGTATTCAGACATGTAGCAAGCTTTTTAATCAGTTTTGGGGCGAAAACCTAGCTGTCAAGAGGTCAAAGTTGAAAGAGTTGACCTTTGCATACTTTACTAAACTTCTCCGCCAATTTTGAGTCTAAACACTTGAAATTTTAGATGTAGGTTATCTGGACATGAGTAAACAATTATGAACAGTAAGTAGCGGCCGGGCAAAGCCCGGCTGAACTGCTAGTATATATATAATGGTAACCTTATCTATTATGTATAATAAATGATTCTCATATTGTATAAATTTCTATACTTAGTAGATTATCGTCGCTGTTTCTTACTCTCCATAGTTCTTCAGTCTATAATTCTGACTTCGTCTCATTCATTGTGCGAAAAATACTATATATATATATAATTATAAAACTCTGTGAACCGTCCTACCCCGAAAGATTTTCACGAGATCGGTATCGTCTTGAAGGTCGATCCTTCTGATGACAAATATCGAAAAATTGGCTAAAAACAATAATTCCCTCAACTGGGCATTTTTCTACGAGGGGGGGGGGTCGCTTTTTTCGCCAATATTTTCGAAAGACATCCCCTATTCGATTAACTAGCCTTAATAAAAACTTTCGCCACTTCCGGTTTGGCGATGGACGCAACGCCAAAGACGTCACGTTTTCTTTTTTTTTATTTCACATTCTTTTCTTCCTTTGCGGTACGGGTTCGAGCCCGCCTGCCCAATACCATTTTTTTTTTTTTTTTGCTCAAAACACACCTCCAAACACCCAGGCTTGTATTTAATAAAATTCACACTCCTTTTCACAGTCCTTCAACCATATTGAGTATAAATAAACTTCAGTCTTTGCTTCAATCACGAAACTATATTTTGTTATATTTTGGTTTCGGTTTCGATTCTAGATGATGCCACTTAAATCATATATATATATATATATATATATATATATATATATATATATATATATATATATATATATATATATATATATATATTGAAATCATGACTATATATTGGAAACAATATATGAAATAATTGACTATAATAATAAATACGAAATCTGCGTAAATTAAAATACCATATTTAAGCATATTTTGCGATCGGGCAACGTCAGATGTCGCTGCTAGTATGATTATAAAACTGTGGACTGTCTGAGATTCAACGTCTCTATCCACTCTCTAAGGTTCCAGGTGAGAATTATTTGAAGATAGCGGTTTCAATCCTAACCAAATCCGACAAGAGGGTTACATAGCCAAAACATGGTGAGACGACAACAACTATGGAAGGCAGTAATTGCTGAGAATTCGGGTAGGAGATCGGAGTTCCTATCCCGTCACGGTTACCACCTGACGAATGCCAGAGGAATAGTTGGCCGAAACATCGTGAAAAAAAAAAAACAACTAAAAAAAAAGGTGAGGGTAATAGTTCACAATAAATAAAATTAATCCTAACCAGATGTAAAAGCTCAATAAAACCAAAAAGGAAATAGAGCTGATAATAAGTCTTTTCTGTTGTAAAAATAATTCAATCATTTTTTCTATTTAAAAAGTCGACCTCGGGAGAAACGTCTTAAAATCTCTCCAGTTCTTCACTTTACGCACAATTTATCTTTATTTTAATAATAACATTTTGAACTCACTCTTTTCTTCCTTGTACCCACTTGTGAATTATTTCACGGAATTCTGCCTTTCGGATAACATCAAAATATCTTCCAGTAATTCAATTGCTTTGGATTATTACTTCTGGATACCGAACTTTAACCAACATTTCTTAGATTTTACCATTATTGGATATTCTACTCTTCATCCGATCATCCATTCACGTGAAATCATTTTTATTTTTTCCCTATTCCCTCTGCTTCACTATTTTTTAACCTTTACCAAATAAGCTCCATGGCTTACTTGTAGTTTATATATAAGAAAACTAAATCTATAATAATAAATACGAAATCTACATAAATTAGAATATCATATTTAAGCGTATTTTACGACCGGGCTACACCGAGCGTCCCTGCTAGCTTATATAAATATTGCTGCAATTTTAACAAAAGAACTACAATAATATCAGGGCTGAACATCCACAGAATGTCAACATCAATATTTTACATATGAACGAACCCGCTGTGGAATTTCCACAGGTCCCGCTAGTTATTATTATGTATATTATGCAAATTGAGTTAGAAAGCACCGTGTAATTTTACGAGATACGAGGTCCCGTTAGTTGAATACGAAAACCGTTACCCGATACCTATCGTCTTATTAGTTAAAAACCGCTGGTTGGTGATATGGACGATAAGAGTAAATGATAGCGATGAATTATTGGTTCGGAGGCCAAATGGCAGATTGGTCTTGAAAGAAAATAACAAAATTTAAAGCAATGATAATAATAATAATTTCTTGTAAAATGTCTAACCGCCATAATAGATGGTGGACGGTAATTCAAGACCTTGTTTTGTATGGTGAATTCTTGCCATTGTGTTCTTCTAACAATAGACAAGCGGTTTTAGTCCACCACAAAAATTAGCCATTTTTTGTCGAATCAACAAATATTGCGCATGCTCACACGACGTATTTTACTAGCAGGGCTTGTGAAAATTCCGCAGGGGATTCATTCATATGTAATATATTGATGTTGCCATTCTGTAGATATTTAGTGTAAATGGAGACGCTCTGATATTATTGTAACTTTTTTGTTAAAACTGCAAAAGTATTTATCCAAGCTAGCACGAACGCCCGGCAGAGCCCGGTTGTAAAGTACGCTTAAATATGAAATTTTAATTCTTGCAGATTTCGTATATATTATTATTAGGACTATGGCAACAGATTATTCTTTTCCTTATGTTGATTCTCGGGCATATATCCATTGATATCTTATATGTTTTTATGTAGAGTGATGTGATCTTCGGTTGATTAATTGTGTCTGTGTCGGATATATACTCGAGACTCAAAACAATGAAAAGAATATGCTGTTGTCATAGCCCTAATTATTATAGGGTTAATGTTCTATCGATTTTTATATATTATAAAGTTGCGATTTCAAAATAAAAAAAATATATCCATATGACTTGTATGCATTAGCTTGAATCGAAATCGAAATAAAAACTTATATATATATATATATATATATATATATATATATATATGTGTGTGTGTGTGTGTGTGTGTGTGTGTGTGCGTGTGTGTGCGTGTATGCATATATACATATATATACTTACATATATATACATATATATGTACGTATATATATGCATATATACATATATATATACATACATATATATATGTATGTATATGCATATATATATGCATATATACATACATGTATATATACATACATATATAGACATATATATACATATATATATGCATATATACATATATATATATATACATATACATACATACATATATATATATATATATATATATATATATATATATATAAATTTATCGGTTGCATATTTCTGTTGTACACAAAAGAAATCTATGGCATATTTCCATAATATGGACGTCCGGCGACAACGCAAACCCAACGATATTCTTGTACTATCTTTGTTAAAACTGAAATCTACTTTTCGAAGTATTTTGGTTAATACAGTTTTAGAATATGTCCGGTTATGGGTATAAATATCTTAATATATTTAGTTACCTTCTTATACAAGAATAAACTCCTAGTTATCCTGTATGGACATATATCTAAACCAACTCAAAGTTTTTTTTGTTTTTTGTTTTTTGTTTTTTTGAAGGAAGATGGCCATCAGACATGTGGGGAATTCGGTGAAAAGATGAAATGTGAATTTGCGACAATTTCACGCCACCTTCAGTCGATGGCATTCACACAAAATCTTGGAACTTGGGTCCCACTCGAACTTTTGCTGTTAAAATTCTTTGATTTTCTTAAAAAACAACAAAAAAAACAAAGACAAACAAACAAACAAACAAACAAACAAAAAACGGCGGGAACTTATGTAACAACCTAATATTAAAAAAAATTTTAAAAAATGTATTCTGTTTATGCAGGCGATCTCAACATTTACACACCAGTTATCAAATAATTCTACAGTAAACTTCAAAAACATACGAATGCTACGTAATACGTAATACACGCACAGTATGCCTTCCCATAAGTTCCACGCGCGGTCAGAACAAAAGAAAAAAAGAAGCTATTGTACGGCGTAACGTCAGCAGCGCATATATATTACCTATTGTTCGTGAAACTCCCTTTGTGTGTAAAATAACATATGGTCGATGGCGGGAAAAGAAGAAAGGAAAAGAAGAAAGGACAATGTAGGACAGACTTTGGGTTTAATGAAGAAAGGAGCACAGGTAGTTTTTTTAGTTTTTATTTCTTTTTGTCTGGGTGGAACCTTTTTGTCATTTGATATATAAAATGCATTCAAACAGCAAAGAGTCAGTATAATATTTCCGCTAATATTTAATCAGAAGAAAATGGGCGTCATTTGATCGTCTACACTAGAACTCCTCTGACGTCTAACCTCACTCCTTGCCGCAGTATGGACGATGATAACACGGTAGCGTTAAGGCTATAAGGCTAACAGGACTCTGATGAAAATCCAGGAAGTGTTAACATCAGGATCCGTCGTATTCTGCTCGTCTCTATCTTTGCGTGTTGTAAGCAAATGTGTGACAGGTGCATCATGCAAATTCATGGAGTTAGGATAACAACGTTGCTGCTGCACGACCGCCAATACTTTGTGTGTTCTAAGCCAAACCTTTCTAGATTTCGTATGCAATCGCTGAGCTCTGCTGTTCTGGATATCAGGTAGTAAGACCCTGCAATCTTACACGTAGAATTAATAGCTACGACAGCATGTCGACCTAAAGTCGAACTCTTCTTCGCCATGGCAAAGATGGTAGCAACGTGGTAGTCCTAGTTAGCAGCATAACAGGTTTCTAATAATAATAAAATAAAAAAAAAACTACAGGAGTTAACATCCGGACCCGTCGTCCTCTGGTTGTCCTTACCTCTTGATCTGTGCTCGGCAAAAACATGCAGACACCGAACTGCAAATCTATGGAGTGACGATAACAATGATGCTTTTGCACATGTTTTTTTTTTCTGTATCAAACCTTCTCCGACTTCGTATGCAACCACTGGAACTTGCTGCTCTGGATGTAGAAATGGGTCAAAAACCTACAATCTTGTAGCTGTTTTTAGTACTAATGAGTAACCGTTCATCAAGGACAAAAAGTACTCGAGTATAAGGGTTAACGAAGTTGCCAATTAGACGGTGAGACAACACCTTAAAGTCGAGACAGTGGTTGAAAATGGACAGAATTTGATTGCTTAAAAGGACGGTTCAGCAAGAATTGAACTAGAAAACACTTTTGTTGTAATCAACTGAGAAGCATCCCCGTAGTATAGTGTTCTACATACGGGTAGCTCCTCAAAATAAAATTCTCTCGTGTAATTTCCGTTTTAGGTACATAAAAGAAGAAAGGAAAATTATTTACAGTGATTGTAGCTAGACGAGTTTCGCTGTGAATGTTTTACAAGGGAAACATTGATTAGTCGATCATCTACCATGAAAATGACGATACAGTAAAGACCAGGTATACCGGAGAGCTATGTTCAACAAGGAAGACTACATGTAGAACAGACAACCACCACCACCACTACAACAACAACAACAACAAAAATAACAACCCGCGTTTGAAGTGGTCACTTAAAGGGGGGTACCTGTTACCACTTGTAAAATAGTTAGATATGACATCAGTTTAAAGCGGGAACGTGAGAAAAAACAACTTCCCCTAAAGGGCACTGTCGAATGGTACAAAAATAACCGTAAACAGACCTGTCGGTATTTTACTGATACCGACGTTTAAAATAACCGCCAATATCCCCTTCAGCACACACTCCTAAAGAAGGAGGTAATACCTGGAAGGGTTGTCTTCTACAACCGAAGAGAATTGTATGGCCTTCGGACAAAAGTGCAGTTATGTGTGTGTGTGTGTGTGTGTGTGTGTGTGTGTGTGTGTTACTCTGTGTTTGTGGGTATATGTCCAGCTAAAAGTCACAGAGTACAAAACAAAGATCCATAAAGTCGCCCTGAGTGAATAATATCTAAATAATAATAAAAAAATAATAATTATCCAACCATTCTTTAAGAATCAACTTGTTCTGTTTTGTCTGATGTGGAGCCAATTTTCAGCTATTTTTTTTAGCCATTTTATGTACTAAAAAGAAGTAACTGATTTTTTTAATCAAAGGATTACTTCTCTTATGCCAACTCATGCCATGAGGAATCTATATCAAAGAGAGGTGTGTTCAGAGAGAGAAATGGATTGGGCAGAGAAGAAAGAATGAGTTGGAAAGAGAGAAAGAGAGAGGGTGGAACGGGGTAGGGTAAAGAGACGGATAATGAGGAGTAAAGAGATAGAAGTTTTAAAAAAATTTATACAAAATACTGTTAGAAACCAACCCAATATATGTCACGGTAATATATATTGGGTTTCTAACAGTATTTCGTATATTATTCTATTTTTAAGTCATTATTAAACCTTCACATATTCAGGTGTGAGCTCGCCACCATTTCTCTTGTTCGCACCTATCGCTTGACACTGTGTGCTTTTCGAACCGAGTACACGTTTTAAAGTGAGTAAAATAATTAACTCTTTTCCAGATAGGTAGAAGAGTAACTTATCTTGCCTTTGATAACATTTATTTGTTATATTTGTTCTTTTTTACCACTTTTTAATACCTCTATGGATTGTAAAATGCCCCCATATATATATATATATATATATATATATATATATATATATATATATATATATATATGACAGCCCCTTTAAGAAACCCGTTTTTTATCGTTGAGCACTTTCAGTTGAATTAAAGTCGGTCAATTTAGCTCTTATGCATAGATCATCGTACAACGATTAGATCATTGCCTGACTGACATAAAGAACATTTAAAATTTAAATGTTTAAATTCAACGTTATTTCCCGAGGTTAATGATAGCCGAATGGATACGGTCTCTGCTAATCGAGCCAGATGGTTCGTGTTGCCGGGTTCGAATCGTTCGACTGGTGTTAATCGTGACACCCTGAACTGAAGATTCCCGAAAGGATGAAACACGAGTGTCTGTAGGTACTTAATTATTATAGTAAAAAAATAATTATATATATATATATATATATATATATATATATATATATATATATATATATATATATATATATATATATATATATATATATATATGGTGGACGGATACTTGTTTAAATAGACATTTGGCGAGATTATTTACGGACGCTGCTCCCGTGAGTCGATCGGTAGAACTGCTGACTGTCAACGCGATAGTTCTATGTTCAATTCTCGGCTTGGGAGAGGTGCTAGTCTAGCGGCACTGATGAGTTGTGATACAACGAAACAGGACTGTATGTCGATGACTAAGAATATATATATATATATATATATATATATATATATATATATATATATATATATATATATATATATACGCATTCACAAACAAAAAATGCCCCTTCAAACAGCATTAAAACATCAACGTGCTAACTGAACCGGTAAACCAGCTTCGCCATTGCGATGTACGTGGACACAAAATTAACCCCCGCGTTTGAAATCACGAGACCACTTCCAAACAGGCTTTCAACCGGGAATAAACACTTTAATGAGTACCCACCAGGAAGACCAACATACTGGGCAGGTACTTAAAAGCAATGCTAACATTATAGGTTTAAGCCTTTTCTGCTCAGTGGGGAAGTCGTGTTATGAATGCCAGACCGCCAGACAAAACATAAAAATGGCTTATGTCAACTTCAAACGCGATAAGTTTTGGCGAATCTCTCTGACGACAGCCATTTTATGGACTATGGTCTCAGTGGGAAAATTGCTGAGTTAAAACAAGACAATGAAATTGAACTTAAACATGCTAATATGTAAATAGCGCAAGGGTGACCAACCCATTGCCTGTGTCTCAACTGAGGTGCACTGGATGATTATAAATGGCGCACTGAACCTCAGGGATACTACAAGAAAAAAAAATTATACTTGCTCATATGTAAGTGAGTGAAAACTCCTATTGAGTTAAGAAGAAAAAGAAGAAGAAGAAGAAGAAGAAGAAGAAGAAGAAGAAGAAGAAGAAGAATGTGCACGTTTGAAACTGAAGAATCTTTGCCGAAATATTATGTCAAACGGACCCTACATGAAAATGCACTGCTCGCAAGATTGTAATTATAAATAATAATAATAATAATAATAATAATAATAATAATAATAATAATAATAATAATAATAATAATTTTTATTTATTTATTCATGGAAATTTCTCCAGGCAATGCATGCATAAAAGCACTTGATGTAAGAAGTTAAAAAACAATTACTATTTCAATATAAATAACTAACCAACGAAAATATAAGAGGGATAAATTCTGACCCAGAACACAATTTTCCCCTTTTGTGAAAAACATCGCTAATAGAATATGAGATGGCAAAATAAAATAAGGGATGCAAGACTTGCGAGGCTGCTGAAAATAAATGCAAACTTTCCTTTCTACTATCTTTATTTGCATCTCCAAGTTGTTAGACACAAGGTCAGGTATGGATTTGAAAAATCAGCACGCCAAGATCAGTGCATTTTGATCTACAAAATGCATGAGCAACCCCATCGACACCTGGTATTAAGTTAGTAATAAGCAGCTAAATCCCACCCCTACACAGTAGAGATCCCTAGATGTAAGAGAGCTTTCTACTCCAGTAGTTTCTTCCCCAGAACCGCTAGACTTTGGAGTCCCTGCTTCTCCAACTGTACTGACATGCAGAAGTTCAAGTGTAACGTAAACCGACATCTTGCTGCTCCCTACATAGTATCCCAGTTGCTTATGTCCTTGATAGTATCCCCTCACACCAAAGTGGCAATGTGCCTTGTTTGGGGTGAAAATGTAATAAAAAAAAATTTTTTTAATTGAAATCATCTCCTGTAGATCATCTTCATATATATATATACTATACACACAATGAATCCATCAAGTAAACAACATCCACCTTTTAAAAGTATTTCTTTTTCGTTGAAAGTACAACAGGAACATAAACTATTACTAAAATAAAATTAATTATAATCGAACAATTATTTTCATCGGTTTTATTGCATTTTATGAGCCGATTGCTAAATATGGACAACATTTCGCGCGCTTTCTAAACACTTATGAAAAAACAAAAATACTTTTTGAATTGCGTAACTAATTTTCAAAATTGTCAGTAAGGTTAATTTTGCATCATTATTGAGCGTTGGCTTGGGATGGGATCTAGTCTAACCAAACTAAAGAGCTGTGATACAGCGAAAGAGCCTCTCTGTAGATAACTATATATAAGCCTCTCTCCTCGCCTTTCGAGTTGGGCAGTGTCGTTAATGATATCGCTTGCTACTATTTAGTACAAAAAAAAAAAGAGAGCACTGTCGAGTAGCGCCTAATATTTATCCAAAAAGCATCATAGATAATTTCTCAACAGCGCCCACCCTGTGGCTTAGTGGTGAGAGCTGTTTGCTACAAGTTGTACGTTCTATCCCTGACTAAACCATGATCGGGTAGAAGTTTCAAGAAAGCAATTTTATTTTTAATTTTAATTAGTATTTTTTGCAATGAAGAATAAACCCCCCTCCCCCAGAAGATTTAGATAACTAATTGCACTCACCAGTTTTATACATTGCGCTACTCAGTGATGGCTAGCAGAACGACAGTAATCTATCCTCGCGGATTAAATAAAGGCTTCTTTTTGCAATTTCGTATAGATTCTGGGGTTCGACATAAAAACTCCCGAATTCGACAAGATATTTCTGACGAAGTTAGAGAATTACAGCGAGCGAAACGTGATGGGAATAACATCCACTATGAGAATAGTAGTCAACATAATCTGAATAATATATACGCTTTCATTATTTGGAGCAAAAGTCGTTTAATATGACGTTACTTTTTTATTAATAATTTATTTCTGATATCCATTTATTCTAACGTTAATTGGACAAACTGGCATCGCCAACTAACCTTTGCCACCAAACATCTTGTCGTCATACTTCGAGCATCCCAAGAAGTGCGAGAAAAATGGATATCTCGCGTGTCTGTGACGTCATGTGCAAGAAGTAAAACAAACTCTCACGTTCTCATGCAACTATGTTTTTAAATTGACCAGAGATGTTAATCAACTGGAACCACCACTCTCCACCCTATCTGGGTGGGATTTGGATGTCAAAGGCGGGGGGGGGGGGGGAGAGTGACAGTTCATACCACGATCCATGTTTTGCCTGAATTCAGAATAATAAGAATTAAAAGATCGAAGCATTCTGAATTTAAGCAAAACATGGACCGTGGTATTATCTGTCCATTTTTTTTTTTTTAGCTTAGATATTTGGACAATGTCAAAATATTGTTAATTCACTATCTGCATAACAGCAGCTGAATAGCTCAACGGTTAGAAGCTCTGGCTGTTATTTGGGCCTTCAGGTTTCGATCCTGGCTTGAGGTAATTGCTTGTCTACTGTTTGTATCGGAACCAGGAAAAATATTCCGTATTAAATTCCCGATTCCGATACAATTACCGATTCTGATTCTTTATAAATCTCTAAATATTTAACTATAGAGTTGTTATTTTTCCCCCGATTTCTGTAAAAACACATGTTAAATATGCAGATATTTTCCTAAACGTCAAATTACACTTGTGGAAGATGATCTATCGATTTTCGCTTTACTGGTATTTTAAAATCAATAAATATTTATAATTTTATCATTATTACCAGCAATGAAAGATTTTGCTTTAAACAAAATCAAATAAATAAAGACAAAAGAATCGTTTTGGCATCGGAAAATAGGCACCAATTTTTTTCGATTCCGATACCAATACCGATATCCCCAAATTTGTCGATTTTTTTCCGATTCCCGATTCCGATTAATTGTCCCAATACTAATATATATATATATATATATATATATATATATATATATATAGAGAGAGAGAGAGAGAGAGAGAGAGAGAGAGAGAGAGATGTTATTTGTTTTTGTTTTTGCGATACGTTTTGAATGAATTCAATTATTTACGAAAGTGCATTTTTTTTTTTTACCTAAATGCGAGTTGGGAATAATTTTCCCTTTAACCAATTCGGTACCCCCATATGGGGAGCGGCATATATATTGTTCTTAAAATATAATTATCCACTGACATGTGTTTCGTCGTCTACGACCCATCAGAGTGACTGAATCTAGCGAGATTTGAAATATATATATAAAGTAAACTCAGCAATAACTCAAGCGATGAAAAGGTATTTAACAGGTCAACCAATATCTATGAAACAGCCCTAAAAAATGGTGGATACAAAAATATTGATATCAAATATAAACCCCAAAACACCAATATATATAATGAAATTAAAAATAGGAGAAAAAGAAAAAATCTGGCATACAGTGCCACACAATCAAATGTTAAAAACAAAACTTGGCAAGAAATTTCTAGATCTCATCGAAAAGCTCTTCCCCGTAACCAATCCCTTACACAAAATTTTCAATAAAAATAACCTGCGGAAATTTAGAGATGATAATCAAAGCACATTATAACAAAATATATATATATATATATATATATATATATATATATATATATATATATATATATATAAAGCGAAAATGTGTGTATGTATGTATGTATGTATGTATGTATGTATGTATGTGTGTTCGCTTTTTGTGTATGCCTGTAAAAGGCTTTTTTCGCTGGACCTTTCGGTCGGCTCATTCCTTCTTAAAACTTTTTATATCACGTTTAAATGATAATATATATGAGTTACGAACGGGGGTCGCCTTTCTATTTAATTTTCCCGACTTTCACGCGTTATTTTTTTCCAGATTTTTAGGGCGTCCCGTGTATCTTTCGCTTTTCAGTATAAAACAAGCGAAAACTGGCTTGCAGCCGCGTCATGTTTCAAGGTTTATAAACGTTCAATTAAGAGGTTTTTCATTCCTCTTCTCTCGTGGCTGAGATGGCTAGGTCCCAGGGTTTTTTTCCATTTCGTTTCCATCTCCACGTCAAAGGTTCGGGGTTCAAACCTACTTTCCTACTAAAACTTTTTTTCTTTTATATCTCCAAACACCTGGCCAACGTATTTTTAAAAAAAACAGGGTTGTTTATATCACACACACCTACAAACACCCGGGCCACGCCGGGTACCCCCGGCTAGTATTAAATAAAAGCAATGAGAACAACAAGAAAATAAACAATAAAAATGTGGACACCTTGACAAAAATAAGACTAACACAAAGAACACATATGTAACTAGTACAAATAATAATAATAATAATAATAATAATAATAAGAAGAAGAAGAAGAAGAAGAAGAAGAAGAATAAACCAACTCCGGACAATGACAACCATACTAGAAATAAAAATACTAATAACGCACACTATAAATGCAACTGCACACTTTGCCCACTTCAAAATAAATGTGTAACCAAAAGCATAGTTTACCAGGCCACAATATTTGCGAAAGAAACCCCCGAATAAAAAGAAATATTACGTAGGTATGACTGCCTTTAAAGCCCGATATTATGATCATGAAAGTACATTTAAAAATAAAAAAAACACCGAATGAAAACAACTCTAGCAAACAAATACTTGTAACTCACAGAAAGCGGACGTTCACCGGTAGTCGAATTGAAAATAGTAAGATAAGCAAACACATGTAGAGACCTAGACGATCCATGTAGATTATGTCTTCACGAAAGATTTGCTATCCTATACATATGTTGGGGATATTAAAGAACTCCAACATCTATTAAACTGTAGGAGAGAAACAGCAAACAACTGTGTTCACAGAATAAACTTTAATACAAAATAATTTAAGTTTAAAATAGGCCAGAACACTAGATATCTACGCTCCCCGCTAAAATAGCACACACATAGGAAGGGGTGAACCAGAGGTCAACTGTAACTACTCATTGGCTAATTAGGCTAATTAGGAAGGGTGCGGTGGAAACTAGAAAGCTGATTGGCTAACTAAAAACTCGACAGAATGTGCGTATATAAAAACGCGAGACAACCACAACTCCTTGCATAAGCCTGATGGATCCTAGTATGGATATTCTGTGCAGCTTAATTGCCATATATTTTATAACTTACTACTATATATATATATATATATATATATATATATATATATATATAATGTATGTATATATTATATATTTAATATATATATATATATATAATGTATGTATATATTATATATATATATATATATATATATATATATATATATATATATATAAAGATGGCTAGCCTTTTCTTAAGTAGAGACAACTATCCAACACGATCACATAACTCTTATACCGAGTCTCGTGGAACTCTCTTAAATATTATTATGATATATTTGGACATTAAAATGACACGACACTCATAAATACATGGCGTAATGGTCCCTAGAATAGTGTTGATTTTATAGTTGCGACACTCAAGATAGGTCAAGCTCATCACGAAATCACTTGAAATCATTTTAAGGCCTCTTGAAGTCTGCTGGTGGCGAAACTTAACGGCTAATCGTGTTTATAGCCACACACGACTGCTATCTATTTCTTCAGCCATCATCTGTCGAGAAATGCATTATCTATTCTAATACTAAAGCCGAGTTAATCAACGTTTGTTTCCCTAAGACTTTTTTCATATATATTTTTTAATAACGCAAAACAATCTATATATTAATACTGTAGTACATTTATATAAATTATTCGATCGGGAGATCCTATTTATTAATATGGAAGATAAAAAGTGATAACTGGGGCTATGACAACAGAATATTCTTATCATTATTTTGACTCTCGAGTATATATCCGACACATTTAATCAACCAAGAACCATACCACTCTATATAAAAGCATATAAGATATAAACAGATACACACTCGAGAGTCAAAACAACGAAAACAATATGCTGTTGCCCTAGCCTTAGTGATAACATACTACGAATATTAAATTAATATATAGATACGCTAATTTAATATTCGTAGTATGTTATCACCTTTTAGTCTCGTTTTAATAAATAGGATCTCCCGATCACCGAAGACGCAATGAAAAAAAATGTCGCTTTTGGACTGTATGTGAAACTAAAATATACCTTCTTGGTCTTCTGGCTAGGATCCGAAAGTAGTATATGTCCTGTCTAAAGATGGTGTAATGATGTTTCCGTTCGTATCGGGAGTCCATACAATGGAAATATGTCAGAGATTCCTATAAGGATATTGCAGATAAACGGTAATAACCAGATATATTCTGATACTACATTAACTAAAGAAACTAAAACGAAATAGGTAATGGTTGGTTTGATGACACGTCGTAACAGTTCGTTAAAATTAGTATTCTTCTTTTATTTTATAAGTAGAGAAGGGCCTTGAGTCAACACTTGGATATTTATGCGTCTAATAAAAGAGATTAAGAGTGAGTCTCGGGTAGGGGAGATAACTGAAGAAAAAAAATAGTTGCCAAAATATGAAGATTATACACTATTCAACTTCTGCTTTGAACAAAAAAAAAATCAATCGAGTGTTTTTAGAACACGAAGGCGTATCAATAAAGCCAAAGACCATTAAAGTAAAAAGGAAATAAGCAAAAGACACATTCAGCTGTAGAAATCTGCCGACAAAAGTCAACACGTATATGTGTGTGTACATATATATACATTTATATACATATGCATTTCTGTATATATATATGTGTGTGTGTGTGTGTGTGTGTGTGTGTGTGTGTGTGTGTGTGTGTGTGTGTGTGTGTGTGTGTCAAGAGTGGCTTTCTGTCCTAATAATAAAAAAAATATATATATTTTTTATGGCACGAATGTCAAAACGTAAAATGTTTTATTAGATCGAATGACTCTTGTGCCCGCTCTTAAAGAGCGGGGAAGGGGCGCACAAATATAAATACATAAAGAATTCTTTGTATTTCACATAAAGACGACTGGTAGCAACGTTCTTATTGTGGAATGTTGCCCAATGATTTAAATACGAATATCAATATAAAACAATATATATACATAATTATATACATTATATATATATATATATATATATATGTGTGTGTGTGTGTGTGTGTGTGTGTGTGTGTGTGTGTGTGTGTGTGTGTGTAAGTGTGTGTGTGTGCGTGCGAGGAGTGTATTTAAAAAGCTTTTTGTTATTTATGCATGATGGAGAATATATATATATATATATATATATATATATATATATATATATATATATATATATATATATATATTCTGGTTCCCGGACTACGTTTTATAATAAAACCAAAACGATCACTGAATTAAAAAATAAATAAATAATAGTTAATCAATAAATTGTCCTTTGGTGAACCGATATGCAAATTAGTTAATCATACTTTATACTGAATATCCATAAACAGTGTTTAAAAAAGATGGCTCGTATTTTGTGTAGCGTTGAATTAGTTTAAAATCAGCATTTTTTTACTTACCATTAATGAGAGAAATGGACCCAACTATCGCATTTGTGTGTGTGTGTGTGTGCGTGCGTGTGTGTATACGTATGTAGCTATGTATTCGACATCTATAATATAAATCTCACCTGTCAGTTCAAATGTTTGTACGTATGTATATACGTATGTATGTATGTATGTATGTATGTATGTATGTATGTATGCCTAAAACTTTCGACAGAGGCGACGGATTTTCGGTATCATTTTGAAGCTTGGCGTCTCGGACGACAAATATCGAAATATTGGTCCAAAACATTAATGCCTTCACCTTCAACTGGGCAGTTTTCTACAAGGAGGGATCGATTTTTTGCAAGCCATTTTTACAAGTCATCGTATTGGTTGAATTGATTTTGCCTAATTTTAATGTCTCGAATTTCCGACCGCATCATGGAGTAGCGGTAAGACGTCACATTTTCTTTCACTTTCTTTTCCGCCTTCGCGTCACGGATTCGAGTTTTACTGACTACTATCACCTTTATTTGTTTGTTTTATTTATTTATTTATTTATTTATTTAGCTCAACACACACCTGCAAACAACCGAGCAACGCCGGGTACCCAGGCTAGTTTATAATATAATGGAAATCAAGAAGACCATCCGCAGGAAACATCTCACAATATGAAAGCATCCCCCTCTTTCGTAATTCTAGTAATAGCGGCACTATCCTAGCATCAATATATAGTCTACAAGGCATTTGAATTCTTGGATACTATTCAGATATTGAAAGTAATAGTGCGAATGCTGGCGAAACATTTTTTGGCGCAGGGTATGCATGCGTAAATATATACAATGTAGGTCTATGGGAACCTGGGAGAGAGAGAGAGAGAGAGTGAGAGATAGAGAGATAGAGAGAGACAGACAGGCAAGGAGACAGAGAAAGAGAAAGAGAGAGAAAGAGTGCGGTTAGAGAGAGAGAGATAGAGAGAGAGAGAGAGAGAGAGTGTGTGTGTGCGTGAAGAGAGTTGTAGTACTTATAAATAAAAGAGTTAATCGGCGTATATAATAGATTCATAGTAGGTGATTACCGCGATGGGTGATTTTCGACTTTGTGTTAATAACAAATCCCACTACGTCATTCATTATCGATTCCTTTTCATTTGGGCAAATAATAGATCAAGCCTGAAATGGACGCGTCATTGTATAAATGATTCTGACGTTCTATTTTTTAGCATATAAAAAAAGAAGGCACGTAAAAAAAAAAAAAAAGGTCGAAATGTACAAGTCTTATTCATTGATTGGTAGCGTGACTAAAGGTTTTTCAGACAGAATACCCGTATGACGAGTGAAATAGTCACAAATAAAAATAAAACTCCAGGTGTTTTAGTGGTGACTATACTCTTTATTATATTACTAGTAGGCCGTACGGCGTTGCTCGGTTGTAAGATACGCTTAAATATGATATTTTAATTCACTGAAATTTGGACGGTAATAAGTAGGCACCGCCAAAAATGGCCGCAAAATCAAGTTGTTGTTGTTTTTTTAAAAAGAAATTACATTTATTAAAATCCATTATTTCTGAGTAACTTTTTTTTTCCAGAAAGATAAAACCCTGAATTTTATCATATAGAAAACAGAATAATGTAAAACTTTTTCTACTATTTTTAATTCAATTTTAAATGTTAAATTTTCCCAAAAAGTTAACAATTGACATTTTTTTTGTCTTGCACAAAAAACGTACTTAAATATTTAAAAAAAAAGGTTTTTGAAATAATTAATTTATTTATTTATTGTCTAACTAAGATTTAGGATGATTTTTTAAGAGAATATGCAAAAATATTATAATATAAGTACCTGAATTTCAAATAATTCCACTTATTCATATAGCTAACCAGATATTTCGCGTCGATGTAGAATCTAGATCGACTCTGTTTACGTTTGCGTTTTATAAGAAGAAAACTATGGAAGACCAAACAGGCCAAAAAAACTTATTTTTCAGTGACGAAAATTTCAATGTATTATTAAGCTGAGACTGGCCAGTACCAGATGGGTGACCATTTGTATGAGTTTGGTTTTTAATGTGTATGTGTGTGGGGTCAGGCTCCCCAAAATGGGGGGGGGGCAATTTAAAGCAGAATAAAAAAAAAATATTTCAGCGCATTTGGTCCACCGTAGTCGAAAGGCGGCAAACGTTTTCAAACGGGATCGAAAAAAATGATGCTATTTTTAACACAAAGAGCACAATATTTATCGAATTTTTTTTTGTATCGATTATTCAAAGCATGCCCTATTTAATAATGGTCATGCATTATTCGGCTCGCTAAAAATAAATTGTTAATTTATTTATCAAAAATTTTAAAATGGCTTTTTTCGTATAAATATTTTTAAAAAAATTTTTTTGGTTTTGTTGAACTTAAATTAATTATTTTACTTCACCGAATTTCACACTTCAAAACTCAAAAGCGGGTTAATTAAACACAATCGAAGTTCTGATATTCAGACGTCAAAATAAGGTATGCAAACAATTTTTTTTTTTTTTAATCTATAATTCTGTCCCTTACAACAACACAATATGTTTTGTTCAGTTTCAGATGATTATTTTAAGCATATTTGTTCCCACTTCAAAACAAGGGGGGTTTGTAAGCAAAAAAATATATATATATATAAATATCGTTTATGAAAAATAAGTACACTGTTATAAAGTTCATTCTTCTCCTAATAATCGCTGAAAATTTCGTATTGATCGGATAATTACCTGATTTTTGGTAGATTTTTAAAAAGACGGTCCGTCAAAAAGTACTGACCTGCCCCCCCCCCAGTTTTGGCGGTGCCTAGTAATAAGTCTCTCACAGGGCCACCGTCCTCTTTGCAATTATCTAGCGGAAGTCTGGCTAGTGCTCTTTTTCTTCCTGGTCTTTCTATCCTCCTTGACCCTCACATATTTTTAGTAGCGCCTGTTTACGGCGACATACGGAAGAAAGAAAGGGGTGAAGGCGCGGAAAGCAGGGGTGCAGGGGGAGGGGGTTAACTCACAATTATACAGTTTCAGTTTTCATGATTCCATGTGATGTTCCTTTGTGTTTTACATCCGTAGCATTTTCTGTATGTCCAGTTTTGTGCCTGTAGCTCATGTGTGTTAGTCTCCACATTCAAGAGTTTTCCTTAATATTTCAGCCGTTTTCATCATTGTTATCCGTTGTATTTTCCCAGCCATCCCCCTGATTCCAATCTCTCCCATTCTTTTTCAATGTTTTTCGTTATTGTTCCTAGCGCTCCTCCTCCTCCTCTCCTCCCCGCCTTCTCCTCCTCCTTCTCCTCCTCCTCCTCCTCTTACTACTACTATTATTATTTTTTTTTTATTTTACTTTTTTTTTCATTTGTTTTGTATAGTACGCGAAGATGATATTGGATATTGATTACGACAGAGATTTCACAACCTCTGTCGAGCCCAGTAATCATTATAGCAGAAAGAGATAAAATGCGAATATTTACTGACTGGCAGGCCGCTCGGCATTGCCCGGCCGTAAAATACGCTTAAATATGGTATTTTGATTACAGCGGATTTCTTATTTATTATCATATTTTATTGGACCCAATATATAGCAATGATTTAAAAAGTTTGAAAAAGAAATGCCTCGTGCGCCACCGCTGAGAATCGAAACCAAAATGTTTAGCTTACGATTTACTTTTTCCTTTCATGATAATAACTGAACTATTAAGACATGCTTGCTGCAAGGCTAAAAATTAAAACATGAACCAATAGCTATGCATATTCGTAATGCCGTCGTTCGACCTTCACCTGGCAAATTTCATTTTTTTTTTTTTAATTTTTATACTTTTGCACGGATTTTCGCCGAGTAAAGCCCAAATATAAAGTTTTGCATGGGTTCGAATACCCTATATATTAAGTTTCATGTGTGTAAACTAAAAAACCGACAGAGAAGTTTGGTAGGCAATTTTTTAAACAAATATATATACGCATACATAAATATATACAGAGCGTATCCGGTGAACCAAGTGCAAGTGAAATACAAACGATTGCACTGAAAGGGACGGCTAGAATCCTGAAAAGATCTCTTGGTTGGACTCACTAAAGTAGGGGTAAATGTCAGACATCTGGTTGGATGTCCCACCCCCTAGAAGAAAAAGTTTAAGAAAAATGAAAAAAAAAAAAAAGAGAAAAACAGAAGTTCGTGTTAACTATAACCTTTTTACACAAATATTACGCAAGTATAAATCAAGAAGAATAGTCAACTGAAGATCCCATAAGAAAACCGAAAAAAACTAATAGGGAATTAATTAAAATGAATGTTTTAAAGGATATGCAAATTAGCTAAATCTTTTTACAGATTAATGCAATTCCACGATCCATATATAACAAAATTGTATTTTCTTTTTAAATAAATAGTAAAAAAAGGGGTTTTAATATGAATATCGCTACACACACAAAAAAAACACACACACAAATTCATAGGAGCATACATAATAGGTTTACGCTGTGGAAAGAGGAGGTGTGGTGGATGGAGCAAACGATACCTATTCTATCTACTACTGCGTAGAACGCAAACAACTGAAAACATCACTAAATTTTTAAACATTTTTGCATCCGGGCGCAGCATTTTGTTGGAAGAGTGAATTTTCTCCTGTTTAGAGCTCCGTTGTTTACTAGACTTCACCATTTTGCTCCAACCAAAAGCAGATTTAAAAATGTCTTGGTCATGCTGTGTTGGTGTAGCCTTGATCTTTGTTGGCCTGAGCTATAGTCTTGTGTCATTCAAGCTTTTCTTTTTCGCCCTTTGAGAAATGGTTAGTTAAGACGCCTTTACTAAAGAATAGAGACGGAGCTGCTCAAGCATTTTTTGCTAGGCAAGTGGTTCTTAAACTTTATACATCTTACTTCGATCTTACTGTAGTACATATACTTGCTATCTCTCTATCTCTCTCTCCCTCTCTCTATCTATCTATCTCTCTCTCTCTCTCTCTCTATCTATCTATCTATCTATCTATCTATTATACTAGCAGGGGGACACGACATTGCCCGGGAATGAATGAGGATCAACGAATTTTCCCCTCCCCATATTTTATTGTCATCAGTAAAATCGACCATTTTCAATCCTCTCCACAGTGCATTGTAGTTCACATTACACTGTAGAGAACCTGCTGTTAATCTGATATTAGTTTGAAAGAATGGCTTGAATTGAAGTTTTAAATGCAAAAGTCAAATATTATTTTGAAGGCGCCCTGTCATGTCAAAGAGCCATAAAACAACAATTGACAAATCCTTTGTCAGACGCTCATGGAATATGAGGACCAAAGAATAAAAACGAGAGTTACGAGGCTGTCGAACGTAAACCCAAAAGTCTGCTTTCTTATTCTACATGAGGTTGGACAGAAGGTCAAGTGTTGGTTTGATGTAAATATTTATGTGGAACGAAATGGATTCGAACTTGGCACACCCAGGTTTGCAGGCTGTGTCGTTAACCACTTGGCCACTACCATCACCTTTGGACTAATACGTTAGTTAAAATTATTTTGAAAAGTTATATTTAAAAAATAACGCATTTAGCAAAAAGGCAAAGTTAACGAAGTTTATTCATTTCTATGTTAATGGGAAAAATGAGCCGATAAGAATTTACGATTTCTTTAATGTTTTTGGCGTTATGTTTGCGAGACGAACTCTCATTTCCTCATAGATGCATTGGAAGGTGACGGTGGTCTAATGATTAACGACATGAACTGACGACCTGGGTGTCCTTAGTTCGTAATCCAGTTCGTTTCACAAAAAAAAAACTTTCAGTTAGAACGTTAGCAACCTCCCCGTAATCATCGATGTCTTTCTAAAAAAGCATTCTGGCTAGAAAAATATCGGGGAAACCAATGCCAACACTAGACTCTTTGGAATCATATGATGATGATGACGACGACGACGACGACGACGATGATGATGATGATGATGATGATATTTGAAGAGTTCTTCGCCTTTTACACTTAATTGTTGCGAGGTTTGAAATCAATAAATATAGTCGCATCCGTAAAAGTTGTGGGGCGCACTAGTGCATTCTGTTTGCGAACTATTGCTCTAGGTAGGGTGATGGCTCTTCAAATCCTACTATCACGACCTTCTGTTTAATCTTCCAGTAGTGGAAGGAAGATACATATAGTCTGCAATCAATAACAAGCACATATAGACATGAATTATGTTATAAATAGCATAACATCAGAAATAAGTAAAACTTACAACAAATAGCTTTTATTAGAAAATGTAATAGTCTACCGACCTGCATAGTTTTAAACTTTTGAAACTGTTTATAAGTTTTCTTATTTCAAATTTCATTTACTTCCTTTCACTTTTATCAATCAAAGATAGCCGTCGATTTTTTTATTTTTTATTTTTTATGTGATCGCTACTTTCAGACTTCATATATCGTTAAAAAAAATAGGTTTACCCTAAGTCCGTGATTGTTTCCAGTCGGATCTTTTCTTTTATTTTTAAAGCCTGAACTTAGCGATTAACTAAAAAATGGACGGCCATCTTTGATTGACAAATTTGGCTCAGTGAAAGTAACAAAACTTTTGAAATAATAAAACCTTACAAACAGTCTCAAGTTTTTAAAACTATGCAGGTTGATAGAAAGTTAAACATTCTACCATTTGGTAAAAGTTATCTGCTGTGTATTTTCAGGAGAGCAGAAAGTGGACGTAGGTTTTACTTTCAGCAACCCTGTAACTCTCACGTCCTTTATTTTGCCTTTTTCTTAGCAACGTTTCGTACAAAGGGAAAATTGCTGTTTTCTGGGACGAAATCTATTTGTCTAGCATTTATTGATGGTTATTCTCTCTCTCTCTCTCTCTCTCTCTCTCTCTCTCTCTCTCTCTCTCTTATATTTAAGTGTTTTTAGCTTCTTACATCAAGTGGCTTTATGTCTTGTTTAGAGCGATTTCCTTTTAAAAAATTACTTATTTTCGATTTCGCGGCTGTTAATGATACTACGCTTTTACTAATGATAGATAAATTGAGATATTCTTTTTGTGGGAAAATGCCGACAGAACTTTACGGAGCTTCGTGTTTCCATTAAGAGTGCCTCCTTTGGGGGAGAACTCGACTTCCCCCATATCAAAAACCTATCATGTGTCTAACTTTACTCTTATAGAGAGCTAAGTAAATAAGGACGAGTTTGGCATTATCGCATCGTTTTGACGGAGATGGATTTATTTCCTGTCGCATTATTGATACTAAATACTAAATTTGGATCCTAGCCTAAATATAGCAGAGCGTGGACGCGCACACGGCGACTGTATGCAAATATTGAGTCGTGTGCGAAGTGACGTCACGATAACGGAAAAAGATAATTATTATGAAAAGAACGTGTGCAGAGACCGACGAGCACGTTCGAGAGAATCAGAATGACGATAAGGATCACGATCACGTTAGAGATGTGGGTAACGTCACAGCCGTAACGAGAAGTTGCATGTGGTGGGAGAATGAAAAATGAAGGTCATTTTTTAAAACCTGAAACAGCGAGTTGAATTCTTTCCTATTCTTTGTCTCCTTTGCGATTGAGCCTACAACGTGTTGGGTCCCAGGTGTCTACATGTTAACGCGCGTATAAACGTGTACAACGTTGCATAAAATCGCTGTGGTAACGATTGATTACGACAGCTTTCTATTTATGACTTTGTATTCGATTTTAGAACAATTCACTTTAAAATGGGTCAAGTCGAAATCTATATTGGATAATCATTAATTACGTTTTCTTTTTTCTTTTCTTTTTTTTTCATTTCAACTTTGGAGAATGGGTGGTCTTTTTTTCTTTTTTTTCTTTTTATTTATTATGCGTGGAAGGTGATGTCATGCGTATAGATAAACACACATGGGTACTATTATAGGTAGATGATGAGATTGCCATCCTAAACAGAATACGATAAAAAAAAAATGTATATACTATATAAATTGTTTCATGTTTTTTTTTTTTAATTATGACACGATGAATCATTTCTAAGTTAAAATCTGTTTAGTGTTATGCATAAAATCTATATAAAAAAAAACTCGCTTAAAATGTGTAAATATGCTACCATAATCAAGTTGTTTATTATTATTATTATTATTATTACTACTACTACTACTACTACTACTACTACTACTACTACTACTACTACTACTACATAAGATTAGAAAGAAAGCTAGACGGCACGTATACCTGTACACTGATATTGCTCTTTACGTTAATGCGGATAAGATAATGTGGAGGGGAACTCTAGATCAATGGTTCTCGACCGGGGTCCATGTGGACTCCCATGGTACATGTAACGTTAATATCGGTTCAGTTTTCCTTGAAGATAAACTGTTGATATATGTTCTTTGGTTTTCTTTACATTGCTGAAAAATAAAATAAGCTATAAGGGTTCACCAAAATACAGTGAAAAGAAAAGAGAGTCATGATTAAAAAAGGTTGAGAACCATTGCTCTAGATGGAACAGCACTAAAAAAAAAGTCACTGAGTTTACATACTTTTTTTTTACAGGGTAGTCACAACTTATCAAGGCCCGGAATCCACTCAAGGATAAGGGTTATTGCGTGTACAGTAATCAATCGGATAGTATCGTAGTAATCGTTAGTATTGGAGATTTGATAAAGTGTCTTACTTAATGGGGCAGTTCATCAGGAATTTGTTTATGTTGGACTTGAAGACATCCAGGTTGTAGTCAGGTGGGAAACAGGCAAACGGAAGAGAGTTTCACAGGCGTGCAATAAGAAAGAAGCTTTGTTCATGGAATCTACATTTTGGTTTTGGCACAGCTAAAGAGTGGGGAACATTTTTTCAGCTAGATGGGTGTTTATCGTGAAAGATGGGCGAGGGGGGGGCATAGATTGGAGCTCAGACGAACACTTGTCATGGAAGTAACGATAAAACAAAGACAGGCTCGCAACGTCTCTCCTGCGGGAGAGAGGTTGCAGGGAAGAGATAAGGGCACCCCTCTAAGTCACGAAGCCTATTTTGTACTCTGTCAAGGCAGGATTGGCTGTTTTTAGCAGCTCCTGCCCAGATGTTGCAGCAGTACTCTATCCTTGAACGTACTTGGCTTTTATAGAGATAGAGAATTGCATCAACAGTGAGATATCTTCTGGAGCTGAAGAAGGATCCTACCATTTTTCCAGCGACCTTGGCAACTGACTTGATGTATGTGTTCCATTTCATGTCTGGAGTAAAGGCGAAGCCCAGAAGCTTATCAAAACATGGAGCTTCCCCTAGACGAAAGCCACCCATTTCAATTGATGTCAGATGGGGATCTGGCCAGCAATATAGTTTCCATGGAGAGAGATATCGAAATCTGCATCTCAAAAAACATGGGCTGCATCAGATAAGCTGTGGTCAGTATGGACTTCAAGGCTAACTGATAAACTGATAGGCAGTTCTTCAGAGCAGTGATCGAGTTTGTACTTGTTTACGGTACTACAAACTGGACACTCATCAAAGGATTGGAAAGAAAGCTAAATGGCATGAACACCCACATGCTACAGTGTTAAATATATCTTGGCAAGATAATCCCACGAAGCAGCAACTTTATGGTAACCCACCTACCATATCTACTACCATCAGAGAGCGACGTTTACGATTGGCCGATCACTGCCAGAGGAGCAAGCAAAAGCTGGCGAGAAATGTATTGCTGCGCACTCCATGTCACGTTGACATAATCACATTGACACGCCGGTTCCCGTCAGATCACCGAAGTTAAGCAACGTTGAGCCTGGTCATTACTAAAATGGGGGATCAATTTGGGAAGTCCAGCTGCTGTGTGTAAGAGGACGTCGACACCTCCCTGCAAAAAGTTGCAAAAACCTAACGTCGTCATCTCCCCTAACGGGGATATACATGCGACTGAGGACCGCTTGTGAATTTCATACTCCCATGAAACTTCCTCATTCGGAGGAAGCCGGTTAAATCCTGAATGGGGTTGGTGCTGACTGCACACATGTCACGGGCGCACGCGCATAGGACGACCGAGATCTACGTGCATCTAGCAAATTGCATATGATGTCAACTGTGATCCTGAAGATCTGAGGCAATTGATGGAAGACAGGAGAATCTGAAGAGAGAGAGAGAGAGAGAGAGAGAGAGAGAGAGAGAGAGAGAGAGAGAGGGGTGGGGGTGAGAGTCACATTGGTCCGGGCAAGGAACCCGACCAGATAAATAGACTACATAATACTAAATTGATTTTAACTCCAAAACGTTCATAATATCATAATCTTTTTTAAAAACAGGTGCGCACGAGCCTGCGTGCGCGCACGCACATTTTATATCTATTTTTTTTTTTATTTCTGTTAATTCACACAAAGGCACAGTGCTAAGTGACTACTATTAAAATAAATCCGTACTCCTGTCTATTTGTTTTGTTCACAAAGACTTCATGATGTGATGAAGTCATATATGACGTCATAGCAGATCACGTCATATATGACGTGACGTCATAGCAAACTAAGTTGCTGTTTTCTTTCCTTGCTGATTCGAAAGATAGGAGGGTTCCCAAGCATCTGCCCCTTTTACTCTTGTTTTAAAAGTGCCCTTTTCAGAGAAATGTATTATAAGCTTGTGTCTCACCGAGACACCGTTTTTTCACTTGAGGACCTGCCCTGAAAAAGTTATCTGCACGTCATTGATGTTCATCAACGTTTCATCTTTATTTCAAGATTTCATAGGCATGGTGAAATTGAAGAAAATAAAATATCAGTACGATATTCGAAAATACAGAACGTTGATGAACATAAAACTTGGTTTTATTTTCATCTGTCAATCTTGTTCCAATATTATTTCCTTTATCCTCATCACATGTGTGTGTGTGTGCGCGCGCGCGCGTGCGTGTATATATTGTTTTATTCGAAGTTTGGAGTCAAACTGTTTCATGCGGCAATCCCATCATTCATCTACTATACATATTAGAAAACAAAGATCAATAATCTGACGTGTACATTGTTATTTTAATGGATTCATTTATCCACGTGTCATGGTGAAAGGATATGCAATTATAGATTACAAAGACTCACTCGTCTAGTTGTCAGCCCGAACGTAACCTCCGTAAACACAAGGCCTGTGCAATCGAAAGTGAGGTCATGCTAGTAGGTGCAAGCATGCGAGAACAGTCCAATTGCCGATAATGAATGAGAACTTTTTCTTAAAAAAAAAAAGCATTAGAAAACTTTTAAAATTGCATTAAAAATATTAAAAAAAGACAAATCGATTTATACTGAAACTGAACTCTCCTCAATATAAATTAAAAAAAAAAAACGTAATTCAAAATGAATTGCTGTGTTATATTCGCGTATAAAAGAAAATAAATATTTTGTGGGATTTAAAGACTAAAATTCGTTTATTATTTTGATTGTGAAATATGCTGGGGTTTCTGAACAGTATACAACATTTACGATGCGATGCCGTTCAGTATCAAGAGACAATGGACATCCATGTAAGGGTAGCTGCGCGTGTAATTATGCGGCAAGGGTAGCGCAATCGCCAACCATACTTCTCCTGAATCGACACTGCTTGAGTCCAGTGGCAAGGAGAGGCTCAAGACTCACTGGAAACAATGCCGAGATAAGCAGAGAGCAAATACAGCACCTTGAATTACCAAATGGTCACACATTTTAGATTCAACGTTGCTTAACTTCAGTGATCTGTTAGGAACCAGTATGTCATCGTGATTTCGACATTAAAATGAAGATATTGATTAAACCAGAACGTTTATAGGCAAATAAAACATGGTGATTATCCTTGTGATAACAATCTTAAATAACTTGTGTGAATATGATTCTAACTGTGTGTTATGCAGGCAAAGATAATAACTAAGTGGCAAGGTGCAATTCTAAATTTTTGAGATGGCATGTGAATATTTGGTTTGGTTACTCGGACGAGTCTGTCCGCTGTTTCGTAAAACATTTTTTCTTTTTTTTTTTTACTAATATTGAAAATTATCATAGATATTCGGTGAAATCGAGTCATAGAAAAGTCTTTAAAAAATATCTTACTAAACCCTCTTTTCCTTAATTAAGAAAAAAAAACATGAATTTCTTCCCGAGGAATGTCGTAGGTTTCAACGACCGAAACGTTGTGCCAATAACACCCAAGATGAAAATAATTGTCCGAGTAACCAAGACAATACAAGTGGCAAGATGTTTGCTTTGCTTGTTATTACCCCAACACCACCGGGCAGTCGTTAATAATAATAATCGAATATTTGCATATCTGTTTATTGCGGCGATGATTGACATCGTCAGGAATTTCTTCTTGCAAATGGACTAAAAATTAAAAAATAATAAAAACGGCTTACAAAAAGAAGTGCGGTTTGAGATTGTGCAACGTTTGCCTTACTGTAGACTACTCCACTGCGTATGCATCCTTTTGAGGTGAACATCCAAAGCAGAAGGATTCACTTCGTCCATTTTTATGCTTTTCCGCGATCGTCTAATAAATGGGTGTCGGAAATTCGGATGAGACAAAATATGATGAATGCTGGATTTTTTTGTTCATGTTTTATCTTATGAATTTAGAAAAAAAAAAGTGTTACCTCCCACGAAAAGTGTTACCTCCCAATTTTTTAACGGCGTATGTTTGCATGAATATTTGCTGACCAAACGACAAATGTCTGTAATTAATGTGAAAACGTTAAGATTCTATTGTCATGATATTTTACAGAATCTGGTGTATTCTAGTCCGCCGGTTTATATACAGGGCGTCCTTCCAAAAATGTCTCCTATGGAATCGTTAAGAAAAAAATCCACAATCCTTTCTGCAATCTAGTCATAGTTAATGGTAATAAACTTCAATCTGTACCCAACATGTTTCGATTATGAATGTGTGTGTGTGTGTGTGTGTGTGTGTGTGTGTGTGTGTGTGTGTGTGTGTGTGTGTGTGTGTGTGTGTGTGTGTGTGTGTGTTGGCTCTCTTTAGTTCAGAAATAGATCAAATATTGCTTTGATGGACATTATCTTTAAGATGATATAAAGTCACTCCATTTCATCTGGACAAGGGCTGTTATCCGGCTAGAGACGAAGTGCAAAGTACACAAAACCATCGTCCTGCCAGCCCTGCTGTACTCAGCAGAGACCTACACTCTGTATAGAGAACACGTAAGGAGATTGGAAGCTGTCCAATAGAGACACTTGAGTGGATCAAGATCAAATGAAGTGACTTTATACCAAACACGGAAGTTCTCAGGAGAGCAAACCTAGTGTGGAAGCTACCCTGGCAACTACGATGAACCGGGATCATTACTAGAATGGAAGAAACCCGAATTCCAAAGATGATTTTCTACGGGGAACTGAAAAATGGAACCCGCATGGCACGAGGTCAGAAGCTTCGCTACAAAGATGTAACAAAGCGGCACCTGAAGGCAATGAACATCAATGTCGAGAGTTGGGAGGAACAAGCCAAAGAAAGGAGTGGTTGGCGGAACAGTCTCCACAAAGGAAAGAAAGAAATAGAGAGAAAGATTGGAGTAGCCTTAGAGCTGAGACACTATAGACGACACAAACCTGGCACCCACATATACAGTGCCTGTGACCGGACGTTTCATACAGAAAGAGGACGATGCAAACACCGAAGAATAAAGCACTGAGGCCCTGACTAGTCATCGTCAAGACTGACGGACTCCATGATGATGATGATGATATTTAAGATAACTCCACAGATAAAAGTCTGGAAAATGATGGTCCAGTGAGTGTGAATCCCATTCAGAATCAAACCCTGTACTGATGAGCCGATCACCAAAATTGCCCCTATTTCACTGAAGGGTGACAAAGACATAAATCAGTGTCTTATTTATTCTAACTGAAACACGTCAGCCTATCTGTTTCCTACCTCGGCTGTAATCGTAACCGAGATCGACGAGTCGGGCATAGAGTGGAGTTTATTTGTACCAAATGTGATTGGATTGCTGAAAAGTGTTTGGATTTTTTAAACGATTCCATGGTTGGCGTTGAGGTAATAGCCCTGCATTATAGTTGCATCGCAGAAACGATACCGTTTACACATCTTTGCAGTTTTATTAAACAGGATGTACTTGATACGGAGAAAATACCAGTCATATTCTAAAAATAATTCAAATCAACTGTACAAAAAAAAACCCCAAAAAAAAAACAGATTGCTATGATGAGAACTATAAAATAGACATGAAAAGATGACGACATTTGATAGCCAGCTGTTGTGTTTTTTTAAAACGCACGTGTTCATATATATATATATATATATATATATATATATATATATATATATATATATATATATATATATATATATATATATATACTAGCATGGGTGCCCGGCGCCTTGCCCGGGTGTTTGGGGGTGTATGTTGAGCAAAAAAATAAAAGTGGTAATAGGAAGGAAGGCTCGAACCCGTACCGCGAAGGAGAAAAAGAATGGGGAAAAAAACGTAACGTCTTTGCTGTTACGACCACTGCAAAACCGAAAGTGACGTAGGTTAAAATTAAGGCTAGACAATCGAAAAGAGGGGATGACTTTCGAAAATATCGGTGAAGAAAAGCGACTCCTCCCTGTAGAAAAGTGCCCAGTTATGGGTGAAGAAATTAATGTTTTCAGCTAATTTTTCAGTATTTGTCGTCTGAAGGTCGAGCTTCAAAACGATACTGATCTTGTGAAAATCTGTCGCATCTGTCGAAATTTTTAGGCAGACATGCAAACATACATACATAGATTTATATATTTGTAGCTCAAATTTTCGACACAAACCAATTAAAAAGCTTGCTCTATCTCTGAATACCCTTTATGTAAAATTTCAAATGTTTAGACGAGTAATTTGGCAGAGACTGCAGAGGTCACCTTTTTTTTTACTTTGACCCCTATTATAACCCCTTAAAATTTATTGTTTTGGGCTCAAATCAAGTTATTAAGTTAGATCCATGTCCAACGAACCTATATCTAAAATTTCAAGTGTGTAGACCCAAAATTGTCAGAGAAGTTTGGTAGAGTTCTCAAATGTCAAATCGTTGAACTTTGACCCCTTAATCGACAAATTTCTGTCCGAAAACCGATGACACCGATTTTCCCAAATCTCAGTACCCTGTATATCAAATATCGAGTCTGTAGACTAAAAATTGACAGAGTTATTGCGTAGGGAAATGTACACACACACAGATACACAGACACGTTCACTTTTATAGATATATAGATATAGATATATATGTGACTACTACCTTTAATCACATAAATCAATATACGAAAATATAATTTTATGCGTAAATTTTCAGTATTCACTTCAAAATTGCTCATTACATAGGTAGTGTTGGATAGTAAGTTATAAAAATATATATGGCAAGTAAGCTACACAGGATGTTCCGCGTTTCATTCATTTTTTTTTTTTTTAATATCTGACTACACCTAGATTGAAAATAGGTCAGCTTACTTAAATATCTATTCTTCCTTGAAAACACACACACAAAGGAAGGGGTGGACCTAAGGTCAACTATACCTTTGTCCTGAAAGTGCCCTCCAATTGACTGATTAGGATGGGCGCGATGGAAACTAGAATGCTGATTGGCTAACTAAAAATTCAATAGCATGCTCGTGTATAAAAACACGAGGTAACCACAACGCTTTGCATAAGCCTGACAAATTCTCACGAGAATGAAACGCGGAATATTCTGTGTAGCTTAATTGCCATATATATTTTTATAACTTACTATATGTGTGTGTGTGTGTGTGTGTGTGTGTGTGTGTGTGTGTGTGTGTGTGTGTGTGTGTGTGTGTGTGTATGCGGTCGCCATCTTTTTTAATGTTTTATCGTGGATAAACAGTTTGTCGAAACAAACAAACAAAAAACAGGAAGACTAAATATGTAGGATGGTACACAATATAAGTTACAAGAGGGGAACAATAGAAGGAATTCATTATAGTCGCAAATAAAATAAAATAAAGAACACTAGAATTGTAGACAGAGAGCAAACGTTACTATATTAAAATTTAACGTAACGCAACACGCGGCCGCAACCGAGATTGAACTCTTTACACAAGTTTGTAGTGTGATTCAAATCTTGTCCGTAGCTGAATACTTGATGCTTCGCTAGAGCTATCAAGGGTATTTTTTATTGTGACGCCATCACTAAATGGGTTCCCTACCACATCTACCCTCGAGAGAAGGAGAGACCGCGCCAGTTTCACAACCTGGTATGCTATCTTGCGGTACATACAGCACCTCCCCTCCTCAAATGGTCACCCACCTGGTACTGGCCAGGTTCAATGTTACTTAATTACGGTGACCTGGCGAGAACCAGTGTGTCAACGTGATTGTGCCGTAAAATTTAACATGAAACTACGTTATATTAGCATTCGAATATCTGTATCTCCGTTTATCCCGGCGTTATTTCCAGATATCTTGAATTTCTCCTTCCAATCGTCTGAGCTGCCGTAGAGAAGTGTAAGTTTCGCGGGCGAAAACTGAAAATGTTCTCTTGATCTTCTTGGCAAACATGGAAAAAGGAGACGACGATATAAAAGTTTAACATGACCTATGGAACTCTATCACCTTAACTAGGAGAAGCTATCGGATGTTAAATAGAAACGGGGGGGCGGGGGCGGGACAGAGGGTCTTATCGCCTCTATTTATCAGGACCTGTAGTTAGATTATAACGTCAATAAAATGTACCTTTCTTAGTTGCCTCTAAGTGACCCAAAGGTTATCCACCATCAATCATCACTGAGAAACAGCCACACCTGGTGAATTATACCTACACATGGAAAACAAATAATATGTAACATAATATCTAGATATATCTTTGCACGCACACACACACACACACACACACACACACACACACACACACACATCTACTATTATATAAAAGGAACTTTGTGTGTCTGTGTTTTTGTGAGTTCCTTACCTATGGACTAAAAATCGGTTGGGCCGATTTTTATGAAATTTCACACGAAGGTATTTTATGTGCCTGGCAGTGTTCTTAGATAGTTTGTGTATCGGAATATCGTCGATAAATATCGATAATCGATAATCGAAATAATCCAATGAAAAGAGAACGAACGGTTCTGACCAAATATAACACCTTATACAGCCTAACATCACAAGTGCATTCGAGAAGTTTTAAACTTAGAATCAAGCCATTATCACCGCAAAGCAGTAAGGTCAGACGCATAAAATTAATCGTGGGTTCTTTGATATGATAGGAACGCGTTTGAAAAGAATGTTTCTTTTTAGAGCACAATAAAAGTATGATACTTGACTTTTGCATTTTAAACTTTAATTCAAGCCATATGTACATAAAAAATTTTTTTTTAACAATATACATTAGGTTCTGTCGTGCAATGTAGGCTAAAATGTATTGTGGACTAAGTCACTGCGGGGAGGTATGTGAAGTTTCCTCCAGATGCGCCGAGATGGGTCCTCAACTATATCAGACAATCGATTTGATTAAGAAATGGACGATTTCATCGATTTCAATGAAAATAAAAATATGGGAGCGTGAAACATTTGTTTATCATCATCCAATTCCGGTCAATGTCGAGTCTCTTTGCTAATATATATATATATATATATATATATATATATATATATATATATATATATATATATATATATATATATATATATATATATAAAGTGAAATTGTCTGTGTGTGTGTGTGTGTGTGTGTGTGTGTGTGTGTGTGTGTGTGTGTGTGTGTCTGCCTGTGTACATTTCCCTACCGAAATACTCTGTCAATTTTCAGTCTACAGACTCGAGATTTGACATAAGGGGTATGGAGATTTGGAAAAATCTTTTTAATCAGTTTTCTGACAGAAATTTGGCTGCCAAGGGATCAAGGTTCGACGATGGACCTTTGAAAACTCTATCAAACTCCACCGCCAACTTTGGAGCTAGACACTTGAAATTTTAGATGTAGGTTCCTTAGACATGGATCAAACTTTTTAACTTGATTTGAGTCCAAAACAATAAATGTTAAGGGGTTAAAATTGGGATCAAAGTTAATATATATATATATATATATATATATATATATATATATATATATATATATTACAAAGTCACTATTCCACCATGGGTGGCTTATTGCTTTTACATCCGAGCTCTTTCTCTTAGCCAGAGTCCAAAAAGAGACTCCAGTCTAATAGATTCCGCACTATCGACCAAGCTTCAACCCCTGTCATATCTCCGCAATCTTTCCTCACTGTTCTTGTTTTACAAAGTATGTACTCTGACTGACTTATTTAACTGGTGACACCTCTCGACATAAATATCCCCTACCAACCTGACACTCATTAAAATCACCCATTTCCTGTAAGGCTGTGCAGGTGCTAGAAGTCTTATATACACATCATATATATGTGTGTGTGTGTGTGTGTGTGTGTGTGTGTGTGTGTGTGTAATTCGATTGAAACTCTGAAAATTAGAAATTACAAAAATGTATTATTCGACAAGTAATACAAATTAAAAAATTAAGATTTTCTTATTCCATGAAGTTTCGACGAATGGACCTTATTCTCAGAGTAAAGAGGTTAGCTAAATAATATTTATAAGCAAACTATATTTTGCTGGTTATCACATACATTAAAACTACACACATACGAATATATATATATATATATATATATATATATATATATATATATATATATATATATATATATATATATAATTATTATTATTATTATTATTATTATTATTATTATTATTATTATTATTATTATTGCCGGGTTCGAGTCTATTGAGCGGTGTTAATCGTGACACCCTGCACTGATGATTACCGAAAGAATGAAACACTAACGTATGTATGTATTTAATAATTATAATAGTAAATAATTATGTCAACCTTTTAAAAAAAAAACTCGTTTCTTGTTGAGTACTTTCAGTTGAAATAAAAGCCGTTCAATTTAACTTTTATGCGCAGATCATCATATAATGAGGAAATCACTCTGACAGACGTTAAAAAAATTTTTAAATAAATAAAATTTTAACAGTATTTCTGGCGGTTTCTTGCTAATGAGGTTCGAATCGACCGGCGTTAATCGTGACACCCTGCTCTGATGATTCCCGAAAGGATGGGACAGTATTATCTGTAGGTATTCAATAATTTTTTTAGTAAATAATTATATATGTGTGTGTGTGTGTGTGTATATATATATATATGTATATATATATATATATACATATATATATATATATATATATATATATATATATATATATATTATTCAATAGAGAATTGGCTCTACTCTTAAACTATTGAAATCACTAATATTTATTGTTTGCAATATAATCAATAGAGAATTGGTCCTATTATAATAAATACGATATCTGCATAAATTATCATATTTAAGCGTATTTTACAACCGGAAAACACCGGATGGCCTGATAGCATACATGTGCGTGTTTGCGTTGTTATTTTTTAACGATAACTTTATTACTGGTAATAATAAGCTATCCTGAACCTTGGATAGTTGCCTGTATATATTTATATTTAATTTGAAATATTAAACATTGCAAGTCATTAGAATTAGAAAGCCATACAATGCAATGTTGCTTGATTTTTGTTCTTAATTTATACCTTTTTCTTTAGTCATGTCTTTTTTTTTAACAGATTGGAGCGAATACTGAATGAAAGTTCTCTTAGCTAAGAACATAACAACATACACACAATTCTTCAAGCAATCTACATCAACTTCTTAAGTTTTATTTTACTGAAACAAATGACAAATTATGGTTGTTTTGGGGAATAAAAATCCATTTCATTGTAAATAATAAATGACTATACTTTAGGAAATACCACCACATATGGCTGGAATACTGCTGCCATATCTGGGCAGGAACTGCTAAAAACAGCCTATCCTGCCTTGACAGAGTACAAAATAGACTTCGTGGCTTAGTGGGCGATGCCCTTTTCTCTACCCTGCAACCTCTCTCCCACAGGAGAGACGTTGCGATCCTATCCTTGTTTCATCGTTATTTCCATGGCAGGTGCTTGTCTGAAATCCAATCTCTGGTCCCCCCTCGCCAATCTTTCACGAAAAACACCCGTCTAGCTGAATCCACTGTGAAAAATTTCCCCCACTCTTTATCTGTGCCTAAATCAAAACGTGGATTCCATGAACAAAGCTTCTTTCTTAGAACTGCACGCCTGTGGAACTCTGTTCCGTCTGCCTGCTTCCCACCTGACTACAACTTGGATGTCTTCAAGTCCAACGTTAACAAATTCTTAATGAATCGCCCCCTTAAGTAAACACTTCATCAAATCTCCACACTAACGTACTGTACTTGCAATAACCCTTATCCCTGAGTGGCTTCCGGGCCTTGATAAGTGGTGACCACCATGTAAAAAAAAAACATATTGTGGTCTTAAAGGGCCAAAAAGAAATGAGACAACATGGAGGTAGAATTTACAAGAATATGCAATTAAAAAAGTACAGAAATAATGGATTTTCAGATATCTATATTCGACTTTGTTATTACAACTATTATCACTATTCACAGTGTTTGGGAGTGCTCATGTTATGACACAATAGGGTAGATCTTCATAAAACACCCTTTTAGCTTCATTTTTTAAATATTTATTATTTACTCATCAAACTCAGACCCGTTTATCTTTATCAATTGTTCTGTGGTTTTCACTCGATAGATTTACTTTTAGCTTTGGTGATAGTTACGTCACTTTTCTAAAAGCAAGATTGCCTATATTTCAATTTCTTCTTCAGATTCCTTAGGTTTAAGATTTAAATATCAGACATTTTATAGAATAAAAACAAAGTAATGGATGTTTTTTAAATCAAAATTTGAATAAGGGTACTAGATATAAGGTTTAGTATCATTACATTATATTTTGATTTTAATCTTCAGTCTCAAAAGATAGATGATAATTTTATTAACACAAAGCCTCCAAGAATTCACATTCGTTAAATGTCAATATTCTTCTTGAACATTTTCTTTCTTAACGACGCATAAAATTGTTAACCCACTACTTGAACACTTCATTTATTGCAAAAGATTTTCAAACAGCATCTAACCAGCAACGTAAGTGACATTTGTTGACAATAGCTGCCCCTGCCCCAAGCAAGATGGTTTTAACAAATGGCGATGAAGGAAGGCATTATTTTTCACAGTCAAGAATAAAACAAAATATCTCATTTGCATTTAAGATCGTTCGTGTTTTGATTATTTTTATGACTTGTTTTGTTTCACTTGATTTTGTTTCACCTTTAGATTTGGTGGCAGCTTTGTCATTGACAAGATTCCTTAAATTTTAATTTCTTCTTGAGACCCCTTAAGCTTAAGACATTTTCTAGAATAAAAACAACGCAATGAATTTTGATCAAAATTTGGATAAGTGTTGTAGATATAATGTTTAGTATCATTATATCTTGATTTAAACTGTTCTGTGTATTATGGCTTCAGTGCAGTCTCAAAAGATAAATGATAGTTTTATCATTATGAAGCCTCCAAGAATTCACATTCGCTAAATATCAATATTCTTCCTGGGACATTTTCTTTCTTAACGACGCGTAAAATGGCCGATCTACTACTTGAACACTTCACTTAGCTTGACAAAGATGATGGTGCCTTAAACAGCCGAAAAGAAATAAGACGTATAGGAAGTAGAGTTAAGAATATATATTTACAGAAGGTACATGAGAAATATGCTGTTAAAGAGCGTTTTGGCTTAGCCATAGTGACTGTCTGTTATTAGGTTGGTGCAAAAATAATATCGTTTTTTTTACGTTCAACTTTGTGTAAAAAAACGACATAAATTTTGCTCCAACCTAATAATACTGCTATCGTTATTTATAGTACCAGGACGAGTCTATATAGTGAGGCAATAGGGTAGATCACTATAACGCCCTACAAACACAGAATGACGTGATGCGTTTATATACTGCGTAACATGCGTTCCAGCGCAACCGGAAGCGTAAGCTTGAGACAAGACTGAAGATCAACATACCTCTGCACTTACCCCCGCACACACTTCCGTATCCTTTCCACGATAACATGCGCCTCCTTCCCGATCCCCTGCAAGTCGCTCGCCACTTGTTATCGTTGTTGTCTTTTCATTAAGTCGTCAAATACTGGACTTGCTGCTGCTGCGGCAAGCCCGCCCTTTCAGCAATCATTTGTCGATTTACATTTAGTATAAAGTTTTTTTTGTTTTGTTTTGTTTTTAAGTTTACCATGGTAAAGTGGACAGGTCTGAAGTACTGGATTACGTTACGACCGTTTCACGTTTTCATTCGGCGTTGTATTCGGATCTCAACGGAAGCTATGTCTAGTATCCACTTTTGGAGAGGGCATGAGTAATATAAAGGATACATAAAGTAATCGTGATATATATATATACTAGCAAAGATACCCGCGCATCGCACGGGACTTTTTTTTGCACACTTAGGTACGCGATTTGTGGGCACCTTTCCAGTAAGTGGATGTTGTAAGAGGGAAGTAAATTTCAACACGATGCTTAAATCTTATCTAATCAATTGAATACTGAAATGATACCACAATCAGATCAGATCAGTTTTTCATTATATCCTTTTGTAGAACTTTTCATTGAAGAGCGTCGTGGTAAACTACATTTCTGCTTCTTTGATTTGGAACCAGAATGTAGAGTTTTTCTGAACTTCCTATCCGGCTGATGGAGACGTAGAACATATCGTGGCTGAAGTAGTCTGGTGTCAGGTCTACGCCAATGGTTTTAAACGTCTGACCTTGACTTTTATTTATGCTCATTGCAAAACACATCTTCGCAGGAAACATTTCTAAATAGTACAATTACAACAACGCCCAACATCCCCCCGGCCGCCGTCGACATTCCCCCCCCCCGGCCCCAATATAAACAAAATGTTTTTGAGGGGGGGTCAACGTGTGGGTGCTCACGTTAGGTTAAATTATCATACAAAAATGATCCCCCACTTTATTGAAACTAACATTTCTTCAAAAAGTCCCAGGGTCCAGGGGTTCATACCATGCAAACGGTAAATTTGCGATGGGTTTGATTATCAGATTTGGTGTCAGAAGAAAAAAAATCGGTTTGTGTCCAAAAACGAAAATAAATGTCTTTTTTTATCATAAAAATAATTATTTGTCCAATCATGAGAAAGTGAAAGGAGGCCTGGGGTCATGTTTTTGGCTCGTTTTGGCTCTTTTTGGTGTTTTTTAGTAAATGCACTGGCGGCCATCTTGCTTGCCAAACTGTAGTGATTACGTTGGATACTAAATGTCTTTAAATATGAATAACTACTCGCTTGCGCAAGAAATAAATGCAATATTCGTTCTCAGAACCTAGAAAAGTCGACAATTCAAAGGTGAATCCCGAGGGGTCGGTAAACAAAAAAAAAATACCGATTTATGGTAATAATTATACCATAGCGATGTATGTGATATCATATATGGTAAAAAATTATATTTTATATTAAATCTATATAATTATAAAACTCAAATGACCTTGTAACGGGTATTGTAACTCAACATCCGGTTTACGACTTCCGGTTGCGTATGCGTACATAAACATAAACCCATAACAGCGTAAGCAAATAAACATGAATCGCTACTTTTCCAGAATTTGACCTACGCACTAAAATATTAATGCTATTATTTAGAAATTATCATTTAACATGGGAAGGGTGGGGATGTTTTGCAACTATTTTGTATTACAATTATAAACAGAATTATATCGGCGTAAAACTACTAAATATAATGAAAAAAAACTCGAATAACTCAACAATAACAAATAAAACCGGTTTGTACTTATGCAGAGAGCGATCTAAACGTAACTCAGCGCACGCCCGGCTTTTTCCGAAACATGGCGTCAACAGCAGGAGTAAGCCGAGCGTCGCCGAAAAAATTAAGCCGTCTGACGTAATATAAAGCTTAACCAATGACGATGTAACGCGACGCGCGTTCACGCAAGTTGAAAATTCAAAGCAGCAGATGACAATTTGGAAGAGGAAGAAAAGAAGATAAGTTAATAAAAAAGCACCATTTCGTATTTTAACGTCAGAAAAAAACAAAAAAAAAACATGAATTTTACAGCCAGTGAGCAGCTGGAAACACCAACTGGAGTCTTCGACTTTTGTGAAGAAAAAAAATACTCGCAGGGACGAAAACTTGTGCGTCATGTGGATAAGGAAAGGTAAGCGATGGCTATGCCTGGAGGTGTCAGGCAACCACATGCCGAACCTTTACATCATCTGGACTGGTACCTTTTTTTTGCCAAGTCTAGGCTTACAATTGCCATTGTGGGCATTTGAGCGAGCAATACAGAAAGACCTCCAGCGCGAATGTGGAATACGATTTACGAACACACACTATTAATAAAACAACGGTCTGAGGAAACAACAACAATATCTGTTTTAAAATAAAAAAAAAATAAAAAAAATCTATCCAACTAGTTTTGGTTCAATTTTTCTAGTTTTCAGGTTTTTCTTGAGAAAAAAATAAATAAATTGATAAAAATAAATAAAAATAACACCCCCAAAAACAAAGATTTTTTTTTTCAATTTTTCTTGAAAAAAAAAAAACTTTACAAAAAAAGTGTTTATTTCACTTACTTTTGAACCTTTTCTCAAACAAAAAAATCGGTCAATGTCAAGTTTCTTTTACACTCCTCAAAAAACCTTATATAGGTTTTCAGTGGTGCTGAAAAAGAATATCACATTTAAATTTGGGGCAGATAAGTAGTTTTTATGATATGAAGAATTTTTTCAAAAAGTGGGGGATCACTTTCCTATATAAATTTAATGTAAAATGAGCACCCACCTTCTGGCCACCTAATAATTTCTTCATATCAAAACAAATTTAACTGATATTCGTTTTCAGCATTTCCGAAAACCGGCGCTGTTTTTTTTTGTTTGTTTGTTTTTTTTTTACTAAAATTCATTCATTTTTTTTTTCACCTCATAATTTAGGATGCTAATTATGCTGTCAGTAAGTTTACAAAAACATACTTTTTTTCATTATACAACTTGTATAGTTGTTAACAGGTGCTTCAGCAGTTAAATATTTCACAAAAATTCTGTTTACATTACGGGGCTGTGGAGCCCCCTAATGTAAACAGAATTTATGTGAAATATTAAACGATTTTGCTCTAATGGTTTAATGGTTCATGTCGGCACGTTACTTACGGAAAAACGGTGAATTAAACTACAGAAGCACCTGTTAAAAACTATACAAGTTCTATATTGAATATCCACCTAAAAAAACCGCTCGTGTAAGCTTACTGACGGCCTTATTAGCGTCCTAACTTATAAAAAAAATTAAGGAATCTCTTGGTTAAAAAAAAATTTAAAAAAAAACAAAAAACGCCGGTTTTCGAGGGTGCTAAAAACGAAAATCACAGTTGATTTTTTTTATGATATGAAGAAATTATTAGGTGGACAGAAAATGGGTGCTGATTTACCGTTAAATTTATATAGGACAGTGATCCCCCACGTTTTGAAAAAGTAATTTTTTCATATCATGCCGCAAATTTAAATGTGATATTCATTTTCAGCACCACCGAAAAACTATAAAAGTCGTCATTTTAAAGTTTTTGAGGAGTTGGAAAGAAACTTGACATTGACCGAAAAATCTTTAACATTATTTATCTAAATAAATATATATATATATATATATATATATATATATATATATATATATATATATATATATCTCAAAAACAAAACAAAACAAAAAATATTATTATAAATTTTTCTTTACAGTTAATAAAATTTAAAATTTAAGGTAGGTTTTCTTTTCTTGTTATGCTTTCATCGGCGACGCTCGGCTTAATTTCCTCAGCGACGCTCGGTTTACTCCGGCTGTTGGCGTCATGTTCCGGAGAAAGCCGTGTGGACTCTGAGTTCACTCTCTGCATGAATACCAAAAGGTTACTTAAAAATTAAGAATAAGCGAAAAAAAATTACCTCCGAATTAAAAATAATAATTCAGCTTAGAAGAATATTTCGAAATGAAAACAAATCTATTATAGAATGTATTTAATAACGTGCTCAAAGAATTAAAGTGTCACAGTAATTCCTCTTGGTTTTCTGGTTTGAAAATTAAAAGGTTTAAAATTTACGATAATAATAAGTAAACTTAAGTTAAATAAAATATAAATTGAAATGAAAATAAACTAAATAATTACATTTTAAATTATATTTTTATAGTATTAACGAAACTATTATGTCGAATAAGTAATATAATCGAGCTAATTATTTAAAATGATTTAATTTAATGTGATATGTTAATAACCATAACTCAGTCGATGTATATGTGATGTGAAGAATGCTATATCTAGAAGTTATGCATAAAAATAAATGTCTCCTTTGACAGAAGTATCCTACAATGGGCATTAATGTTTCTTGATCAGGAGAGGTGTACATACACTTTATATTTCTTTGGTCATAGGGAGTTGTACACACAGACAAACACACACAGGAATGCTATTACTTTATATATATATATATATATATATATATATATATATATATATATATATGATACAGAAGATCAGAAAAATATTGATACAGTTGATTTCAAATCCAACGAAGTGGAACAGCACATGTGACTATTGTTAGGAACTTTTATCAGCCTCCGATATATATATATATATATATATATATATATATATATATATATATATATATATATATATATATATATATATATATATATATATATATATTCGTTTTCTTGTTTGTTTATTTGTTTGTTTGTTCACAATTTGATTTATATATACAAAACGTTCCTTACTTTACTCTCTCTCATTTATTTCTATATATAGTGTGATTCTTGCAAACTAGATACAATTAAGAGATAATCTCATTTGTATATTATATTAACAATCGATTTTATTAAATAGCGGTATCTTAGTTAATGTTTCTAGCGAGAGAATTGTTATAAGTGTTCTATTTAAAATTGTTATCTAATAAATTTGAAATAATAATTATATTAATAATATATTTAATGAAATTTATTTGGAATTATTATTCCAACATCGATTTTTAAAAAATCTTTTTTAGAGTTATTTGCCCTTTGGAACATAAATAAAAAAAACTATCACCAAATAAAATTTGGTAATCTCAATAAATTTCTAGCTTGAAAAAATAATTCCGAGTAGATAGAAAAATGTTTGGATTTTATTATTTTTTTAAATATTCAAACTAACTAAAAAAAACACTTACGAAAAACTGGAAAGATTTCATTTGTTAGTTTTTATAATTCTTTAAATGGATATACAGAAATCGGTAAATTTTTACGATGTGACCAAACGTCGTTTAACACATAAAAAAAATAAAGATCTATTGCCCTCCCCTTCTAAATACCACAATTTACATTTTTTTCTTTTTCCACGTTAATCTCATCAATTACAAACTTAACTTTCTAATTAAAAAAAGGTAAATTTTTACAACGTGACTCAGCATCGTTTAACCCGTAGAAAAAATGAAGACTTACTTTTTTATAAATAATATGAAAGAAATTTTGAAAAAAAAAGAAAATATACATTTTAGAGTGGAAACTCACTTTTCCATATACGTAAAATGAGCACCCACTTTTTGGTCACCAAGCGTTCAACGAGACATGTCACCTGTAGCATTTTTTTTTAAGTTTGCGAACGATGGGGGTTCAAAGCATGACAAATACAGTTGGGGGGACGGGAATTACATTTGAAACATAACATAATGATAAATTTAATTAATTTTATGAGACCACTCTGTAGTTTCGCCTAACAGTTTCATAAACAAAACGAAATATGACAAATTATATTTTTTAGGGTGGGGGATTACATTAGAAACATAATATGATGAAAAATTTCATTTAATTGTTTTTGGAATTAATTATTGGTAGATCTTCATTTTTTTAGGGGTTCTGCCTACTTGGCTATTTTTTTTTTTTTTTTTGCGATTGCATGGGCATTCACTGCCATTTTATTGAAACAAACGTTGTAATGATTTATTTTTTAATTATTATATCAATATCCGGAGAATAGTTTCATCCCTTTGTAGCCCTTCTTTTTTGTGGCGATTACATTTACATGTTTTTATCCGTTCTTTTATTTTTGGAATTGTTGTGGGGGTATCCATGTTGCCCATGATGAAAATGATTAGTATAGTGGGTGTGTTCCAAACGGAACTTCATGTCGACCCAGGCAACGCCGGGTACCCATGCTAGTATATATATATATATATATATATATATATATATATATATATATATATATGTGTGTGTGTGTGTGTGTGTGTGTGTGTGTGTGTGTGTGTGTGTGTGTGTGTGTGTCACAGATTAGAAATCAAGTGAATTATCCTGTCAGATATTACATTGAGGTAAAACTTTCAGGATGATCCTAGCCAAAAAGGCAAAGCTCAATATTTAAAAAATAGAGCAATATATAAGTTTAATGATTACAGTTAAATTCTGTAGATTAAAATGCATACAAATATATTTAAGTTAAGAATTTATTGCTTAAAACAAGGAATATCTGGGGAAGAATTATATTTATTTCTTTAAGCAATGGTTTTTCAAGAATGGCTCATATCATGAGAGGAAATGAAATGCAATTAGCAAAATGTTCAGCTATGAATAAACAAGTATTTTGCTTTTCAGCACATATATTGAAAATGTTATTTGAATGGTGAATAAGAGTCATAGAAAAAAGGATTTCATACAGCCTGGGCAGTCCATTATCAGAATGAGTTCAATATTTTCCGGGATATTACTGCAAGGTCGGAGGAGTAGTGATCCAGGGGAAAAATCAGTAATCCGATATATCAAGAATGTTTCATTGTCCCATAATGTTATTTCGAAGGCATACGAAATGGCCGTCCTTGTCGTTGATATAAAGATCCGTTGGTAAAAGAAATCCAGAATCCTTGCGGGTGCGGAGATAGTGCATCAAATATTGAATCAATGTTCCATTCCATCGCATATATTTATCATACATATAACCTAACATAGAAACCTCAAGCTTTTTTACACGTGGTCTGGTGTTATGTCGTGTTTTGGCTCTTACCATCGATGAAATGTCTAACATTCAGTGTCTCTCATAGCTTGAACATGGTGCATGGTAACTCTATCGAAGTCATCGTGATTCGTTACACAAATAGGAAGCGGATATTTATTATATAGTAGTACCTTCGTTTGAATTCAAATTTCAAATCTATTAGCTTTTTGGGGGGCAGCCTATATATATATATATATATATATATATATATATATATATATATATATATATATATATATATATATATATATATATATATATATATATCCTGGTATTAGCACTTCATCTTTATTCGCGTTTAAAATAAATAAATAACACCCACCGAGCTGTTAATCTTAAAATCTTACTGTTAATAAATTAAGTTGGTGCAAAAATAATGTCGGTACGGTACAATCACGTTGACCCACCAGTTCTCGCCAGATCACCGAAGTTAAGCAACGTTGAGACCTGGCCAGTACCAGATGGGTGACCATTTGGGAAGGCTAAGCGCTGTATGTACCTTCTGGGAAGGTTGGGCGTGGGGCCAGCACCCTCACCCTTTAAAAAAAGAACTCGCTACAAAGCATCTACAAAGTTGTAGATGGCCTATACCTCTCCAGGGGCTCAAGGCTATGGATGGAAAAATAATTTTTTTTTTACGTTAAATTAGATATAAAAACGACATTATTTTTGCACCAACCTACTACCATGTGTGTGTGTGTGTGTGTGTGTGTGCGCGCGCGCGTTTCGTTAAGATTGCCTAAAAGCGATTATATACTTAGATAAAGTAAAAGGCTTTTGTAAAGGAGTATCTTATTGTCACCACTATTAATATGAGTTACATAATTATACTGGAAGTCGAAGAAAAAATACAATGGCTCTATTTTTTACTATTATTTCTTTCGTCTTTACACCATGCAACGAAAAAAAAAAAAAAAAGAGAAAGAAATATCCTGAGACAGACGTCCAACGTCGGAAAAGTTTGCTTTTTAAACAAATTAACATTTGTTTATTTTATTAATAAAAACTCTGCGTTGTATTGGCTTATAAACATATTTCAATTTCAATTTTAAACAACGCTATTATCACGAGGACACAATCTAACTAATTCGAATAATAAAGTTTTATTTTTACCTCTCCAGCATTTAGTTATTAAAGAAGTTGAGAACATTATGGTTGTTCATGTGTTGACGAAACAGTCCGTCAGATATCTGTATATTTAGTGATCGCCAAATTTATGGAGTGTTTTTTATTTTTGTAACAGAGTTTGTCTTTAAAAATCTACCAAAAATCAGGTAATTATCTAATCAATATAAATTTTTTACCGATTAATAAGTAAAGAATGCACTTTACATGCGTGTAACTTTTTTTCATATTCGTTGCATAAATATATTTTTGAGGGACTTCGTGCCCCCCTTCATCATTTGCCCCTTGTTCGACACCTTAAAGTCTAAGCAATCCACTAAACACACACTACTTTTGTGGTAGGAGGGTGAACGAGTGAAGAAAAACAAAAATAAAAAAAAATCACAGGGTTCCTTCGATATCGAAGATTGAAATCCGAAATTTGAATGCGTTTAATTTTTTCATCTTTTGCGTTTTGAAGTGCGAGATCCATGTAATATGTTATCAATAATGATTATCTTTCAGATAAGGATAATTTTTTAACGAAAACGCTAAAATGCCATACTTTTAAATCTTTAAAAATAAAGTAAAATTTTTATTTCAGAATGTGTAAACATGTAAAGAATCGATACAAAAAAAAAAATTAAAAAACTGGGTGTGAAAATTATATATATTTTTTTTCAAGATACGGTAGCCCGTTACGGTTTACAAAAAGTTGTTATCCCCCTTTTTGAAAATTAACTATAACGTGTTTAGACTCTCCCCCCTCTCTCTCTCTCTCTCTCTCTCTCTCTCTCTCTCTCTCTCTCTCTCTCTCTCTCTGTCAAGGCTCCATTCTCCGTTGGCAGAAAAGGTGTCTTTATTTCATTTCCCGTTGGATTCAAAGTTTAAATCCCAGCGAACTGTGACTCACCTTCCCCCTCCCCAAGAAGAGTTTCAAGAAAGCCTGGACGCTGACACACTGTCTGCAAACTTAAGAGAAAGAACACAGGTACACTGTTTGCTTGTATATTTGGATTTGTTCTTTCACAGTCGGGGATACTTAAGTTTTGTTGTTTCGCACACCATTTTTTCATTTTCTTGTTTGTTTCTGTTAGCATTTTGTGTTTATTTTTCCTTGTAACAAAAAAATAAGACATGGATTTCCGTAGATGATGGTTGCGACATTCCAACAAGTTGCACTCCCCCAGAGAGTTACGAAAAACGGCCCTTTTAAGGTCCACCAAATTCTAATGAAAGTATTTGTCAACTTGATTTATGCAATAAAGAATTGGGGAAAATACAGTATGATCTAGTTTATGAAAAAAAGAGTGATTCATTGGTTAATTAGAAAATAAAAAAGGAAAATGATTTTAATCATGAAATTAAAAACTGACTAAAAGCTATATTAAAACTAAGTAATATAATGCTTAAAATTTATGGTTTGATGTAAAAATTGAAAAAAATGCCGTTTTTCTTTGCTTTTAACAAGTATTAGGAAAAATTTTAAGCTTGATTGATCAAGTAGAGATTCAACTGCGCCACGGAAGATAACTCTCTATCTGCATTTTTTTTTAAATTTAAAACTTAAAATTTTATAAAAAAATTTATAGAAAAATATTATAATATTCTGCTTTTAACAAAATAAACTTCAGGGTTTTATCTTTCTGGTAACACCAAAAGTTGTTCAGAAATAACGGATTTTAATAGATCGTGATAAACTTTAGAAAAAGCAGTTTTCGATCGATTGGCGGTCAGTATGTATATATATTTTTAAAGATAAATCAAGACATGCTCATTGGTATCTAACTTTCTGTTGTTTATTAATACATTCACTGACGTTAAAAAAAAATAACATATATTGAGTTTTAACCCCGAAAGTCTCACTGTTAATATAACATGTGCACGCGCATGCGCGTGTTCCGCTAAGATTGATAAGAATCGATTACTATCTATATATCTATAAAAGTGAACGTGTCTGTCTGTCTGTATGTCTGTCTGTGTCAGTATACATTTTCCTACACAATAACTCTGTCAATTTTAAGTCTACAAACTCGAAATTTGATATACAGGGTACTGAGATTTGGGAAAATCTTTGTAATCCAGTTTCGAACAGAAATTTGACTGTTAAGGGGTCAAAGTTCGATGATTTGACCTTTGAGGATTCCACCAAACCCCTCCGGCAATGTTGGGCTTAAACACTTGAAATTTTAGATATAGGTTACTTGGACATGGATCTAACTTAATAACTTGATTTGAGCCCAAAACAATAAATGTTAAGGGATCATAATAGGGTTCAAAGTTAAAAAAATTGACCACTTTTTTTTTTTTTTTTGCTCAACATACACCTCCAAACACCCGGGCAACGCCGGGCTTAAATGCTAGTACTTAGATAAGGTAAAAGACTTTCGTAAATGAGATCTTATTGTCACGACTATTGACTGCTACATCAGTAAACGACATAAATATTTGTCCGTCCTTTATAGAAAAAATAAATTAACATAAAGATGTTGGTAGTTTTTCACGTCTATTTTTGGCGGGAACATTTTATTTATTTTCGTATTATTTTTTCACAATTAGAAAAATCCGAAATGTCTTTGTTTTTTCGTCCATTTATCTTTTTTTTTTTATTATTATTCATTCATGAAAGGTAGCCTTTTTTATAATTATAGGAACGTTTCCAAACAAATAACTGGAAACCTGTGAAATGTTATTATTACTCATATTCCAGGGAAACTTACCGGCCGTTATAAGTGGGGATTAAATGGTATACGGCTGGTGCGATAATGCAACGGGAGTTGGAATGGTGAACGAAAGAGGAGAGTACTAAAAAGTTAGGAGCCGTATATATATATATATATATATGTGTGTGTGTGTGTGTGTGTGTGTGTGTGTGTGTGTGTGTGTGTGTGTGTGTATGACGTAATCCCCCATTGAGGAGCTTTAGAACTACGCTGAGATCGCTTATCATTCCCGGGTGACGCCAGATAACCCAAGGATAAATATATATTTTTTTATTTCATGTCAAAATAGATATTGTTTGGAACAAGACAAATATATTTTTGCAGCTAAAAGTTGATGACAGGAAATTTCACGTATCACCTTGTCTGGCCATCGTGAACTCAGGGTCGGATGTCAGAATTGACATCTGGCCTTGGAAATCGTGAGACCTAAAATTAAGATTTTAGGTATGGGAATTGTGCCCACGCAGGGATCTGGGGCTTTCGATTTCGTGGCGAAATCTTATTGGCTGGGGGGGGGGGAGTTTCCACCCCATCAACATACCTTACTATATATACGACTGTCGTGTTAAAATTAGTGAGTTGGAGTAGAAGTTTGGATTCGAGAAGAACAGACGTGACCCCTCCACCTTCCTCATCCAACCGTCTGTCGCTGTCTGTGAAGAGATTTGAGACTTTGAAAAAAATTTACAAAAAACTGAATGAGATTTGTAAAAAAATTTGTACATAAGTTTGAAAATTAACACTGTAGATTAGTCTACATGAGTTGTCTTTCTTCCTGCCTGCTGCTTCGATATTCGCTTTCAGCATACCAAATTTCATGTAACAACCTCAGAGAAGACGAGACTACACGAGCCGAGAATTCAGATAAACAGAAGTCCTAACCACTTTCTCACAGAGACGGGGCTATATATATATATATATATATATATATATATATATATATATATATATATATATATATATATATATATACTACATGTAACGATTCAAGCAAACTACACCACCCTTTTTTTACCCTTTCTGACCTATATTTTTTGTTTTAAAAATAGATTTACAAAGATAACTCTCTATCTGCATTTTTCCACTCTTTCTTTCTCGCCTTCTCCTTCAACTATGTCTTTCTCCCCTCTCCTTCCGATTTTTAATCATCTCATTTAAAACTTGCAGTTTATAGCCCATTTCTTTAGTCCGTTATTAAAAAAAAAACGTTGTATTTTCTTGAAGCTCTATATTACCATGGACATTTACCTTGGACATTTATATTTCTGTTTCCTTATGGATTGCCATTGGATTGAATATTTTCCTGCATTGGATTTTACCGTTTTTCCCACTGGATCTTTGTCATATCATATCCTTTTTCTCCCTTTTCCCCATTTCTTGCTTTCCCAATCTTTTTGAATCCCTACAAACTGTCTAAAAACTGTTAAATGACTTTTTTAATGCAAATATGAAAATTTTCATATTGCTTGTTTTCTGTGATGCATTAACCTGAAAAATTTATTGTATATTTTGCAAACCTCTTCCCTCTGATGAGAAGATTTGCTCTCTTCGAAACTCCATGGAATAAGTGTTTTTCTTGTTTTATTTGTACTCCTTGTCGAATATTTAAAATTTTGTATACCTTCCTTATAGGTTTATAAAGGTTTTTAAGAATTTGAATAGTTTCAATATAAAGATTGTTATTGTATTTTGTATATATATATATATATATATATATATATATATATATATATATATATATATATATATATATATTTCTGTAAAAGTCTGAGGACGCTACAGACTGCCAAAAAAAAAAAACGGCCGTGTAGCCGAAACGATAATGTAACTTAACAGAAAGATACGGTAATAAAAAATAAAATGCATATTTGCTCTACAACAGTATTGAGCACTTTCTTCAGATTTTATTAATTACCATCTCCACTATATATATATATATATATATATATATATATATATATATATATATATATATATATATATATATATATATATATATATATATATATATATATACGCTTTGTTTTTTTAATATTTCAGCATAGTCGTTTGTTTTTTGGTTGTCTTTGTTGGGGGAGGGGGTTGTATCATCCCCTTTACCTGAAAAAGTGGTGAGATTTCAATATTTGCTTTGTAATCAACACACCCCACCCCTTTTATTATCAACGTAAAATCCCCGTGCGGTACAAAAGAAAAAAAATGGTGTCTATTTGGTCAGGGCCGAGAATGATGAGAAATACATTGTGCTGGTAGTACCTGGTGGGGATTCGGGGTGGGGAGGTCACGTGATTCTGGCTAGTTATCGGGGCTGTTTTCTTTTTGTGTTTTTCGCGTGTGTGTGTTGTTTTTTGTTTTGCATTTTTTTTTTTTTTTTTTAAGCGGAGGCGGGCGGACCTTTGGCTAAAAACATAGGAATGTTACGTGTTATGGAGTCATTGCTAGGTCACAGCCTAACAAATCCGTACCAATCCGGAGGAAAAGAGGAATCCAATGAATGGGACGCATAAAAGGAAATTTCTCGTAATGAAATAAAAAAAAAATAAATAAAATAGAAATAAAACTGACAGAGGTTATAAAAAAAAAAACCGAGTAAATTAAATAGTAAACGCGTTGTCCATACATTCTGAGATTTTTTTATGGAAGTATTTGAATAAAAATGTGTTCTGTTTTGGGTTAAGCTATTTTGGCCTCGCATGGTGCAACTTAAGGAAGTAGGTCCAGCAGACGAGCCTCGTTCTAAAATTCGGAAAATTTAGGTCAAAACCTGGTTAAGCTACCAAAAAGTAACCCTTTGGAATGAAGATAGATGTAACCAATATTTTTTTAATTAATTTATTAATTTTACTTAAAAACTAAATGTAAACTTTTATAAACAAATATATTTTAGGAAATAATTTCTTAATTTTAATTAAAAATAGATTGTAAACATAAAGAAAATTGTTGTAAATAATTATTGAAAAATATTGCAAAGTGTTCTTTGAGATAATAGGGGCGCCTCCAACCCCCTCAACCTCCTATAAAAATACAACAAACTGAAAAGGGCTTTAGTGTTTTTACTATTTTAAAGCACCTTTTTTTTTTTTTAATTCAATTTTCACCCCAAACAAGGCACAGTGCCACTTTGAAGCAGGGGGCTACTATCAGGGACTTAATTAGCGGGGTCATTATGAATGGAGATGAGTAGAAAGATGTTTGTTAACATTACACTTGAACTTCTGCATATCAGTGCAGTTGGGAAAGCAGAATCCCGGAAGGGAGTTCCAAAGACTCGCAGTTCTGGGGAAGAAACTATTGGAGTAAAAGGCTTTCTTGCACCTAGGGATCTCTACTGTAAAGGGATGAGACTTAGTAGCTTGTCGGGTTTGTCGGGAGTAGTTACGTCGGGGAGGTACAAGTGTTTGCAGTTCGTCAGAGCATTCACCATTAAAGTATTTGTAGAACAAGCAGAGGGATACAACATCTCGTCGATGGGACAGAGGCTGAAGCCTAGATGACAGTTCAGGACCTATCAGGTTGGCAACTCTCTTTTGAACCCTGTCCAGGAGCGAGAGACAAGAAGCAGATGCACCAGCCCAGATGTGACAACAGTACACCATACATGGGCGAATGGTAGCCTTATAGAGGTACAGGATACTGTCAGGCGTAAGTAGTTTTCTAGCACGGTAGAGGGAGCCAACCTTCCTTGCAGCAGCCTTGGCAATGCTCTCAATGTATCTATTCCAGTTCATATTCCTTGTAAACGTTAGGTCGAGGAGTTTAAAACACAAGTAGTGCCTAGTTGTTAACTTAAAATAACGAGGTCGCATAACGGAAATTTTTCAGGGTTTAAATGTATTGTAATGCTTTTATTGAGGTCGGAAAATATTTTTCAGCCGCCATATTTCTTTCTATTTACTTGCCTCCCCAGGCAGGCCGAGTTAGACACAAAGTCGGTTTTTAATGTGGAGAAATCCAGATTCCCAAAACGGGGAACTCTGGATAGGAACAAAAATTTAAAAAATTGCCTTAGTCTAGAAGGATTTTTCCTCCACTGACAAAAACTCATTTTACTCACCACAATACCACATTTATTTCTATTCAAAATAGTGTCAATATGTTGAATGAATATATATATATATATATATATATATATATATATATATATATATATATATATATATATATATATATATATATATAAATATTTATGTTTTTCATTAAAAAAATATTTTCCATAATATGGCTAAAATATCAATAAATTGTCTGCTAATAATAAATTTATTTAACGGTAGAAATTCAATCAATAAAATTTCATACAAAAATATCCGCTTATCTCCCCCACTTTCACCAAAAAAATCCTTAGGGTTTAAGAAAATATTTAACGCTTATAGGTCAAATTTTGCGGTATCTCTTATAACATTCTTATAAATGCGTACGTTTTTATGACATGAAAAGAATTTATAATTTATTTATGAGTTTCCATATGTGTTTATTGTATATAAATTATCGGTGAGACACAAATAAAAAAAAACATTTACATATCCGTTATTTATGGATTTTGTTTCACCGCAAATTTATTAAAGAGAGAAAAAAAAAACTGACGTAAACAAATTGTTCGTTGATTTTTTCAAAATAAATTTGGTATATTTATATCTTAAACCCCATTGCTCTATTGCGATAAGTAAAGCCCCAAACATCGGAAGATTTCTTAAAGGAACTTATACCGACGCCATTTTATGAACTTATTCGATAGGAGCGGCAGGGGTCTCGTATGCTATAAGTTTTTTGTTTTTTTTTGTACGTTGAACATTTGAACATTGCTGTTTTAAAAAGTCTTCTTTTTTTTTTCGTTAACTTTAGGATTGAAACTGCTATTTTTAGACAATACACCTGGAACCGTAGAGATTCAATAGCGGTTTCAATCCTACCCAAAGCCAGCCAGAGGCTTAGTTGGCCAAAGACGCCAACAACTATGGAGGGCAGTAATTGCTGAAGATAGAGTAAGGACATTTCAAATTGTTAGTTGATTTTTTAAAAATAAATTTGGTATATTTATATCTTGGTGACAGAAAAGGTGAAGTGGTGTATAAGAATACTTTGCTCCCAGTCAAGCTAAACAACACGAGCATAAAAAAAAAACAAAATGTTAAAATACACAATATAAAAGCAAGTTAAGACAAAAAATTAAAAAAAACAATTCAAAGAATTTTTTAAAAAAAGTTCAAAGAAATTTCGATAAATTTTTACGACGTGCCTTAGCGTATTATAAACACCCCAACCTTTCAATGTTAAGAACGGCTTTCGGAATAAACACCCCCCCAAACTCGAAAGCCATTCTCAACATGGAGAGGTTGGGGGGGGGGTTATTCCGAAAGCCGTTCTTAACATGGGGTGGTTGGAGGTGTTTATACTACGCTCTGGGGCAGGTTGTAAAAAATACCGAAATTTCGAACATTTATTACTATAAACATAACGAACAAATGAAAATAAATAAATAAATAATTGCAACCAAAGGCAAGATAAGTTAGCGAAAAACAAAAAAGACTTTTTAAAACAGCAATGTTCAAATGTTCAACGTACAAAAAAACAAAAAAGAAAAAAAAACGCTTATAGCATACGAGACCCCTGCCGCTCCTATCGAATGAGTTCATAAAATGGCGTCGGTATAAGTTCCTTTAAGAAATCTTCCGATATTTGGCGCTTTACTTATTGTTAAGAGAGCAATGGGTTTAAGATATAAATATACCAAATTTATTTTGAAAAAATCAACTAACAATTTGTTTACCTCAGTTTTTTCTCTCGATCATTAACCTAGTTTCAGCATTTAGTATTAAGAATTAAAAACAATATTTAATTGGTCCAGTCCAATGCATAAATTTGGATTATGTTTAACATAATCTAAAAGAATTTCGTATTTATTATTATAGAACCAATTCTCTATCCATTATTCTTTTGCATAGAAGATACGCGTTTTGTCCACTTACGCCTTCTAAGTTCCATTTTGTTTTCAATTTTGATCCCTTAAAAACTATTTTTACAGGCTAAAACCCTAATCGAATTTGTTCCACAGGTCTAAATCCTTTATATATCAAGTTTCAAATCTGCAGACCAAAATTTGACAGAGGAGTTTCGAAGAGACCGTTCCTCAAATAGACAGACAGACAGACAGACAACCAAGGCCACTTTTATACATAGATAGATATACGCATCTCGTATTATTTAATTAATTGGAATACTTATTGAGATGAGTGTTACTTATTAATTTATTTATTGCGGACTATTATCCTCGTTTTCCTTGGTTATTGTTTCACGGTGTTTCGGGCAACTATTCCTCCGGCCTTCGTCAGGTGGTAATCTCGACGGGATAGGGACTCCGAATCTCCTTACTGTATCTTCAGCAATTACTGCCCTCCATAGTTGTTGTTGTCGTCTTTGGCCAACTAAGCCTCTGGCCGGCTTTAGGTAGGATTGAAACTGCTATTTTTAGACAGTGCACCTGGAACCGTAGAGATTCAATAGCGGTTTCAATCCTACCCAAAGCCAGCCAGAGGCTTAGTTGGCCAAAGACGCCAACAACTATGGAGGACAGTAATTGCTGAAGATAGAGTAAGGACATTTGGGGTTCCTATCCCGTCGCGGTTACCTGACGAAGGCCAGAGGAATAGTTGGCCGAAACGTCGTGAAACAACAACTAAGAAAGATGAGGATGAATTGTCCGCAATAAATAAATAAATACGCACCCCGTTTTTATAGATATTGATGACAACTTTTTTTTTATTGATTGGTTGGTTGGTTGGTTGGTTGTTTTACGGCATATCAACCCTTTTCTGGTTATTTAATGCCGAATCCAAAGATTTTGAAGAAAAAATTTTTTAATAGAATATATTTGTTGTTTTCACGTTGGTTTCTATTTAACCCATAGTTGGGACCCTAACAGGTACTACCACTCCGGGTCAGAGTGGACCTGGGAGCAATGGTAATTAAAGGGTGGCTCCATACTCTCCAAAGCCCACAAGCTGGGGCCTCACCACTGGATATAGTTTAAGGTCATATCCAGGACCCCCATTGAGGGATTTTTACCCTCTGCAGGGGGGCAGTCGGCATATTCTAATGCCCCACCGACAGGGCCTTTTTTTTATTGATGAATAAACAGAGGGGTCAAGTTCGATGTTTTATGTTATAAATAGGGCTAGGACAACAGCATATTCTTTTCATTGTTTTGACTCTCGAGTGTGTATCCGTTCATATCGTATATGATTTTATATCGAGTGATGTGGTTCTCGGTTGATTTACTGTCTAACTGTGTCGGATATATACTTGAGGGTCAAATCAATGAAAAGAATATGCTGTTGTCATTTCCCTAGTTATAAACATCTTAACTACAATTCGCCCAGCGTCTCTTTTGGTTCATTGGTCAAATTTTACGGCATATCAACCCTCGTTAGGGCATTTCACGCATAACACCACGTTTATTTTGTATACGAATAAGCAGAGGAAGTAGACGAAAAATAGTTAAAATAAAATCTCTCTGCTTCTCTTTCCTCTTTCATTTTCTCTCTCTCACTCTTTTTTCTTATATGTCTCCCACTCCCTACGTCTCTCCTTCTCTCGCCCATCAATATCTCTTTCTTTCTCCTCATCTCTCTACCGTCCCTATCTCTTTCTCATTCTCGCTCTCTCTCTCTCACTGTCTATCTCTCTTGCATTTTTTGTTTCTTTGGTTTCAGCATCTCTCTCTCTCTCTCTCTCTCTCTCTCTCTCTCTCTCTCTCTCTTCCATCTCTAATTCTCTCTCTTCAAACGTTTAGTCTTATTAATTTTTTTATACCCAGGTATAATCTATGCTCCCCCTCCGCCAAACTTCCACAAAAGCACTATCAACAATTTCCGCTTCTCTCTGTCTGCGCCTAAATCTAAACGCAAATTCTTTGAACAAAGTTTCTTTCCTAGAGCTTCACACCTATTGAGCCCTGTTCTGCTGGCCTGCTTTCCAGCTGACCGCAACATGGTCGTCTCCAAGTCCAATGTAAACAAATTCTTGATAAAACATCCCCTTAAGCAATCTAATTCTACCCAATTTCCACTACTAATGATCACTACGCTGTTGCCTCAGTGACCACCTTGCACTCATTAACCCTTATCCTCGAGTGGCCTTTGGACCCTGATAAATGGTGACTCTTGTAGAAAAAATAAAATAAACATCTCTTATCTTTGTGTTAATCACCTTTCTTTCTTTCGTTCTGTTTAGTCATTTATATCAAATGACCCCGTGCCTTGTCTTGAGTGATTTCCTATTGATGAAATTGGTGTTTCAACTTAAGCATAACAGAATGATGAAACTGCTATTTCTAACTTAAGCATGAGA